>NW_011888817.1:545309-553128 GCF_000151845.1 Pteropus vampyrus | reverse complement strand
TGGATGGATGGATGGATGGGTGGGTGGGTGGATGGATGGATGGGTAACTTTTTCATATAAGGATCCACAATCTGTCATTCATATGTAATTTGCCATGTCTCTAGCAGCAGGGATGGGGCACTTGGAGTCACCCACATCATCCAGCCTGTGACACGCATATGTGAAACAGCTTACCAAACAGTTTTCCTGAGCTCAGAGGCTCATTCGAGGCAATGTAATAAGAATTAAGAACTATGGGTGCTGAGTTCAAATTCCAGTTAGACCACTGAATAGCCATGTGACCTTAAGTGAGGGAGGAATCTCGATTTCCTTAGGTGGGACATACAATTTAAATTAAGAGGAAAATAAGATGAGGTCAGTTTTTTAAACAAGATTAATGCCTATTAGGCTCTTTGCGCAGTGTCTAGCATGTGGTCATTCCTCTTTAAATTAAATGTTAACTGTATTATGTTATTATTGTTATGTAGTGACTAAATCTGGTCACCTCCAAGATAAATCAAGAGCAAATAGTTCATCAATGTTCCCTGCTCCACCCAATTCCTCTCTTCCTTCTATATGGCTGTGCAAGCTGTTTTAATTACTTCCTGATGCATGATGTCCATTTATTCAAGACACAAAGGCAAGAGCTGGCAACCCTGCTTGTCCATCAAAACTCCCACGTTCTAGGCTCTGTGCCATTGATAATATCAGTGTTGGCAGGTAAGCACATTTATTCTCATTTTAAAGTTCTGAGCAACCTGAGACTCAGAATGGGGACAGGAACCTTCTGAGTTCCCACAACCGGCAAAAGCAAAAGAGTCATTTTCAGATCATTCCCCAGACTCATCTCACTCTGCTCCCTAGCACCCCATCCCATTTGTATAGGTCAGGAAACTTCCAGCCGAAAATTCTGACTCAATGGGCTTCAGTCATGAGGGCATTTATGACCTCACATGACAAGAAGTCCAAGGAGAAGGTGGCTCTTTAGTGGCTTGATGATATCATCAGCCCCCCGGTTTTTCTCCTGCTCTTGGCTGGCCACCCTCACTTTGCCTTTTGGGTGGCTCCTCTTGGCTCCAACAAGGCAGCCGTGACCCAGACCTCAAGCCAAAACATGATAACATCCAACAGAGAAAATGCTTCCTCTTCTGTATCTCCTTTTATTAAGCCCTACCACCACCGCCCAGCAGGCCTCCCGCTCTGGACTGGCCGCCTTATCCATGGTGGCCCCCAATGGGATTACACTGGCCAGTTTAGATTCCTCAGGATTTATTTACCCCTAAGAGGGGCAGGGTCAATGTCCCAGAGGGGTGGGTGGCTGTTAGAATGGCGTCCCTTGGGATTGTTGATAGGATTGGTGGGTGGGCAAGCACGGGGCAGGGTCAAGAGTAGGACTCTGCCTGCAGTGCTTCCCTCTGTTTGCTGGGCACCCAGTGCAGGGCCTAGAGATCACAGAGTAGGTATCGATAGGTATTTGCTGAATGAATGAATGAATGAATGAATGAACGAATGAATGAATGAATGAACAGATGAATGAATCCCAGTTTGGTAAAGACATGAGACTTTGGACCAAGAGGAGGGGTGGGCAGGTGGGGGTCTCAGGGCAGCCAGGACTGAGTCTCCGAAGTAAGGCAACACCCTCCTTCCCGGTGAGCTCTCCTTGTGGACCCAGTGGGGGAGGGGCAGAAGAGACACTGAACACCTGCTGTGCCCACTCCCCCACTCCCACCCACTCCTTAGAGACATTGATATTGTCACCCACATCTTCCAGGTGCAGAAACTGAAACTCGAGAATGAGTCACTTGCTGATAAGTAGTAGGGCTGGTGTTCGAACCCACGTATCTCTGGCTCCAGGGCCATGTCTCACGTTACCTCCTACACTCTTTACTGGGACGGTTGGTGACTCAACCCTGGGTGCCCCTTATGAGGGGAGGAGCCATGCCCAGGGTTGAGGAGGTGAGGTTGGGTGCGGAAGCCAGGGGGAAAGGGGTAGTGAATAAATTAATCATATGGACAACGATAACAGTGCTCAGACAGAGCCCTCACCCTTGCAACGCTTCCCCCAACATGGAGCCCCTTCCCACTGAAGAGGAATTTTTATTCGAAAGGCTAACCTTGTAATCAGCTCTTTGTTCTGCTTCTGTAGGTATGCTTGCGACATAGGCCAAAGGGCAGGGTGACCTCGAAATTAAGTAAAAACTCATCCTCCCTTTGGCTTGTTCTGTCTAGATAACAAACGTATTGCCTAAATTCCTGTCTGAAACTCCTGTGCTTTGTAACTCTTTTTAACTGCCTGTAGCCCATAGCAACTCCCACGCTTCGTAACTGCCTGAGGACAAATTAACCAATCGGCCTATGCCAACTGGCCAATTGTAACTGTGCGGATGAGCCCCATAAAAGGTAAAGTTGCCCCTGAGCTCAGGGCCCAGATCTTCGGAGCGCCAGCTCTTCAGGGACTGCCAGCATAATAAACCTGAATTCTCCAACTCTCTGAGTGGTGCTTGGTTTCTCGCTGGTCTGATTTTCCTGCAACACCACCATTGGCTGGCCCCATCCTCAGGTCACCTGGATCTAGGACTCTGCCTTCCAGGGTGTGGGTGCCCAGCCCAGGGGCCTCATAGGCCAATGCCCTCTTCTCAGTTCTGCCTGTTCTTCCAGCTGGATCCTGCTCCCAATACCCAGGCTTCCTTCACGCATCCTCCCCCTCGCTGTGAAATGCAGGTGGGGCTGGGGCTCCTGTCCCCCTCACCCAGTCTCAGTGCCCCTTGATAGAAAATGCACACTTGGGGTCCCTTGTTTGCTAGTGACATCAGTTGAGAGCTGACCTGACCCTGGGGCAGCCCGGACAACCCCAAATCAGGACCTGACTGGCTCTCTCTAGCTCGAGATCCTCTGTTTTGTTCGTTTATTTGTTTTTTTGTATCGCTTAAGATAAAGAAGAAATTTTTTCAGTTTGTGAAAACTCAAAGCTGGGAACATCAGCCCAGGGGTTTGTTCCTGTTCTCTTTCTGCTTTAGTTTCTGGTCATGGCCTTGCCCACCTCGGGGCTTCTTCTGGAAGGTTCTTCCCCTGGCTCTTTGCAAGACTGGCCTCTGTCATCCAAAATTCAGCTGACAGTCCCTCCCTCAAGAAAGTGTTCCTGCCCTGTGCCGCCAGCCCACAGTAAGTGCCCTTCGGGGAACCCACAGGCAGAAAGAAGAATTCAGCCAAGGTTGGGGGGAGTGGAGGGATGGCTTCTGGCTTCCTAAGAGGGAGATGGGGAAATGCCATTTTCTGGATTTTCCTGTCCTAAGAACCTTACAAACATTTTCTTATGTATATCTCATTGCTCACGGCCCTGCCAGGTGGGTATTTTGACCTTCTTTTACAGAAGAGAAAATAGGCTCCGATAAGAAATATCTCGCCCGAGGTAACTCACTCAGCAAGAAGTAGCAGGGCCTGGCATGGGAAGGAAGTAAAGCCATGCTGAGCCCTGCGGATGGTGTCGCCCTCTCCAGCCCAGATGAGGCATCCCCTCAGGCACTGGTTCTGAGACTTCACAGGAATCCCCTGGGGGAACCTGTTTAAAATGCAGGTTCTAGGGCCCCACACCCAGAGGGTCTGACTCTGTAGGTCTGGGGTGAGGCCCAGAAACCTGCCTTTTAAACAAGTGCTGCTGGAGATGCTGACACCTCTGGTGGAGGATCATGCTCCAAAAAGGGAGCAGGCCCCCTTTCCTCTGTCATCTGGCCCGTGTTATCCCTCTTCCCCTATGCCAGCATCTAGTGCAGGCAGAATCTGTTCCTGTGGCCAACCCCAGGGCCGATCAGCCTTTTAATACCAAGATTTGTTTATTCTGTGCCAGCCCAGCTCCCTGGGCTGAAGGATTGGTGACTCGCTTTCTAGATCAGACACTATGCAAGCCTGGTTCTAACAGCCCCCACTGCTTCATCTGTCAAATAGGAGGTGGTGAGGATGATGCTTCTCAAACCCCGGCCTTTCACACATCGCCTTCCTGATGTTGGTTTAATATTTTGCTTTACTTTTTTTTTTTTTTTAACTTTTCTTAATCTAAATAAATGTATTGAAGAAGGAAACATATCACTCGAGTAGAATGAAAACCAGTATCGTAAACAGAAGGTGACCATAAAGATAAATGCAATGAAAATAAAACTATCAGACGGAAGAGGCACATGATCTAGCAAGTGAACTCGCAAGCACTCGAGAGGTGCCGAGGACAGCCAAGCTCCACCCAGAGACCACCTTCGCCATGATGTAGTCCGCAGGCTTGCAAAGGCAGATGTGAATGACTCAGGCACCCTGTGAGTCAGTGTTATGCAAACTCCTCTTGGAAGTGCCCCACCAGGGGAAACGAGGATGAGGAACATGGGGTCCACTCTTGGGGGATGCAAGCACAGCTGGGGATGACGGTGGTCAAGGAGTTGTAGGCTGGGAGCCGGAAGACCCCAAAATACGCCACTTTGGCATAAGAATTCTTTGGAGCTGAAGGCAATTGAGAATTGACAGATACACAAAGAGTTTTCTGCCTTCCTCTTATTTACCTAAAAGTAGGACATAAATTTCCCTTCAAGGAAGGGGTCCTTGTATCAGGAAGGGAAGAGCAGCTCTTATATCAGCGATGGGGCATCAACACCAAGATGAGTTTGCATAAACAGACTTTACTAAAATAGCCCTTATCTCCCATTAGTTTCCCCATATATTTCCTGGTCATTTCCCCACAATTTAGTGCTCCCTGATGTCCAAGGAACGTCTCCTTTGCTAAAGAGATAGATAAGCTCTTGAGTCTAACCACTTCTCTGGGTTTCGCTTCTTTTTCGTGAACTCCTGTTCACGTAAATATTAACAAATATCGCCCGCCCTTTCTCTCGTTAATCTGTCTTTTGTTAGCTTAATTCACAGGCCTCCATTCACTTAATGTAAGAGGGTAGAGGGAAAGTGTTTCCTCACTAACACCGGCCTGTACTTCCCCGTTGACACCCAAGTGACCAGGCGAAAAAGCTCACGGTCTAATAAGTAAAGCAAGATGCACAACAGTGCGTTCATTTTGACTCTACGGAGAAAATGTGCCATGTGGAAGACTGGCAAGAGAAATAGTAGTCAGGAGTGTGGGCTCAGGGTCCTACACACAAGGCTTCCCAGCTCTGGGGTCTCCTGACTCCTGGGTGTGTGATCTCCAGAACAAGTTATCGAACCTCTCTGAGCCTCAGTTTCTCTACCTATAAAATGGGGATTATAATACTGTCTTCACAAGGTGTGGTGAGAGATGCGTGACAGACGTCTGGAAAGCGCTCAGCGCCCTGTCGGCAGGTAGAGAGCAGCCTGAGGAGCACAGAGCAGCTGTTGTTAGGATTGTTGTGGTTGTTGAGTGCGTGTTAGCAGAGGCAACACCTTTGTTCGGTGGATGTTTTCTTCCTTCTCCATGGAGCTGGTCCTCACCCACGCCAGATGACTAGAGCTCTATGGCATGATCCAGCAGCCCAGGGGGAAGTGGCCCTCCTCAGCCGCCTCACCTATGCCTGTCACTGTGGTTTGGAGGGCCAGGGGCAGCCTGTGGATGCCACCGACTGGTTACTCTCCCCTCCTGAGACAGCAGGCAGGCTGGCCCAGGTCTGAACTGAAACCTTGCCTTAAGGTTGTCATCTGAAGCAGGGGGACAAGCACATTGATTCAACACACTTTTCCTGGGCAAAGAGGGTGGGCTCAGTTTTGCATTGCTTACCAGCTGTGATTCCCGGGGGGACATCCTTGAGCTCTCTGTGCCTCAATCTCTTCACACACAGGATGGGGAGTTCATAGTACTTCCTTCATGGTTTAATATGAGGATTCAGTGGAACTATGTGAAGCACACTTAAGACACTGTCCACACTGGGATCTGCCCCACTGTGTCAGGCACCAGGCAAGGCAGTGGGGGTCCTAAAAGAATTCCAGTAGCAGTCTTCACATCGTCCCCGTTCCCATGAGGGGCTCTAATGTAGCTACAGGGCATCAGCTCAGGCTGAGGAGACAGCCTCAAACTTCAGAGTCTGTGAACCTGGTTCAAATCCTGGCACCACTGACTGGGATGTGACCTTAAGCAAGACACTTCGCTGTCTCTCAGTTTCCCACTTTGTAAAACAGGATGTTTTGAGGCTATATTGGATTATGGATTTGAAAACACTTTGAAAAGCATAAAATAGTAAAAGGTGTGGGACGTTCAACTTAGAAAGGAAGTCTGCAGGCTGAAGCATGTTAGAACTGTGACTGGATGTTCAATATGATAGCACAACTGTCTCTAGATAAGAAGATCCTTAGAGAAGATAAGAACACGTTTAAGGTTTACAATCAACAAATTTATCTGAAACCTGAGTAATCTCAGCGTCTGGCAGCTGCGCACTTTGATTTTTAGACAAGCGATTACGCAACATTCCATATTTATTAAGTCAGCTGTTTAGAATTGAGGACTCACAGAGTTTCACACACGGCATCCAAACGATTTTAGATTCTCTGAATCAGGGGTTCTCAGACTTGATAAATGAGATGTTTGCCAATTCTTAGCATCCATCATTTTGGAATTGATGGATTGGTGGCTTGAGATGTGACCTTTTTCCTTTCTACACTATTCATCTCACCTTCTCCCCAGCTCCTTGCTGGAACAGGATGGGACAGCTGAAGTGTACTGGGATGGTCGGCGCAGAAGAATGAACACAATGACCAGGACTCTTCTAGAAAAGGGCAAAGTCAAAAGAATACTAGAGCTGGACAGTAGTTAAAGCAGTAAAAGCAGGTTTTAAATAGGAATGATTGTAATAGAAGAAAAGAGACCTCATAGAGAACTAGGCTCAATTCCGAACACAGCAGGGACAAAGTGGGAGTTTATAGCCAAGGCCAGGGTCAATGGACGGACAATTACTGAGAGGAATCATCAGGGATCAGAGGGGATTCTTGCTGGCTAAACGGACTCAACAGGATTCCTGCTAAAGGCAGGCCCGGTGAGTAGACACCACCTGGGGATAGAGGGGGATGAAGAATTTGATGAGATATTGAGGGTGACCAGATGTCCAGGGTGGTGGTTCTGGCTAAACCTACTTGATAGGATTCTTGGTCTGGAAGACGAGACCTAATCAAAAAAGGTCTCAGAGGAGCCTGACTAAAGTTTGGTCAAGGAAAGAGTCTGTCAGTCTGCTCTCGTGTTCAAGGAAAGAAGAGAACATTCTTTCCTCTGAATGGTATGAGTTCATTTCTTTCTGGTCACCTTTGTTCATTGAAGATCAGCTAAACCACCTATCGAGTTTGCTTATCGAGGATATTTGCTGAATGATGTGAGCAGTCAGTCATTTGATGGGGGATTTCTATCAAAATAAAAGAAAAACAGAGATGAGTGGTTGGACTCCAGTTTCTGAGTCCAGAGGGCAACCAGCTGAGAAGATTTCTAGGTGACGGGCTACAAGCATCTTTAGTTGATGGAAGAGGACAGCAGTGGAAGTCTAACACATTTTTCGGTTTGCGGTTTGAATGTCCTTGGTGACAGCATCAGGTGTTCCAGTGAACTTTCTAAGTGGCCCACACAGCAACAGGCATAAAAGCTGCCCATACATGATCTTTTGTGATGATTTCTCTGAAGTTTAGATCAAGTCATCCAATGTCTGTTTGCTGGGCTTCCGGAAAGGGGCAGATTTCATTCTTAGTGATGCCAAGTGAGAAAGGTGGGTGAATAATTGGAAACTTTAATTTGGAGAATTATAGCTAGATGTTGGAGAACCTACGAAGGTGTACTATAGTTTTCTGCTGAAACACAAAATTGCTCTCTATGATCACCTTTTTTTTTTGACCAAAGATAATCAAAGGAAGATTATGCCTGTTT
>NW_011888817.1:537124-544314 GCF_000151845.1 Pteropus vampyrus | reverse complement strand
GACGGAGGGATGGAGAAGGCAGGGGCTGAAGAGGGGGTCCTATCAATGAATTCCAGGGAACCGAAGGGAGGACCGAGGTGGTAAGAGGGGGAGATGGGAAGGGAGAGGTCTTAGAAGAGCCAGTCTGGGGACATCTCAAGTTTTCCGAAGAGGCCACTGAAGTTTCACATTATCCTTAATAAAGTCATGCCACCAAGAGTTGGCAGAGCATATAGATGATAGGGTTTCGAGAAGGGAGTTTCCAGTCCACTAAGAAGCTCCTATGTTCTTAATTGATGTCATATGTGTATAGAGACACTCAAGACTCTAACCTGCCACCCGTTCTTTCCAAGGCCTAGCCTCTTACAGACACAGACAGCTAGGGCTCTATCCCAGCTCCTAGTGTATAATCAGAAACAGGAATCACAGCTTGTCCCCACTGTGCTTCAGTGGACAGGTACCCAGAGCGCTGGCTCAGGAGGAAATTCGCCAATGGACCCCGATACATCAGTCAGGGATGAAGACTAAAGCTTCAGATTTTCACATTTAGGATCCTGGGTGAGAGGTCTAGGAGCTCAATGATGAACTGGATTCTATCAGAGTCTCAAGCACATAACTAATAAAGAAAACCAGAGCATGACAATAGCTTAAGTGGGAAAAGCAGATTTTAACCAGGAATGATTATTGCAACAGGGGAAAAGAGATCTCGGTACAGAACGAGGTTCAATTCCAAGCATGGACAGTAGAAATTTATAGCCAAAGAACACAGTAGGGGGTGGTGGATGGAAAATTACTGAGAGGAATCATCAGGGCTAAGAGGAGATTCTGGCTAAATGGACTAACCAGGGTTCCTGCTGGAGGCAGGCCAGGCGAGCAGACACCACCTAGGGATGGTGAGTGACGAGGAATTCGATCAGATATCCGGGTGGGGGGTTCTCCATAAACTGACTTAAGATTCTTGCTCTGGAGGACAAGACCCGATGACAGCGCACAATCCAAAAAAGGTCTTAGAGGATCCTGACCGACATTTGGTTAAGGAAATTTTGTCAGTAATAATATTGCAAGGGCCGTGCCCAGTTTAAAAGGCAGACAGATGAGTAACACATGTTAAGAAAATGTTCTACCATAAAAAAATGGAAAATGTTTTAAATACAGTTCTAATTAAAAGAGAAAGTTACAAAATGTACATATGTTAGGTTGATCAGGATGGGGATGTATAATTTTGTGTTTATTAGAAGGACACACCTCTTACTCACCTTCCCCTGGGTGCACGGTCTCAAATTTAAAAATGTGTAAAAGGAGGACCAGGATCACAGGTTGTGCCAGTCTCTGAGAATGTCACTGGGCTGTATTAGTGGATATATGCAAATACGTCAGGTAAACTTTGTTCACCTTTTGTGACACAGCCTCCCCATGTCCCCGCACCTGACCACTGACTATCTGCATCACCCACAGAGCTTGTTTACAAACACAGATTTCTGGTCCCAGCCCTGAAGTTCTGCTTCAACTTGGGGACTTGTATGTCTAACAACAGGAAAGTTCTGAAGCTGCCCAGCTGCCTGTCAGTCCTCAGGGCAGCCTTTCAACGCATCAGGATCCACCTGTGCAGAGCTGTCCTCTCTCCCCTGGGACCGAATTCCTAACCTCTTCTGTCCCGATGGAGAATGTGCATGGCCCTGGGAAGCTGTGGTCTCTGACTTAGAGTCACAAGCTGCCCTGTATTGGCAGGAGAGCAGCCGAGGACAGACCGCAGGAGAATGCATGGGAGGGAGCCTGGCCTGTGGCGTCAGCCCGACACCTTCTTGCTTGGAGAGCACGACCTGGTTCCATTTAAAACTCCTTCATCAGACATCTCATCCTCATCACACTGTGGAGTGCTTGTATAGTATCTGTCTCCTTCCCTAGACTGAGCTGCTTGGGGGAGAACTTTATATTTTGTCTTCTTGTTGTTTGATCTCAGTGTCCCCAGGGTCTAGCTAAGCCTGGCACAAGCAAGGGCTCCATAAAGGTGTGTTGAAGGACTAATGGTGGCATTTGAGTGGACAAAAGACTGGTGCTATCCGGGACTCCAGAAAAGGAATGATGACCTCTGCTGGGGAAGATGTCACCTGGAACACATGCCACCTAGAGGTAGCATTTGATTAGGGACTTGAAAGATGGGAGGGACTTAGATGGTGGGGTAGGTGGACAGTTGTTCCAGGCTCAGGGCAGAGCACAGACGATGGCTGGAGGTGCAGAAATGCATGGCCTCTGGACCGGCTGCAAGGTCCACGTGCCCTGAGCCCAGTTTAGGTCTCCCCACAGGAGCTGCTTCACCCATGACTACTGCTACTTCCTCCTGAGAGCTCACCAGTTGCTCCCCAAATGGGACTGCTATAACCACAGCGTCACCAGCAGCCATATCCAGTGTGGTAAGCTTTTCACTGGGCATCCTAGGAAGACAAGGAGAAGGGCTACCTTCTGCCTTGGCCCTAAGGGCTCATGTTTAGGGCTAACCTGTTGTAACCAAAACCCTTGGGCTTGGGTGTGATGGTTCTCTTCCATGACAGGTACCATTTATTGGGTGCGCCTAGTATGCCAGGCACTGCAGTGGGTAATTTGTGTGCATCGTATCATCAAATACTCCTAACAACCTGGCAAGGAAGGTGTTATTAGCCCATTTGACAGCTGAGGAAACTAAAGTTTAGAGAATTGAAATCACAAGCCTGAAGTTACATGGCAAGGAAATACGCAGAGTCACAATATGAGCCCCCATCTGATTCCAAAGCCCTTTAACACTAACTCCCCAAGATTAAACTCGTTGGCTTGGATCTCTGTTTCCCAACAAGGAGGCAAACACCTGCACTGATGCACAGTTCCCATGCCAGGTAGTTATTGAACATTCAGGGACTGATGCCATCACAGGCTTGGAGAGTGGTGTCCAGAAGTCCGGGTCTGATCTAAGGCTGGAAGAGAAGGGTGAGGGGGTCCAGGGGCATCGAGCCCCAGGGCAGCCTTTGAGGGTTTGTATAATGAAGGCTAAGCCATGGAAGCCATCGAGACACCCGCAAGTTCAGAGCCAAGTGGGCCCTGAGAGGTCACGTGAACAAGGGTTTCTCAAGTTATTTTGCTGGAAATCCACAGAATGTCATAAAATTTACACCCAGACCCAGTCAACCCACAAATACACACCCACAATAAAAACACAGTCGCACTTTACTACTTGTGCTATATCAACACACGCATGCACATACATACACATGCATGCACAAACACACACACGCACACAAGCACACACGTGCATGCGCACACACAGGATTCAACCCACTCAACTGATTTCATGATCCGCTGACGGCCAGGGCTACAGTTAAGATGACCTATTAAATCTGATCTTGTAAAATGGGAAAGCTGAGGTTAGGAAAGGTCAGTGGCTGCCTAAGGTCACCCAGGACGTGTACAAAGGCAGGACTAGAATCTGCTGTCTTGTCCCCAAAATTTGGACAAATAGAATGTGAACCCAACAGAGTGCGCAGGAGGGATTTGAAAGGTTTGGGTACAAAATCTTTACAGCTAGATAGGGTTTAATTCTGTGCTTCTCAGAGGGTTCTGGAGGCACCTGAATCACTTTCTAGGTGGAAGACTGCCGCGGTCCAGCCACGACGGGATCCAGGGGGCCCCGAAGGTGGGCAAGGCGTCGGTGCGGGAGACAGTCGACTACACAACTCAGAGGCGGTGTGACACTGTTCCGTTTTATTGTGATTTGAGTACAACTTTTATACTTTCTATTTTGGCATTCGATTATACTTTGTGGTTAAGGTAGCAGGGAGTTAAATTTCTGTGGTTAGGCGAAGCAGAAAATCTTATAGAGTATAATGTTATTAATATTCATGATTAACTAACTAGTCCATTCTTTTCTCAGTCATTAGAACGGAACTACCTGATGGAACAATCTGAACTTTTAATTCTTATATCTATTACGTAAGATACAGTTTGACTTAAGTAAAAGTGACAGATGGAGGTATTCATAACAGCAAATATTGGCTTGTGGGCAGACATTGTTCTTCTTTCTGCCTGAAGAAATCTTTTAATTGCTATTTGATTTATGCTATTATCTAAAGTTCAAGCTGAACCTTTCTCATAGCTGTTCAAAAGTTTCCTTGGTGCAGTATTGAGAAAAATATTTATAAAAATCAGTTTTACAAAGCTGCTTTTGTAAGCTAAGTTTTTGTTCCTTTGTTTTTTAAGCACTAAGGAGGTCCTGACCTAGCCAGCCTTTCTATAAAACTTAAACTACTATAAGGCACATGAATTCTATCTTTATTCACCATACGTATGCTATCTTCATTATAAGCTCCTGTATAAGGCAAAGGAGGATCAGGTAATCTTTTCATACTATTAGCCCCTCTAGGTGGATAGCAGAGTTTTCCATTTATCCAGTAGGCCACAAAAGGAGGCCCTTCCATAGTAGGCACAGGCTTATGAGTAAATTTCTTATCCTTTACTAATTTTTCTACTAACTGCGTGGGAGCAGGAGTATAAGCTGGTTCTAGTAATTCAGCTTGTTGTAATTTATTCATAACATCTTTAAGAGGCCCGTCAAAAGGAATTTCTCTTAATAATTGTTCAAACAAAGGGTTTACGCATTCTGGACACGTCAGGGTGACTGGAGCTGATTCCATACACGGGGAATTTACTATGTTTTCCTCAGAGCCAATTTTGAGGAAATCCACTTGTACAGCATTTACACTTACTAGAATTTGTGCTACCCAAATTCCCCCTACTAATAGGATCATTTCTAAGAAACCAATTATCCCTACACACATGCCACGTCCTCGTTCTTGACGATGCATTCCTTGAAGCCTCTGTCCCCATCTCCGGACCTTGTCACGCAGGAGGGTAGAAAGAGGACACGGCAGAAGACCTTAAATGTCAGGCTGAAGAACTTGGCAATGGGGAGCCACGGAAGCCTTAGAGGAAGGGAGTGATGCATTCGGAGAGCGTGGAAGAAAAGATGGATAGAGGGCCTTGACTGATAATAACAACCCCCCGGCCAGGTGTTCACTTATTGCATAGTTATGGGCTTTCTGAATTCAGCAAGAAAGAGGGCTCTCGCCACCTGGGTAGCATGTGGGTAGGATGGGTCTCTGTGCCTAATCAGAGGCGAGCATTCCAGTTTCCTTCCTCAGGCTGGTACGGGTCCCAGGAGCAAGTGCCAGAAGCAGATCTGCAGGTGTGAGCAGAGTTGTCTTTATGTCTGCAGCAGCATCTGGACACATACAGCGGCTGGAATCTCATTATCAAGAACGAGCCATGCAGGAAATCTGCACCCCCTGCTGGACATTAGGGCACTGAGTTATCTCCTCTGGCCCCCTAAGGACATGGCCTAGCATGAAAGTCTAATGGCTTGCCCACCCCCTCACCCAGCGCAAGCTCAGGGAGACATCAGTGACTGGGAAGCCAAAGTGTGATCCCAGTGCTTGTCCAGACTGCCCCACCAGAGAGGTCAAAATGCCAACACTCCTGTATTACCTGCCCAGCTCCTCATTTCCTATTCCTGCGCTGGTCTGTGAACTCCTTGAGGGCAGGGACTGATCATTTGCTCATTCAATCACTAATTCACTCGACAAACACTTGTTGAGCACCTGCTATGTAGCAAGCATCCTGTTGGGCACTGGGGAGCCTGCCGGATCAACCAGAATTTTATTGGAACGGAACTAGTAGGGGGATACCTATGTCTAAAATAAAGGATTTGTTCGTTGGAATTGTGACTGTGTGAGCCAGTAAAACAATCTATGAGAGGCTGTTTTATGCTGGTGCTGCTGGGCAAACCGGAACTGCCAGTATGCAGGGAATCCAAGGGGACCGCCTGGAACACCCTTCAGCATCTCACCACCTCCAAGTCGCTGACGAGAGAAGCAAAAGGAGGCCACCTGGCAGGATCAATTTCAATCGCCAGTGAAGGGCCTATATTTATAAGGCAACCTGTCTATTGAATGTCTGCATTGGTGTTATCTGCCTACTTTTATACATAAAACTCTACTCAGGGAGGCAGTTACGGTCCGCTCTGTACATTTCAGCATCTCCCTTAAAAGGGAAGCTATGCCATTTTGAGATGGCCTTCCTGATGGTTCTCCTGCCAGCCAAGAGATAGTCAAATAAGACAGCGAGGAGACCACCTCTTCCCAAGGTTCAGTGGTGACTTGATTATTTCCCCAGAGTTGCTCATGGCAGTGAGGGTGGCTCCAGGGCACCAGATATGGAGGACCCCAGTGGCGTCGGCTCCACTGAGGATGAAGCCCAGAGCCCCAGCCAGACTAAGCACCCAAGGACCGACTCTGGAATCCCGGGAAACAGTTAGAGCAGAGAAGAAATGGAGCTGGAATCCAGGGGGCCCTCCGGAGAACCCCGATGTAGGTGAGCCCCTGAATCGCTCCAGGTCTTGTTTTCTCTCTCCATGGGCTGGAGTTGAAGACAGTGGAAAGTGGTCAGAGACCAGGATTTAGAACCAGCATCTGAGTTCCAATCCTACTTCTGCTGTCGATGCGCTGTGTGACTTTGGGAAAATCTCCTAACTTCTCTGGACTTCAGTGTCCTGGTAGATAAATGACTCTTCTAGCTTGAATCCATATCAGATTGTAATATTACTTTTAAAATCTCACAGCATCCCTCATCCACAAATGCCTGTCCATACCTGTCTGAAAACTGGGTCTCTGAGCTGAGGTGCACCAATAAGAAGGGCCTGCCCACAGCTCCTCCTGCAGAACTTACCAGCAAGATGCCACCCCGCCTGCCACCTGACCCAGAAGTGAAGGGAGAAGCCCGGACTAGGTCTCTTCTCCATCATCCAGAATATAGAAATTGAAAAGAAATGGCATTAGGAGTGAAACTTCCCATTTCCTCTACGTATCTGTTTAAAAATGAATTTGGACAATGGCTTTGATTAAAAATGTTTCATGAGCAAATTGGACATTTGAGCCCCACTCTGTGTTATACTGTCAAATATAGCCATGAGACCACAAAAGACTTTTCTAAACTACCAGTACTTTGCAGAGTAATCTCATAAAACTAAATTTTATTTAGAAAATGTTCGACATTGGAGGTTTTTAAATATAGATCCCATTTATCATGTGGTTATTTTGGGGTTTGTCACAGTAAGAAAACCAAAGGCCTTTTCTTGAACAGGACTCTCCTTTGTTTTGAAATATGTCCTTTCTTCCTGAACTCTTGGTATT
>NW_011888817.1:533738-535794 GCF_000151845.1 Pteropus vampyrus | reverse complement strand
TGGGGTTTGTCACAGTAAGAAAACCAAAGGCCTTTTCTTGAACAGGACTCTCCTTTGTTTTGAAATATGTCCTTTCTTCCTGAACTCTTGGTATTGGAACACCCTTTTCTTTTTTTTTTTATAAAGTGCTAGGTGAGTTTTTAATGTTTTTAATGTTCTTTGGTAAAAATAAACGCCATACCTGAACCCGATTAAAAGAAACGTCCTATTCTGTGAAATCTCAGAATCCTAGCAACCCTGTGTCAGCTTCGAGGTGGCTTTGGGTTTCCCAATTTATATTGCAAGAAACATTACAGTTTCTTTTTTAAGAGACTGAAAGTTGGAGGGGTTCAGAAATGGGCTGGGCCCCTCCAGCCGAAGAAGCCAAGCTAGAGTTTGAATGCAGCCCTCTCCAGTCCAAGCTGGCATAATTGTCAACCATCTATTCCCCAGTCCCTCAAGGAAGAGACCCAGTGCTTGGCTCCAGAGGACCCCCAAGGTTTAAGGAGATGAGCCCTCACAGAAGGCCTGAAACTTATCCCTGAAAACCTTCTGTTTGCTAACGTGCACCTTCTATCTGAGAGAACATGGTTAACTTGGGGTTTAGCGCCCCATTGGCAGAGAAAGAGGCACAGGCAATCCCCCACGGCAGAGGAAAATGCCTGCTTGGTTTTTATTAGTCATGAGAAGGAATTTTATTTAATATCTACATGTCAGATTTGTGGAGTCAATTTTGCTTTTCCTTGAGTAAAACTCTCTAGAGGGTGGTAATGATAATCTCACTGCAGAAACTAAAAAGTAAATGCATCCAGAAACGTCTTCTTCCTGAAGAAGGGTCATTATCTTCAGAGGCGAGGACAGCTGGCCTGGGGTCAGGTGTGAGCTCTGGGCACCAGAAGAACTGACCTCACAATTAGAGGCCAGGGACCCTGACCTTGCCAAGTCCTATGACCAGAATCACTCTCTTGGAATTCTCTGGAGGGGGAAGTGTGGCCGTGGGGCTCCTCCAAGCCCATTGGACCATCAAGAAAGAACAAGGTCGGAGACATGGGAGCCCCTCCCAGGAGCCCAGCAGCGTCAGCGAGCTCCATGCTGTAGGTGAATGGAGCAAAGTCGTGATCTGGGAGGAGCCCCCCAAGGGCGACTAGGTGCAGAAGATGTTGGGAAAGAACCGGTAGCCAGGGTTGTAGCTCCTCAGGTTTCTATTCAGGCAGTAGACCAGCTTCCGGTCACAGGCGCAGAGCTCCACCTGGCAGAGGGGCCCGAGCTCTGCAAACAGGATGCCAAATGCAGAATGAGGAAGGGAAGGTACGCTCTCCCGGCTTTGACTCCCCGGCCTGCCTCCATCAGGACTCGCCGCTAGGCTGAGCATACTCCCAACCTGCTTCCTGCTCTCAGTCTGATGAGTGAGGCACAACGTCTACACCGTCTACATCTACACTGGCGGAATGCATAATCTGATGGAAGGACACAGCTGCTGCCCAGGGGGACACAGCTCCTTCCCTCGGAGAGTTCCCAGTCTGATGGAGAACAGACAAGCCCTGCTCTGGAGGAACCCCACTTCTCAGAGAAGAGACACCCATACCCATACTTAGCTTTCAACTCAGGTGGATGTGAGCTTGAATCCCAACGCTAGCTATGTGTACTGGCAAGCCTTTGAGTTTCAGTTTTCTCATCTGTAAAATGAGAAGACTAAACCTACTCACTGGGTATTTTCAGGGAGCAAGTAAAAAGAAGTATGCAAAGCATTTGGTGCCTAGTGAATACTCAGTCTAAGATGTTCCAGCCCCTCCCCAGGAGTTGGATACAGTTGCGATATTCCTGCCCCTCCTGCCCCCAGCTCTTCCTCTCTGAAGATACAGGCTGGCTGATCTCTAAGGGCAGCTGAACTGAGCCAGCAGAGAGACCCAGGCTCTTCCGGTGACCTGCATGGGAAGTCCCAGCCTTACCACAGGTTACCAGGCCCCGTGTGACTCTGTATTTGTATGACTGTGTCCGGTAGTAGCAGCCTTTCTCCTCCAGCCACTCATAGCAGCGGTCATGCACCCAGCAGCACCTGTCAATGCAAGACACTTAG
>NW_011888817.1:531479-532958 GCF_000151845.1 Pteropus vampyrus | reverse complement strand
ATTGGTTAAGTATTTTGTAGGATGGCTTACTATTGGGATTCTCTTTTTTTCTTCTCATGACAAAACTGGGGTTATACATTTACTTTTTTGGTCAAATTGTTGCAGCTTTGGTCATCGGGCCTGTACTCTTTAACATATCCCTATCGGTGTGGGGTCTGTTTTCTTTTTTATCGATCGATCGATCGATCGATCTATCTATCTATCTATCTCTCTATTTATTTATTTTGGTTCTCTTTGAGCACTTTCTTACTTTTTGGCATTATAGGGACCTCCAGGCTCCTCTTGCATATTTCCTGCTCTAGTCCTAGCATCAGGCATTTCCCCAAGAAGTCTTGCTTCCTTTTATTAGAGAATGGTATGAGAAACCAGATTTGCACACTAGGTGTTGCTTATTGTTAGAGGTGTTGTTTCTTTTAAGTCCTCTCGGCTGACAAAGCAAAACATATGTGTCTATATTAAGCCCTGTGTATACACATGTGCATACATATTTCTATAAGTAACCATCTGTATCTATATTAAGCTGAACGAGAGTTTATACTGAAGTCTCCAACTCTAATCCATCACCACATAGATCATTCTCGCATCCTTTCCTTGCTAGTCTGTAAACTTCTGCTCCAGCGGTGAGAAACTTGGCTCCAACCATCTGCCATCCATTTGCTTGATTAATTGATCACCTCGTTCCATCACACGTGTCTAGCAGTATCCGAATTGTTAACCCAGCAGTTTGTATTTTCCAAAGAACAATCTATTCCATCTCACATATTCTGGAACTTTGTCATTTTCCAATCAAGATATGGAAACTAGGTCCCCTTCCTTTTAAAGCTTTTGTGATTGCCTTACCAAGAGCATACTGGCAGGACCGCCATGAAATTTGTGAAGCTAAATCATAAAAATGCCATACTCTATTGCCTTGCAGTCTTGGGACGCTCACTCTTGGAACCCAAGTCACCGTGCTGTGAGGAAGTCCAAGCAACCTTGGAGAGGCCTGAGTTAGAGGGATGAGGCCTCCAGCCTCATCTGAGCTCCCAGCCAGCAGACAACTTGCCAGCTATTGGAGTGAGCCATCTGGATATTAGATCATCCAGCCTCAGTCAAAATGCCCAAGCCGGGTAGAGCAGAAATAAGGCAAACCACCCAGCGCCGCCCAAATGGCAGATCCTTAGCAAAACAAATGGTCATCATCACTTTAAACCACTACATTTTGGGGTGATATGTTATGTAGCAATAGACCATCGGATATATTAAGCTACTGAGATTTGAGGAGTTACTGGATGTATCTTGGGCAAGTCAGTTAAACTCTGAGACTCAGTGCTCTTATCTGGAAAATGATGCTTCCATTTTCTCATTTCCTCATTTTCTCATTTACTCATCTTCCAGAATCGACACGGAGTTAAACGAGATAATGTGGGCGCAGAGCCTGGAGCACAAAGGGCCGTCATGATAACCGACTCACCAATCTGTACCGTCCTTGGGGGTCCC
>NW_011888817.1:529523-531429 GCF_000151845.1 Pteropus vampyrus | reverse complement strand
TTCCATCTCACATATTCTGGAACTTTGTCATTTTCCAATCAAGATATGGAAACTAGGTCCCCTTCCTTTTAAAGCTTTTGTGATTGCCTTACCAAGAGCATACTGGCAGGACCGCCATGAAATTTGTGAAGCTAAATCATAAAAATGCCATACTCTATTGCCTTGCAGTCTTGGGACGCTCACTCTTGGAACCCAAGTCACCGTGCTGTGAGGAAGTCCAAGCAACCTTGGAGAGGCCTGAGTTAGAGGGATGAGGCCTCCAGCCTCATCCGAGCTCCCAGCCAGCAGACAACTTGCCAGCTATTGGAGTGAGCCATCTGGATATTAGATCATCCAGCCTCAGTCAAAATGCCCAAGCCGGGTAAAGCAGAAATAAGGCAAACCACCCAGCGCCGCCCAAATGGCAGATCCTTAGCAAAACAAATGGTCATCATCACTTTAAACCACTACATTTTGGGGTGATATGTTATGTAGCAATAGACCATCGGATATATTAAGCTACTGAGATTTGAGGAGTTACTGGATGTATCTTGGGCAAGTCAGTTAAACTCTGAGACTCAGTGCTCTTATCTGGAAAATGATGCTTCCATTTTCTCATTTCCTCATTTTCTCATTTACTCATCTTCCAGAATCGACACGGAGTTAAACGAGATAATGTGGGCGCAGAGCCTGGAGCACAAAGGGCCGTCATGATAACCGACTCACCAATCTGTACCGTCCTTGGGGGTCCCATGACCTCCCCAACCGCAGTAACAGCCATAGAAGCCGTAGTTTATCAGGGCATTCTTTCCTGTCACCGTTTTGATCATCGACTTCAGTTCTAGCAAGCCCCCCGGCACAGTAGGCACACCTGAAAGACAGCCCACAGCCCCAGGTGAAACCAAGGCGTGCCTTCTACAGGCCCAATTTCTCAGCATGCTCCTGCCCTTTCTCCCACCCTAGGGCTTGGAGGAACCCTAGTGTCTCTTTTTTATCCTCCCCATTAGCGAGGAAGGGACAAGGAAGGTGAAGTCAAGCAATATAGAGAAGCGGTTAAGAGTTTGGACTTGGAGAATGAGCAAGCCTGGGTTCAAATCCTGACTCTGCCATTAATTCATTGTATGATGTTGAATAGGTCACTTATCTCCCAGAGCTTTGGTTTCCTCACGTGGAAATGGGAGCCTAAAATGAATACCTACCTCTTGGAGTTGTCGCGAGGGTTAAGATAAAGGATGTAGATGTCGAGCACAGTGGCAGACACATAGTAAGCAACCAAGAAACATTCAGTATCATTAGCCCGGCATCTCTATGAAGCAGACAGACTCTTTCTGTCTCCCCTGACAACACATCCCCTCTTCCACCGACTAACACCCGTAAAAACATAAGCCACAGAATCTCCAAGCAGGATGGGACCCTTAGAGATCATTGAAGCCAGCTCTCTCATCTTACAGATAGGGAAACTGAGGCTTGGAAAAAGTTCCTTGTCCAGGGGATCACTGTGGGCCAGCGGCTCAATCCCTGCACCGGGCCTCCCGCCCCTCCTGGAGTCTCCAGAGATCTGAGAGAAACATTGATGAGCAGGACAGCCTTTCAGGAGCCTAAAGCTGGGCTCCGCCAACCCCCATGCTGTGCAATTACCTCCAGCTGGCAGGTGGCAGCAGATAGGGTGTGTAGAAAACCAAGACAGGCTGGATCAGAGCATGACCAGGAATCATGGAATGAAACGTTTATCTAAGAAGATTGGTTTTTTTTTTAATTTTGTTTTTGTTTTGGCTTTATTTTATTTTGTTTTACATCAGACAAAAAATCTGCCTCCTGCATACAAGCAGTATGTTCTCCACATAACAAACTTTATGCATCACCTCCTAGAATCCTGCCACAGCCCTGCCAGTTGGCGAAATATTATCCTATGTCACAAATGAGGGAG
>NW_011888817.1:519039-528113 GCF_000151845.1 Pteropus vampyrus | reverse complement strand
CTTAGGCCAGTGCCTGATTCTAACTTGGCCTCTTAGAGGCTCCGTTACTGGTGTCCCTTCCTCTCTGGATCCCAAAGTCCTTGTTCATCCACAGTCGCTCAGCTGGCCTCTGTTCTGCCAGGATGTCCCCTTCGGTGCCATCTCCGATCCCTAAGTTCAGTGGTCACTTCTGACAGTGTTCTGCCCCGAGCCCCCGAGCCCTCCCAACGCCTGGCTCCAAACACACAAACTCTGACTCCCCAGGGCTCCTGGCACCTGGGACAGCTTCTCCATGTTATCTTTTGTCCAACAGTTCCTCTGAGTTCCAAGGACATTCCTGAGGGTTCTGTCCACCCATGGTCTCTACTCCGAGGGCACTGAATAGTCAGGGAAAAGGGCCCGAGACCCTACCCATCCACACCAATATTTCTCAGCTGCTTCCTGGAGCTGCGACAGGAGGAAGACACCAACAACCACATACTGGGCACCTGCAACGTGCCAGGCACTGTCCGCCGTCTCTATAAACCCTCCGATGATCCTGGCGGGTACGTATTGTTAAACCCGCTGGCACAGTGTCTGTCCCTTCGACAGTCATTTGTTGAATGAGAGAATAGCAGGTGTTGATTTTACAGAGGAAGAAATCGAGGCTCAGGAAGGGGAAGTGAGTTGCCCAAGGATTTAGCCCAGGATTGTGACTCTACTCTTTTGATTGAATGGACTCCACTGCCTCTGAGCAGCCCCTGTGTATTAATCACGTTGTTTCTTTTCTATGATGCTTGGACATCTTGGAGTCCTTGCTGAACTAGGAAGAGACAGCCCCTCCCAGGACTAGCTAATTCTTAGATACAGCGAAAAAGACTCCCTTGGGAGTAAGCCTTTCACATGCAAACCAATCAATCCTAAACTACCTCACCTAACCACCATTTTTTTATCTAACTCTCCAATATTTCCTCTGCCCTAAATCACCCCAGGGCCAGGACCAAACCACTAAGGGTCACCCCTATAGCCCGGAGTCCCTGAAATTATTGACGCTAACCAATTCCAAACTATTGACCCTGCCCTGCCTTGCCTTTCCTGGTAGGAAAACACAATAAAGGCTCTGGGCCACGCTTTCGCTCATTTCTTCTGCGTCCTGAGTGTCCCTGGTGCTTCCCCGTGTGTCCCTGCATGGTATGGTGTGTCCTCTCCTCTTGGGAACTGTGAGTAACAAACCCTCTTTTAAATGGCATGTTTCCTGATCTGTCGGCCTCATCATACCTGAATAAGACCAAACTTCCCGTGCCGTTTAGAACATCTTGGGACATAGGTTGTGGGTTTGGGGGCGCGGCAGGAGGTCCCACACAAAGGAGTCAAAAGACAGCAAAAGGAGTTTCACAGAGGAGGTGGCAGAGGCATTGAAACAGCTGCCCTAGGAGCAAAGAAAATGGACCATCCATGGAACCCAAAGCAGATCCCCAGAAGAAGGATGTGGGATTGGCTATTTTTACCAAGCAGCCACACAGGAAAATGAAAGTAGCCATGAGATGATTTTGGAGTGGAACAGTGGCTGTGGTAATGAGAGGTAGAGAGAGTGGAGACAGCCTGACAGAAGCATGAAAATGTGGGGGCCGGAGAGTGGCTGAGTCACTGGACGAACAGGTCCTCCAAGTTCACATGCAGAGCCCCCTGTGCTCCCAGGACACGCCCCGCCCACCTTCCCAGTTCATGTGTCCTGGCTGGAAAGAGCCAATAGCACCAAACCCCACTGTCCAGAAGGCAGGTTAGAGACCTCCGGGCTTTCTGTTGAGGAGGCAACAGGGAGCCCGGGAGTCTCCTCTCACAGCCCCTCTCTGTGCCCTGCTCCCCTCACCACCCCCAGGAAAGGCAGCCCCCAGAATGGGATTCCTCACCGGTGAGACCTTCTCTCCATCGTTGCCTCAGACCTGGAGAAGGGGCAAGGGCTGGGCCTGCCTGGTTTTAAGGGCCTCCCTGGCCGCCTCCCACACCCCTGCCTGCCAGCTACTCACGTAGGAAGCCCCACCTCTCCCCTCAAGACCCCTGGGGATTTTTTCCTGTGTTCAGGAAACACATCATAGAGACCTGGGTGGCTTTCAAGAAGGATATTGAGTCTGATCTGACATGGGCCACCCACACGCCAGGATTCTTCTCCCCCAGGGACCAGCGACCTGGAATCCCCGTCCTGCTCACTGCCCTGGGCTCTCTCCCAGCCTCCAGCCCCGGCCCCTGCTCAAATTTCATTCTGCCTCACTAGGCTTCATCCCAGGCGCAGCCAGGACGGGCAGGTGGCACCTCCTGCAGGCCCTGCCCCTGTGCTCTTCCTGTTGCTCCCGATGTGCCAACTCCAGTTCTCTCCATCCCATTCCCAGGCTGGGACAGCTCGAGAGCCTGCGGAAGTCTCCCTTTGGAGTCGCTATAAAAGGTTGTTCCCAAGCCCAGCTGGCACTTCATTTTTGCACTGACTTCCTACCGAATTCCTGCATTCTTTCCATCTGGGAAAAGGAAACCATGGGGCTTGCAGTTAGAGAGATGCAGGCTGGAGGTCCCCCACTCAGGAGCTGTGTGACGCAGGGCAAGTCAACACACTTCTCTGTTTGTTCCTGTGACATGAGACTAATGAATCCAGGCCATCCCAGAGGCTCGTAGTGAGGTGTGCCACTCACAGACTCTAGATCAGCTTCAAGTACTGGGTTCAAATCCTGCCATTCCCACTAAGAGCTATGTCACCCAGGGCTGATTGTAGTTCGCCTGCCTCAGAGAGTTGTTAGGATTAAACGATTTAATACCGTATAACAGAACAGTGGCAAAATAATGCTAACAAATAAAAAGGTTACCTCCTAGGCCATTCTCACAAGGACACAGGTAGCTGTTATTATTCTCCATTCTCTACTTCCGTTAATCCCCACGTCCCCACCGACCCGCCTCCCCCACAACACACACACACACGTCTGAGAAGACATGGGCGCACCCCCTCTCCTCTCTTCCCTCTCAACTTTTTCCTCTCCCTCTCTCCTTCCTGGCAGCATCAGAGAAAGCCCCTCCTCCACACCTCTCTGGAATCCTTCTCTTCCTACGACCTAATCACTAGGCATTCCACAGAACCCTGTAGATTCAATTTAACACAAAAAGTACTGACTGAGTGTCTGCTACATGCCAGGCACTGCTGGGGACCCACCGTGGAAAGACAGACCTGGCCCATGCGCTTCTCTCTGGTCGGGGAAAATTGATAGTAAAGGCATCAAGTCGATAAATGCACAACATTTGAAAACACCTGCTTTTAGGGGAGACAGATGATTATCAAATCATCCAGGGGCAATCATTGTTATGGGGAAAACTCCTGTGTTCTGTATTTTTATCTCTTTCTCTACCAGTCCCTTCCTCTGCTGGCGGGCACACACGAGCCTTGCCATCCGAAACCAACAAAAGGAGCCAAAGAAAAAGGAAAACATCCCTTGCCTCTGCCGACCTCTCTCCAGCTTTCTTTTTCCTCGAAAAGCCAAATTTTAGGACAGAGAAGCCTGCCCTTGCTCATCGCCCGCTCCCTTCTAACTCTTTGCTGCCTGGCTTCTGCTGCATCCCTGAGCCAGCTCTCCAGGGTCCCCCAAAGCCTGGTGTTGCCCAAGCCTCGGTTTCACCCCCTCGATCTTTCGGTCACTCCATCCCGCCAACCACGTTCTCCTGGAAACTCTCTCTCTTCCGGGCCTTCAAAAGGTCTCACTGTCATCGACCCTCTTGCTACTCAAACTCCCACCTCTGTCTCCCCCAAATGCAGGTGTTTTCAAGGGACCTGCCCTCAGGAGTCTGCTTCCCATTTCTCCCCCTCTCCTGAGGTGTGCTTATCCACATTCAGGGATTCGGGTCTTATTTCCATGCGGATTCCAGGAGCTCTCCTGCCACCTAGCAGTGTCTGTAGCTCTGACTCAACAATTACCCACTGGGCACCATACATAGCTATTGCCATATTGTTGATTGTATTCCCTACACTGTACTTGACATCCCTGTGGCTGTTTATCACTACCAATTTGTACTTATTAACCCCTTGACCTTTTTCACCCAGCCCCCAATCCCCTTAAGTATGTTTTGAACAACTTAATGTATGAAACTACTTATTCGATTTCAATTTTTGTGACATCTAAATACAAATCGATATTTAGCATCCGAATTGCTATTTGCTACAAAGGTGGCGTGCTCTAGATGTCAAAGACATACGAAAGAAATGAAATGTAAAATAGCTTATTAATGATTTTTAATTGGATACATGTCGAAATGGAATTTTCGATATGCTGATTTAAGTAAACAATATTATTAAAATTTTAAAAAATTTGCTCCTGGTAAGTAGAAATAAAATCGACTTTTATATTTAAAAAAAAAAAAAAACAGTAACACCGAGTGAACAAACGACTGAATATATGAATGAAGAGAAAGCACAATGTCAAGTCAAGGAGTCTGAGCTTCAAGTTAGACAGAACTGGATTTAAACCCAGATGTCATCTCTGACTACCTGTGTCACTGGCCTTTCAGCTCTCAGTTTTATCATCTATAAATCAGGACAATAATAGAATCTGCTTCATTTCATAACTTTGATAATTCAGTGAGATAAGGCAGGCAGAGGGCCTCGGCACAGTGCCTGGCATCTATCAGGTGCTCAGTGAATCCTAAGGATCATGCATATTATTGCTGTTATGTCCACATAGCAGGTGCTCAATTAGGTTTGCTGAGTGAATGCATGACCCTTCCGGCTCTAGCTTCGTACTCATCTCACTGCCTCAGCCCATGCTTCAAATATAATTTGAATGATTATCAAATTTAAATATCAGGTAGGTATTTGAATTTTAATTATCATATTATAATTAATAATATATTAATTACATATTCAAGTAAATATTATAATTAAAATTCACATACCTGCCTGATCATCTAGCTCAGTGTCCTACCCCAGAACTAAGTTCACTGTCTTCCCTACAACCAGCCACTCCCAGCTCTCTGCTCTCTGGTGATGGATCCAGTCACTCACACATCATCAATTAAAACACCCCAACCACTCCCACCCCTAATAAAATGGGAAGATTCTTGAGGGCAGGATTCTTCTCCGATTCACTTCTGACCCCAACATCTAGAATAACCCATGGCAGATCTTCAAGAAATATCTGTGGAATGAACAAAATATCCCATAAGCGTGTCATTCTCTGGTACTTGCTGTGTCTACCCTGTGTAGGCTCATTCCAGGGCCGAAGCCCCATTGCGGGCAGCCATAGACACTTGGACGCTCTCTAGCCCAGAGACCCAAGCTGCTGAAACACCCCGGACGTCATCAAATGGTTTGATGCTTCCCCTGTCCCACCCCCATCCAGGAAGCTGGAACATAGAACAGGATTGCCTGGGGCTCATTGGCAGAAAGTCTACATTGAGTTTTCCTCCTCCAGGAAGTTTTCCCTGATTCCTCATTCCACAAGAAGCTTGCTTGTCTCTGGAATGTAACAGAACTGATCACACGTACTGTCTATTCTGGCATTTTCTGTGGCCACACAGCTGGTAAAAAAAATGGACCCAGAATCTTAAGCCTGATCTATCTGTCACCCAATTTCACTATAGAAAGCTGTTCAGACCCAAGACAAAACAGCTGGGATTTTCACAGGACATCTGACCAAAGTGATTTCTTTATAAACAAAATGAAGAAGTCAAAGCCGAGTTACAGTCATTGATCGTAATTCCCAATAATTAATTGCTTGATGAGCAGAACTGGATCTTTGGTATAAACTCCCGGCCCAGGGCTACATGCAGCCCTAGGAAATGCTTTGCTTCCCCTGCACATGTGTCTTAAAAAAAATGGAATCAGTTGCTAATGTATAAACATTAGGAGATCTCAGGCAGAAATCCAAATTTCTGCTTTTTTTTAAAAGATGTGGCAATCCTGGCTCTGCATTCCTACATGGCAGCAACTGGCCAGAGCTGAGAAGCAGCTGCACTCATAGACTGGATATGTGTTTAGCTTTGCCCTAGTCTTCACCATTCTTTCTTGTCTTATGCCCAATCTGCCTCACCGTTGCTCTCTGCCTGAAGGGCTCCTAGCAGCCTGCCATAGAAGTCAATCTTGAGTCCTATCCTTTCCACATATTCATCAGTAATGGGACACTGAGTGCCTGAGAGCAGAGATCATCTCTTATGCAAACCCATGTTTCAAGGGCCGAGCTCAGAGTCTAGTACAGAGTAGGTGCTCAGTAAATACTGCGTTAGCATGTTAGGAGCACCCATCCCAGGGTGGAGGTCACTGAGGGCTTTCTGGAAGAGGAGGCCCCTGTACTGAATCTTTAAGTGGGTCGGAGAAATTGGAGCCCTTGTGCCCTGTTGATGGGAATGTAAAATAGTACAGTCGCTGTGGAAAACAGTGTGGTGGATCCTCAAACAATTAAAAGTAAAATTATCATATGACTCAGCAATTCTGCATCTGGGTATGTGCCCAAGAAATAGGAAGAAGAGCCTCGAAGAGGTATTTATACACCTATGTTGATAGTGGTGTTGTTCGCAATAGCTAAAACTTAGAAGCAACCCAAGTGTCCATCAATGGGTAAATGATAAGCAAAATATTGTGTATCTATACAATGGAATATTATTCAGCTTTAAAAAGGAAGGAAATTCTGCAATGTACTACAACCTGGATGAAACTTGAGGACATTATGCTAAGTAAAATAAGCCAGTCACAAAGACAAACACTATATGACTCATCTGACTCCACTTATATGAGATGGTTAGAGTAGTCAAAATTATAGAGACAGAAAATAGATGGTGGTCAACCAGGGCTGGGGAGAGAGGAGAATGGAGAGTTATTGTTTAACGGGTACAAAGTTTTGCAAGAAGAAAAGAGTTCTGGAGATTGTTTTTTACACCCATGTGAATGTACTCAAGACTAGTGAACTGCACATGGCTCATTCAGGGAAGTACGAATTGAGGAGGTAGCTGGAGGTATTCGGTAGTGGTACTCTAGTAAATATTTAATAATTGGCTCTCGGGGTGGAGAAGCCCTGATTTTTAACACACGCCAGTTTCTGTAGGGTAAATACTCCCACCATGGGCAAATTCATGTCACTAACATAGCGTGACTGAGTGCAGAGTTGGGAGATGTGCTGGGCATCCCACCGACTGAGCCCAGGTTCTGGAAACACCACTTATTAGCTGTGTGACCTTGGGCAAGTTTCTTAACTGCTCTGAGCCTTGGTTTATCCACCTGAATAATGGACTTAATCAGTTTACCCGCCTCATCCCTATGCTCTGAGTCAACACATGGCAGGCGTTTAGACTTGTGCTGGCACGCAGTAAAGGCTCAATAAACGTTTGCTACCTTGTACTAGGAAGGTAGACTACGCTCTCACTTGATTTCTCAGAAAAGTGAACTTCCTCTATGTGTTGAGTAGAAATTAGCAATGGTGGGAAGAGCTAGCCAAAGAGACGCAGCTGTGTAGGTCGCAAAGAACCTTGGGTGTCAGGCTAAGGACCTTGGACTTTTCTCCTGATGGTGTCTCAGAATTAGCTCGATCAGTAGCAAGATGATGTGAGTTTAATAAGAAGAGACTGAAGAGATCTCATCCCAAAGTCCCCAAAACTGAAATGCACAAGCACAAGGTAGAGTGACACAGCTTGGTGATTGCGTGTGATCCCTAAGCCTGGAAACTGTCAAATCGCAAAAGCAGTGGCCTTCTTGCCAGTGATCACACGAGTGAAGTGCTCAAAACAAGGGTTCCTGGAAGATCTTATCTGGAGATGTGCCCCGGGGGCCTGAGCCCCCACGCTAAGATGGTTCTGGAAACCAGAGCAAGGGGGCGAGCGCGTGAGTCACAGGATGCCGATCGGATGGAAGGAATGGGGTCTGACTGGTGTTTGGAAGGGGTCTCAGGACACCCAGCCTCTGTCCACAAATTTCTGAAGAGTTGTCAGGGTAAAAGGCATCACAGCTGTCCCATGTGGCCCCAAAGCTAGCACCAGAAGCCGACACTCTCTGCACTCAGAGTTTGGCTCAAGCCTAGAAAGTGTTTTCCAGCAACCAAGTGTCCTGGGTAAAGAGTAAGCTGTCTTGGGCGTGGTGAATTTCCTGTCCCTGGAGGCACTTTTTATTCACCAGTTTTTAGGAACAGAAATGTAATGTGGGAGGTGGGGACCGAGGCGATGGGACGTCATCCCACTCGACTTCACAGGAAAAGGAATTTTCCTTAAGTATTGGGAGCATGAGAGACATGTCAAAACACACGAAGTCAGCTATGGCAGTTATGAAGCACAGGCTTTAGCCTGTAAGAGTGCTTTAAAAATTATGCTTTACCAAGACTACAAAAAAAAAACAAAAAATTCAGGAGCCCTTTGGTTGCTCGGTGGCATGGAGAGAACTAGCACATTCTGTGCTCCCGGCCTTCTGGCTCGCAGACCCCCAACATTGATTCACATTCAGGGATGTTGCAAAGAGCGACATTAATTGAGTAGAATATGGACCGGATGAGCTCCAGGGTGCCCCCAGCTCTGACATTCAGTGACAGTGTGTGCTATCATATTAATCTGCGCCTGAACATTCTAAACTTTTCTACTGAGGGCTTTGGCACTTGCTGCCATTCCTGCCCAGAATACTAATATTTAGCATTAGTATTAGCTCCAGGTGTTATTTTAAATGCCACCTCTTCCAGGAAGCCTCCCCTGATTCTCCACCCAGGGCAGCTCCTCCTCCTTGAGTTAATCTCATATCACTCTGTTTTTTGCCCTTCATAGTACTTACCATCATCTTTAACTCTCTTTAATTTATTTCTTTACTTGTTTATGACTATGTCTTCTTGCACTAGAGGACAGGAAACTTGTCATTCTTGTCCATCATATTACTGGCAGCTAGCACAGAGCCTGATAACATATTTAGTGGTCAATACTTGTTTCTGGAATAAAAGAATGATTGGATGAATGAACCAAGAAGTCGAGAGGGAGCAGCACCTCCCTCTAAAGACACACACAGCTAGTCCTATCTTGGTCTCTGTCTATTTGTGACCTATGTGACAGCTATTGTTCAATAACAGGCTCGAGTCCAACTTTTGCCAAAACTTTTACGAAAAAATGCAAATTCAAACACTTAT
>NW_011888817.1:513189-518353 GCF_000151845.1 Pteropus vampyrus | reverse complement strand
CCTGCCTCAGCAACAACACTCTTGTTCTTCTCCAATGAACTTTCGTTCTAAACAACCCTCCCCGGTTTCCTCCTAACACCTAATAAAAACAAGCCCCTCTTCTTTGTTCTCCAGACGCGCCTATGGGTTTGCCAGAGCTTGCTTGTTCCGAACTGCGATTCTCTGCTCTTCCCGAATAAACACCCCTTGCTGGTAAAATACCTGGCTATTCTATGTTTAAGTTCAGTGGGGGGAAATGAGAATGGGCCCTTAGGAGGTCTGTGACACCGAGAATAACATTTGAACTCCTTCCCTAGGCCTAAGAAGGAGGTGCCACCTCTTTCGAGATGCCTTCCCTGATATCTGCCAGGCAGAATTCATGGCTTCTTCCTCTGTTTCTGGGTCAGTCTTCCTAACCCCTAGGACAGCATATACCACATGCCGCCCAAGTCAGAGGTACCGGTCTCGCCTACAAGCTCGCGGCCCCTCATGATCCGGCCCCACTGCCACCCCCTCCAGGCTTGCCTTATGTACCACCCCACTCCCCAGTGCATTCCTGGAAAAAGCCTGATGCAAACCCTTTCAGTTTCCCAAACACGCCAACATCTGTATCTATCACGTCCCCACCCTGCCCTCTCTCTCTCTCTCTCTCTCTCTTTCTCTCTCTCTCTCTCCCTCCCTCCTCCTTTTTCCCCTCCTTCCCTTTCTTGCTCCTTCTTTATCTCAAACCCTGCCGCTCCTCAGTCCTTTTCACCTGTAATTCCCTTTTTTCTCTTACTCAACTCCTACTCATATGCCTCAACATACTTATCATTCGATAACTATTTAGTGAGCACCTACTATGTGCTGGGCTCTGTTCTGGGGAAGCAGCAATGAACAAAACAGATGAGAATTCCATCCTCCTGGTCCCCATGGACCCTGTGCTCTGGCGGGAAGAGACAGAAATAGACAAGTAAGTAAATGAAATACACTGTTTGGCAGGTGGTAATAAATGCTGTGGAGAAAAATAAAGTGGAGAAGAGTGACGGGAGTGTGTGTGTGTGTGCGCGCGCGTGTGTGTGTGTGCGTGTGTGTGCATGTGTGCGCGCTGCGTGCATGCATGTGTGCACATGTGTGTGCATGTGTGTATGCGTGTGCATGTGTGTATGCATGTGTGTGCGTGCATGTGCATGTGTGTGCATGTGTGTCACGTGTGTATCCATGTGTTGCGTGTGTGTGCATGTGTGCGTGCATGTGCATGTGTGTGCGCATGTGTTGCATGTGTGTGCATCCATATGTCGCATGCATGCGTGCATGTGTGTGCATGCGTGTGTGTGTGGGTGCGTGTGTGTGTGTTGCATGCGTGTGTGCGTGTGTGTGTGTGTGTTGGCGGTGATGGTGGGAGTAGTCACTTTAAATAGAGTGACTAGGAAAGATCTCACTGTGGAGGTGACATTTGAGCAAAGCTATGAAGGAATATCCTGAGGAAGAATGTTCCAGGCAGATGAAAGAGGGAAGAGCAAGTAGAATGGCCTGGAGCAGCAGCACATCTGTGAGTTAGAGAAACTAGGAAGTCAGGTCTGCCTTTGCCAAAAAGCCCTCTGAACCCATCGGCCTGCCCCAAACCAGATGCGTTCCCCTTCTCGATGATCTCCCTCATCGTAACATCAACCATATTATACTGCAATGTCTCCCCCGCCAGACTGTGAGCAACTTGGGGACAGGAGCTATGTCTTTTATTTTGACATTTCCAGTGCCCAGTGTAAGGCTTAATATATATTTATTGACTGCCTAACAGAATCAATAAATGAACAAAACAGCTATAAATCCTTGAGAATGTCTCCTTCACCTCTACCCCTGGCAGCACCTGGTACACAGTATGGCAAAGATTGGGTCTTGGAAAATACAATGTTTGTTGAATGGCTTATAGATACAGTTTGTGCTTATTGAGCACAGATATCATGCTTTATGTGCTTATGCCACTTATCCTTTGAGGAGTCCTATGAGCTAGTAGGTACTGCTATTGTATGCAGTTTGCAGATTAGGACACTGAGGCTCAAAGAAGAAAGGGCTCACCCATGTCACGCAGCCAGCAAGTGCCGAAGCTCTGAGTCACACCTGATCAGTTTGACTCCCAAGGCCATATTTGCTAAGCCCGAAGCCTCTCTCCCTTTCAGAGACGGGGGACTGGGAGTAGAGAGAGAGGAGGGCTAGAGAGGGATGGAGGAAGCGGGGAGGAAGGTCTCCCTGCAGGGACTGGGGATGGCGTCTCCCCATCCGCATGTTTCTTCCATGCAGACCAAGGTGTCAGACACACCGTGGGTCCTCGGAAAAGGTCAGGGAATGTTAAATAGACATCGACTATTCCTGTTTCCAAAGACGGGTGTTTTTGCATGGTTTGAGTTTCAAAACAATTCCAACAAGGCCTCAGATTAAGATCAATGCAAGTTCTGACTCTAATCCTAGTCATAACCCTGCCCAGCTTTGCCCCTAATTTTCTAGGTGATCTTCTGGGTAACCTCCATCTTCCTCCCAGGTATGGCCTTGCCTCCTTAAGAACAACACAGTCCACAAGGTTTGACACCTTATGGGTAAAGGACCCCAGCAGCCCGAGGGATCTCCTTTATCGGGGTCCACGCCTGGCCCACCTCTCCCAGGGACCCCTCTTTGCTCTCGGATCCCACCTTCTTCAGTCTCTCCTGCTCCAGCTGGTTTGTCCCCGGTTTATGCAGCCCCCATGCCTGTCACTGACCTCTTTGGCTTGGCCTCAGCTCCCGCTCCTGTGGCCTGCTCCCCTGAGCAGCCTCGTCAGGCAGAGCCTGCAGCCCCTGGCTCTGCTGGCTCCCCGCCTCCAGCCCCAACACTGGGGTCCAGGGGCTGCAGATCCCAACAGATTCTTGGGCTCCAGAATCTTAAAGCCTTGAATGGGAGTGAGCAGGGAAGACAGGCCCGGAGGTGGTAAGAAGAAACTGCCGCCTGCACCCAACCGGGCATTCCTCTGCTCAGGCCCCAGCTGCCTTCACAAACTCAGGAAGTCCAGCAGAATCCCAGGGACTGGGGCTGGCTCTCCTGCCAAAGGGGCCTGGGCAGCCACCAGGAAAATTCCAGTGGGAGGTGGATTTGAGTCCTGAGTTATCCAGGTCACAGCCTTATCCGGCTTCACAGGGCGTTTGCTAATCCCCTCAGCCTGGAGTAATCACCCCCACCTGGGCCCTGAGCTCAGAAGTTTCTTAAGGATCTGACAACTTGCTAAGAAACTTGACTGTATAAGTACCTGGGGCCCTCAGTCTTGGCTGAGGCAGGAGCATGAACACAGATCCTGGGGATGGGATGCCCAGAAAAACAGGTGGAGAGGAAGAGAGAGGTATTAGAGCCATCGAGGAAACAAACGTACTCCTGGAAGTGAGTTTTGAGAGTGGGGACCAGCGGCCAGAAATGTGCTGGTGTCATTCATGCAAAAATAATGTCCCGAGTACCTACTGTGTGTCAGCCACTGGGCACAGAGATAAATAAGGGGGCGGTGTGGGGCGCGGTGCTCATTGCTTGGAGTTCAGTGGTGGAGAGAGCACATGAATGAGCACACCAGTAAAACCATTGCGTAAGTGCACGGATGGATAAGCCCAGAGCAGCAGCATGGAGAAGGACCCCCTGCCCAGCCAGGGGAATAACAACATCAATAATAACGGTGGTATGAACATTTAAGGGGTGCTTCCTGCGTGTCAGGCACTATGTTAAGCACAACACATGATTTATCCCATTTGATGCAGACAACTCTACAAGAAAATATGCCCTTCGGACAGGAGATCCAAGAAGTTGGCCAAGGTCACACGGCTAATTAGAGTCCCACGAGCTTCACAGGACTCTCTTTCTTCAGACTGGCGGCTCTTAGTTTGGCTGGTATAGTTCTTGACACAATACAGGTTGTAATATTTTTTCTCTCATGACCAGAGAGAAGAAAAAAATTATTAAAGACAATCATTAAAAATTAAGAAATGCGTAAAGTTAAAAGTGAAACTTCCCTATATCCACCCAAGATAACCACTATTAAGAATTTTCATTTTTCTTTCTTTTTGTTTTTGTCTATATTAGCTTTTGCTTTTGTTTCAGATTTTCTTTTAAAGAATTAAAGCCTTACAGAGTAAGCTGAAATTCCTCATCGTCCCCTCTCCCATCCTATTTCCATCCTTCCTTCCCTGCTTCTTCCTTCTCTGCCCACAGAGAACCAGATGAAGAAATTGACGTATATCCAGTCCAGAGTTTATAATCCTGCTACACATTTGTATTCACAAACAATATATAACATTATTTCTTGTTTTTTATTTTACACTAAAGAGATGATAGAGTATCCTGCAACTTGCTTTGTTCACTGTATCCATATTGATGCCTATAGATATGATTTATTCTAAACTACATATTGAAAAAGACAATGTTGGGTCATAGAGTATTCACTTTTTTTCCCCAACATTTTATTGTGAAAAAATTTAAATCTACAGAAAAGTTGCAAGATTCCTACAATTAATACTCATAAACCCTTTAATTTACCAAGTGTTAACATTTTGCTACAATTGCTTCATTTCACTCTCTCACACACACATTAGAGAGTAAATTGCAGATACTTCATCCTAAATAATTCAACATCTATCCAAGGACAAGACATTCTCTCATATAACCCAACACAATCAATGACACTCAAGAAATTCAACATTGATGCAATAATATTATTATCTAGTATCCATTAAAAATGTCTACTATCCAATTTCTACCTATTGTCCCAATCATGTCCTTTATATCCAATTTGTTTGCTTTTTTCCAATCTGTTGCAGAAAAATGAGACCGGCGAGAAACCAAGTACCGCTCGGAGAGTTGGTTTATTATGCCAGCGGTCCCAGAAGAGCTAGTGCTCCAAAGATCTGGGCCCCCAGCTCAGGGGTAACCTTACTTTTATAGGGCTTATCTGCAATACATCTGTTATCTAGACAGAACAAGCAAAGGGGAGGGTGACTCTTCAGTTGATATCAGGGTCACCCTGCCCTTCGGCCTTTGTATCAAGCAAGTCTACAGAAGCAGAACAAAGAGCTGATCACAAGGTTAGCCATTTGAGCAGAAAATTCCTCTTCAAATCCAGAATCCAAACATGAATCAGGCATTGGATTTGCTTGCAATCTATTGTGCTTCGTTAGCCTCCTTTAACCTACAAAATTCCTCT
>NW_011888817.1:510887-511969 GCF_000151845.1 Pteropus vampyrus | reverse complement strand
CTCTTCAAATCCAGAATCCAAACATGAATCAGGCATTGGATTTGCTTGCAATCTATTGTGCTTCGTTAGCCTCCTTTAACCTACAAAATTCCTCTCTCTCTCTTTTTTTTCTGTTCATGACATTGATGTTTTTTAATCCAGGCCAGTTGTCTTGCAGAATACCCCTCAACTTAGATTTATCTGATTGTTCTCTCATGGTTATCAGGTTAAACATTTTGGGTAAGAATACTACCTAAGTCAGGTAGTGGACAGGCACATTTTCAACTTTACTAGTTTTTCCAAAATACTATCCTTGATGGCTGTGCCATAGCCAACACTTGATAATGTCACGTCTGTCAATTTTTCCCAATCTGATGTGTATGAAATGGTATTTCATTGTTGTTTTAACTCCCTGGCCATTAGTGCAGCTGAGCAGTTTTATATGCCCTTGGTGACCATTTGGACTTCCTCTTTAATGAATGAATGGTCTGCCTGTATCTGTGCTTTATTACTACTCTGGCTTTATTTGCCCCCAGCTCTATCCCTAGCCTTCCTCTGCTCAGCTCTCTTTAGGGGCAGGGGGTAAGGTGAGGGATGTACATTCCTCCCCACATCAGCTGCTTCCAGGAACCAGGAGACTGACAAGACATTAATCTTTTCCTACATATGTTGCAAATATATTCTCTAAGCGTGTCAATTGTCTTTCAGCTTTATGGCAACTTTTATAGTAAAAACGTGTTTTTTTAATGTCATTTGCTTTAAGATCTAGCTTGAAAAGTCTCTCATGACTCTCAGGTCAAAGAATAGTTTTCTGTATTTTCTTCTATTGGTTCTAGAATTTTAGTTTTTACGCTTTGAATTTAATCCTTCAATCCATTTGGAGTTTACTTTTGTGTATTGTATGAGGCAGGAATGTAATTTTGTGTATCCATAGGGGAGGTGGATCATTTCAATACCCTTTGTTGAACAGTCCACCCTTCTTCTCCAGTGTTAATGCTTCATACTGCATTAGTTTCTACCTATGCTTAGGTTTATTTCTGGGCTTTCTTTATTTGACTTTGATCTATTTGTCTACACTTGCCCTAACATCACTTCGCCCAATT
>NW_011888817.1:506949-510092 GCF_000151845.1 Pteropus vampyrus | reverse complement strand
TCACCCTGCCCTTCGGCCTTTGTAGCAAGCAAGTCTACAGAAGCAGAACAAAGAGCTGATCACAAGGTTAGCCATTTGAGCAGAAAATTCCTCTTCAAATCCAGAATCCAAACATGAATCAGGCATTGGATTTGCTTGCAATCTATTGTGCTTCGTTAGCCTCCTTTAACCTACAAAATTCCTCTTCTCTCTTTTTTTTCTGTTCATGACATTGATGTTTTTTAATCCAGGCCAGTTGTCTTGCTTTAAGATCTAGCTCGAAAAGTCTCTCGTGACTCTCAGGTCAAAGAATAGTTTTTTGTATTTTCTTCTATTGGTTCTAGAATTTTAGTTTTTACACTTTGAATTTAATCCTTCAATCCATTTGAAGTTTACTTTTGTGTATTGTATGAGGCAGGAATGTAATTTTGTGTATCCATAGCGGAGGCGGATCATTTCAATACTCTTTGTTGAACAGTCCACCCTTCCCCTCCAGTGTTAATGCTTCATATTACGTTAGTTTCTACCTATGCTTAGGTTTATTTCTGGGCTTTCTTTATTTGACTTTGATCTATTTGTCTACACTTGCCCTAACATCACTTCGCCCAATTATTATGACTTTTTGAGTTTTCACATATACTAAAAAAGTCTCTTTTCTTCCTTCTTCAGAAACATTTGGGTTATTCTTAAACCTTCACTCCCCCACATGAATTATAGAATCAGTTTTTCAAGTTCCATGACAACTCACCTTGGGATTTTTATTGGAATTCAATTAAATTTTATACACTATGTGATGATATTTAGTCATGCCAACTCTGAACTTGACATGGTCTTATTCTCTATTCATTTAGGTCTTCTGCTATGTTCTTTAGTAATGTATTAAATGACTTTTTTATATAAAGGTTATTCACATATATTAGATTTTTTTCTAGGAATTCTATATTTTTCATTCTTATTATAAATTGCATCTTTTCCCCCATTACATTTTCTAATTGATTATCGGTGGTATGGGGATGACATTGGTTTTTGTGGGTTTTTCCTGTATTTAGCAACTTTGTCAAATTCTCAGTTTAATTATCTCATAGATTATCTACAAAAAAAAATCATGGTGTCTGCAAATGACAATTTTGTCTTTTCCTCCTAAATTTTGTACCTATTCATTTTTGTTGTTTAATTACATTGGCTAAGACTTACAGTAAAATATTGAATTCTAGATAGAATAGCAGGTATTTGTGTCTTATTCTTGACCTTAATAAATTTATTTCAACACATATTTATTGAGTACCTACTATATGACAGGCACTTTACTAAGTATGCAATAAAGCAAATTAGGAAGTTATTGTCATATAAAATTGTATTTAATTCCTTAAGTTAAATCCTGAAAAACTCACAAAATATAATTATTACCTACATTTAGAATGATTTTAAATATTTTCAAAGTATCAGTTTTCTAAAGTTATAAAAGCTCCTCTTCTCCTTTATTAAATTAGTTTAAATTATTTGCAATTTTTAATTGTACATATAAACTTTTTTATTTCTCAAACAAACAGTAATTTGTGATGAAATTGCATTAATAATCAGCACTTTGTCTTCTCATTCGTTTCAAAGTTATAAATAAATAACACAGTAATGATTGAGAAAAAAATGCAGTTTATATTATTTAGGAATTCTTACCCAGATAAAAAAATAACCATAGCCATATCTCCCATGTTAATGGAGAAATGTAAAAAATAAGAGCAATTAAATCAAAAGAAAAATAAAATACCAATATTTTACATATGTACACAAAATGAAAAAATTCCCTGGTACATAAAAAAATTATAAGTAAAATAATAGTCAGACCAACTGGGATGAGTCAATAGAAACTTAGCAGGAGGCAGTGGTATGGTGTGGTGTGCTGCTGGCAAATGTTTTACAACTAATTCTTGTGAGGAAAAAAAATCTTTGATATGTAGAGTTTATCAATTTCCGAAGTGTAAGTACTCCCACTATGGCTGACTTCAAGCTACCAACAGAACACTGCTGAATGTGGAAAAAGCGGGGAAACACTGTTAAATTGGACTTTATTAAAATTAAAAACTTCTGCTCTGTGAAAGACACAGGCCACAGACTGGGAGCAAATGTTTACAAAACACATATCTGGCAACGAACTTGCATTCAAAATATACAAAGATTTCCTAAAACTCAACAATAAGAAAACAAACAGCTCTATTTTAAAAAGGGAGAGGGGTACAAAAAATCTGAGCAGACACCTCTCCAAAGAAGACATACAAATGGTAAATATGCAGTTGAAAATAAGCTCCACATCATTTGTCATCAGGGGATTGCAAATTAAAACAGTAACTATTACATTAGTAGGACAGCTAAAAATCCAATACACTGACAACACCAAATGTTGGCAATGACGTGGAACAACGGGAACTCTCATACATTGCTAGTGGGACTACAAAATGGTACGGCCTCTTTGGAAGATGGTCTAGCAGTTTCTTACAAAACATAAATATAGTCTTACTGGTGCAGGACAGAGTAAATTTTCCGGAGTTGGGAGAGACCAAGCTCTGCACTGAAAGAAGAAGAGGGTCCTTCGGCAGAGAGCGTAGAAAGAATTCAACACACACGCCAAAGTCAGAGTCAAAAGGAAAGTTTATTAGAAAACGGGCAACACTCCACAGACAGCGTGGTCTCCTCTCAGAAGCAGAATGAGAGACAAGGACAGTGAGAGAGACAGAATAAAAGGACCCAGAGAAAGACACTGAGATGAACCCCAACAGTTCAGGGAATTCAGTTTGTACATCATTCTTTTGTTCCTATGAGTTACAGCTTAAAGACTTTGTTTACCCATATCCTTTGATCTGGACATATAGCGAGAAAGGGAAAGGGAACAGTATGTAGTGTGAAAAGGTAGAATATGTAGCATTGCTACATATGCCCAGGCTTTAATCCACAGGTCCCCTATGGTTTTAGCCATAAGGAATGAACAGTTATATTTTGTGTAGGGTAGCCACTTAAAGACTCTGTTTTTCCTGTTTCCTCTTTACAGCTGTGAGAAATGGCTTGTTAGCAATCCCAGCAGAAATCTTCCTTTGTTCTGCAGGTGTCCTCTGTGGCCTGGCTGCAGAGCTGATCAGCATATTGCAGTCTCTGAATGTAACTTGATTTAACAT
>NW_011888817.1:501670-506899 GCF_000151845.1 Pteropus vampyrus | reverse complement strand
CAAAAAATCTGAGCAGACACCTCTCCAAAGAAGACATACAAATGGTAAATATGCAGTTGAAAATAAGCTCCACATCATTTGTCATCAGGGGATTGCAAATTAAAACAGTAACTATTACATTAGTAGGACAGCTAAAAATCCAATACACTGACAACACCAAATGTTGGCAATGACGTGGAACAACGGGAACTCTCATACATTGCTAGTGGGACTACAAAATGGTACGGCCACTTTGGAAGATGGTCTAGCAGTTTCTTACAAAACATAAATATAGTCTTACTGGTGCAGGACAGAGTAAATTTTCCGGAGTTGGGAGAGACCAAGCTCTGCACTGAAAGAAGAAGAGGGTCCTTCGGCAGAGAGCGTAGAAAGAATTCAACACACACGCCAAAGTCAGAGTCAAAAGGAAAGTTTATTAGAAAACGGGCAACACTCCACAGACAGCGTGGTCTCCTCTCAGAAGCAGAATGAGAGACAAGGACAGTGAGAGAGACAGAATAAAAGGACCCAGAGAAAGACACTGAGATGAACCCCAACAGTTCAGGGAATTCAGTTTGTACATCATTCTTTTGTTCCTATGAGTTACAGCTTAAAGACTTTGTTTACCCATATCCTTTGATCTGGACATATAGCGAGAAAGGGAAAGGGAACAGTATGTAGTGTGAAAAGGTAGAATATGTAGCATTGCTACATATGCCCAGGCTTTAATCCACAGGTCCCCTATGGTTTTAGCCATAAGGAATGAACAGTTATATTTTGTGTAGGGTAGCCACTTAAAGACTCTGTTTTTCCTGTTTCCTCTTTACAGCTGTGAGAAATGGCTTGTTAGCAATCCCAGCAGAAATCTTCCTTTGTTCTGCAGGTGTCCTCTGTGGCCTGGCTGCAGAGCTGATCAGCATATTGCAGTCTCTGAATGTAACTTGATTTAACATTTTAGTTCTCTTGCCTCCTCCCTACATTATTACCGTATCATCCAGCAAAGTGTACTCCTAGTTATTTCTCCATTAAGTTGAAAAATTGCACATACACAAAAACCTGCAAATGAATGTTTATAGCAGATTTCTTTATTCATAATCGCCAAAAACTGGAAGCAACCAACATGTCCTTCGATATGCAGACTGCTCTGTGAACAAACTGTAAACAAACTGTAGGTAAACAAACTGTGGTATATCCACACAGTGAGATATTATTCAGCTACAAAAAGACATGGAAGAACCTTAAAGGCATATTACTAAGTGAAAGAAACCAATTTGAAAGTCTACATACTACACAATTCCAATGGTATAACATTCTGTAAAAGGCAAAATTATGAAAAAAGTAAAAAATCATTAGTTACTAGGAGTTTGGGATGGGGAGAACAGATGACTAGGTGATGCATGGGAGAATTTTAAGGCAGTGAAACTATTCTGTAAGATATAGTGACATTATGCGTTTGTCAAAACCCAAACACAAAGTGTCAATCTTAATGTAAACTGTGAACTTTAGTTAACAATAATGTATTAATATTAATTCATTCATTGTGACAAGTGTTACACACTAATGCAAGATGTTAATTGTAGGGGAAACTATGTATGTGTCCTGACTGGGAAGACATATATGGGAATTCTGTATAATTCTTCGGTATATCTAATACTGTTCACACACATAAAAAAGTTTATTAATTTAAATAAAACCATTGTTATAATAAATGCTTTTACAAGATTATATACATTCTTAATTAAAATGCAAGCATGGTAAAGATTTTCTTCTCTTTGTTCAGAGTTTATTTTGTGTTTCCCTGACTCTTGCGCTCTAGGGCAGTTCTCCAATCTTACTGTGCCTACAAATCACCCTGAGATCTTGTTAAGAAGCAGATTTTAATCCACACATCTGGGGTGAGTCCTGAGATTTTTGCATTTCCGACAAGTTCCCTGGTGATCCCAATGCTGCTGGCATGTGGTCCATGCTCTAGTAGCAGAAGATGCAAACAGGCAAACGAGTTCTAGTCACCACTCCCTGTAATCTGTTTTTTAAATAAAGAGGGAAGAATTATCTCATTTCATGACAACGCCAATGAATGTTTTTTTGTGGTTCATTTTTTAATCCATGTTTTTTTTAAACTCATGGTTTCATCACCCTTTCCTTCTGAATCATGCTCATTTTGTGTTTCCAAAGGAATTGGAACTCCTTGCTTCAACTAAACAAGTCAGCTGAGATTGGAAGTTCATGTGTCTCAGTGCAACTCAACAAAAAGTCAGTAACACTCCCTGACAGCCAAAAAGGCAACCGAATATTTGTGTTTGTACCAGTCAAGTGCACATCACATCCTAGAGTCTACTAAGGTCACTGTTGGCGTTGCCCAGACAATGGCTGCTTTGGAGTTAAGAAGGACACGCTGCTGACTTGAAAGTGGCAAAAACAATGAGAGGGAGGTGGTCGATCGTACAGACTTCATGCTCCCAGAAAGCCATGGCACAGGGCAAATACTCAGAGGGGGCTGGAGTCCCAGTTCTGCCATGAACTCTCTTAGTCTCAGCTTCCCCAATGTAAATTACATGATAGCCTTCCATCATCGTCAAACGCCCTTTGCACTCTGCATTCTTTATTTTTATTCTAAGATCGTTCATTCCAAATCAGGGCCCTGCTCTTCCTTTTGCAAGGCAAGGTTTTAACCTTCCAACTGCATCACCGCCCCACCCCCACCCCATACTCATCCATCTGTTGGTCCATTAAGTAGTATTCAGACAAGGCTCCCAGCCTGCCACTGCCTGACTTCACATCTCAAAGCCAAGGAGGAATCCAGTTCCAGGCCAGGTAGCATCTCCTGAGCAGGCTGGAAACCCCAGGACTCTGAGCACTGATAGAATACCTTCTTCCCTGCACCTCTGACCAGAGTGTCCACTGATCTCAGATGGCCTCGGGGTCATTTGACTGGAAAAGTTCCTGGTTCCATCCTGAAGCCAAAGACAATTTTGCTACAGCTGAATAGGTCCAGAAAGTCTACTAAGGGAATGACTGAACAAGCAGCCAGCAATAACCAAAACACCTATTTGCTGTGAGAAAAATCAAACTCTTGATTTAAACCAGACACAAACTCCTCAAGAACCCGTGAGCAGACTTTTCCCAGTACTGTCCCTGGACCTTCTCAGCTGCAGGCTCTAGAAACTTCAGACCACAGTTCTCTCCAGTTATGAGCCAATCATGACCCAAATAAGCAGCTTATTGGTCAGCTCAGAGCCTCCCAAAGGTGGGGCCTAGAATTAATCTTGTTTCCCTACTACCTGGTGTCTGGGATGGGTCCTCTGTACTCACATATTCAGCATTCATTCATTCATCCATTCATTCACAGAGCAGACGTTTATGGAGCCCTGCGCTTCCACAGTCCTTGTGCTATGTGCTAGGCAAAAGAGACAATAGTAGCTAACTATCTTACTTTGTCAGCCCAGAGCAAGTTCCTTCTTAGTTCTCTGCTCAAGAGAGGAAGGGGGACTCTATTTGATCTCCCTAATGCTAACAAAGCTTTTCCTCTGCAGAGGATTGTCCTGCTCACCTCCTGTGTCCTGTGTCACTCTCCATGTGGTTTGAATTGAAATGACGTTTATTACACTTTCTTGGAGCATGACGTGCAGAGATATAAGAGTATGAGATGCAGGGAGTTTCCTGTCTGATAGAAAGACCATTCCATATTCTCGAGGGGTTCTCAGCCTGCAGGGAGAGGCATAGCTTCATGCTTGGAGAGCCCCCCAACTTGGAAGAGCTCCTTGTTAGGTGGACAGATTGGATACCCAAATACTAATAATATCCAAAGACATGCAGCACCTTATTTTAAAAAAGCAGTGGGCTGACTTATTCCCAAGAAAAGAAAGGGAGGTAGCTTATCCCGAGGAGAAGTCCTTTGACATAAGATATGTAGAAAGAGGGATTCTTTGGGGCCTTACTCATTTCAAGCATGAAGGAGAAGCCCACATTCATAATTTTGCTGAGAGATTTATGATGGGAGAGCAGCAGTCAGGCCTGGGTGGAGCAAATGGGAGAGGGCCATCTGGGTGCCAATTTTTTAAAGTGGAAAATGGAATGAAAGTTTCGTCTCTCTGGAAAAGATGAAAAGGTGGATTTATTTGTGTCTCTGAATGAAATCCAAGAAAGAGGTTTGAGCAATAAAGAGATGCAGCCAGCTGGGAGAAAGGTACAGAATCACTAATCTGCATGGTCCATGAAGGGTCATTAAGTCCAGCCCCCTGCTACAACGAAAAACTTGTTTTATCCAGCCCCCCAAATGGGCTCTTGGCCACTTCCGTAAGGTCATTCCAACATTAGCCTCTGGTTGCCTCTAAGTCTTAAAACCAGTCCCAAAATGAGGTTCTCTTCATATCTACCCTAAACCTACCATTATCCTTTTTCTCCTTCTCTCTCTCTCTCTCTCCACCTCCACTCTCATACTGAATTGATCAGCAGTAGGGGCCAATCAATAATATTTCATCTTTTATGACATGGCTTCACAGTGCCATAGGTTGAGCCCGGAAGGCTAAAAGGCCTGCAACAATCTGGCCCCTTCTGACCTCTCCACCCTTATTTTACTCTCTATGGTCTGTCCACCGGGCCTTTTCTTATTTCTTTCAACAGTGCATTTCCTTCTGTACACAGCCACAGTGCTTACAGCTTCCTCTGCCTGGAATGTCCCCAACAAACTTCTCCTAAGTCACCACTCGGGGTTGGAAGTCAGGCTTATTAAGGAAAAAAACATATTTACAGAAAGGGCAATGCCTCCTACAGAGTGCTGGCAAAGCAGGCTGAGTTTCCAAATAAGAATCCCAAAGTCACATCACAAAACTGGTCCACCAAGAGAGCTGCTGCTTCTGCCACAACAGGAAGCTGCTCATTAAACCGTAAAGAGATTCTCGCAGCTTCCATCACCAGAATCATGCCCCCGCTATGACACTATGCCATCAGATTGATGCCTGACATCTTTCTCCTGTTCTCATTCACTCAGTGAACTCACACAAGAACTCATACAAGAAGAAATAGATCATCGAATAGGTCGATATTTATTAAAGAAATTGAATCAATTATTAATAATTTTCCAAAACAGAAACCACCAGGCCTAGATGATTTCACTGGTGAATTCTACCGAATACTTAAGGAAAAAAATTATACAATCTTTGCAATTTCTTTTAGAAATTAAAAACGGAGGGAATACTCCCTAACTCATTCCATAAAGCCAGTATTATTCTGACAGCAAAACCAGACAAA
>NW_011888817.1:499620-500575 GCF_000151845.1 Pteropus vampyrus | reverse complement strand
CGAGCAAAAATAAATAAAAAATGATGGCATTGACTTATAACCCATAGATGACAATAATGAGTATATACTGATATAAATAATTAAATGACTACATAATAGAAAAGCTTTTCCTACAGTAGAATTTAAATTCCTTTTTTTTTTTTTTAGATTTTAAATTCTTAATGTTGAAGAAATAAGGAGAAATAAAAAAACACCAGTAAGAATTGTTGCAGGCAAAAACCATGAATTCATACTAAAATTAGTGAGTAGAAGTACGAGGAGCAATGGGATACTTGTACAGTCTCAGAGTACCTCCCCACTAAGATACCACTAATTACAAAAGGAAAAATAGTAACTTTCTAGTGGAGACACCTGCTAAACACCACCTTCACCAAGTGATCAAGGTGAAAGTCAACAGTCGTGCAACTTTTCAATAGCATGGACATTGATAAGCATCCCTGACAAGGGCATAATATCGCTTCTGTGATATTCTTGCCAAAAATGCCTAAACTCAATTTGGTCATGAGAAAAAAATCCGATCAACCCCATCGAGGGACATTCTACAAAAACCGGAGCAACGCTCTTCAGAAGTTTCAAGGTCACAAAAAGCGAAGAAAGACTAAGGAGCTGTCGCAGATCAGGGGAGACTAAAGACACGTGAGAACGACACGCAGTGTGGGATCCTGGGTTGGATCCTGGACCGAAAAAAAGATAGTAGTTGGAAAACTGGTGACATTTCAATCAGGGCTATAGATTAGTTCATAACATTCATTTGCTGGTATGGAGGGACTCTACCATTAAATGTTTGCTGTAAGTGTAAGCGTATTTCAAAATAAGATTTTTTTTTTTAAAAAAGATAGTATTGAGTAATTTCCCTCATACACACACACACACACACAAAATAGGAAACAGAAAAGTAGTAGAAAAAAATTCAACCATAATTTTGGTATTGAAAATAACGACTGCCAATAAGCTG
>NW_011888817.1:496469-498710 GCF_000151845.1 Pteropus vampyrus | reverse complement strand
TAGGCATCCCTGACAAGGGCATAATATCGCTTCTGTGGTATTCTTGCCAAAAATGCCTAAACTCAATTTGGTCATGAGAAAAAAATCCGATCAACCCCATCGAGGGACATTCTACAAAAACCGGAGCAACGCTCTTCAGAAGTTTCAAGGTCACAAAAAGCGAAGAAAGACTAAGGAGCTGTCACAGATCAGAGGAGACTAAAGACACATGAGAACGACACGCAGTGTGGGATCCTGGGTTGGATCCTGGACCAGAAAAAAAGACAGTAGTAGGAAAACTGGTGACATTTCAATCAGGGCTGTAGATTAGTTCATAACATCCATTTGCTGGTATGGAGGGACTCTACCATTAAATGTTTGCTGTAAGTGTAAGCGTATTTCAAAATTAGATTTTTTTTTTTAAAAGATAGTATTGAGTAATTTTCCTCATACACACACACACACACACACAAAATAGGAAACAGAAAAGCAGTAGAAAAAAAATTCAACCATAATTTTGATATTGAAAATAACGACTGCCAATAAGCTGCTTTAAATATCAATAATTTAAGAAAACTTTTCTGAATATTACATGTGCTCAAGGTACCTTCCATTTGAGCACGTCCACTTGAAGTAAAATTGTAACCCACCCTTCACCTCCTCACACTCTTGCGACCCTTTCTCCATCTCCACTGCATTATCACTTCCTAACAAACTATGTAATTCATGTGTCATGTCTTTTGTTTGTTGTTTGTCTCTCTCCACGAAAATAAAGCCCCACAAGTAGAGATTTTTGCTTTCTTCACTGACATACTCCAAGTGCTTAAATTATTCCTTGGGTGAAGGTATCTGGACAAGAGGCCAAATCGCAAACTTTGAATTCTTGGAAAAACTCCTGAAAATACAGGGAAAGGAGAGGCAATGCGTGATGCCGCCAGAATCCTTGAGTGTCAGGGCCTGGGAGCAATACCAGGGCCACCAGGATACGGTGGAGAGAGGGTAGAACAGTCGGCCTATTGTAGAAATGACCTGTTCCCGAAGTCGAGATGCTTAACAGAAGGCAAAGGTCAAGGCCTTCAGCTCTGAACCTTGACTTAGGCCTAAAACGAACGGCTATGGGAGCAGAAATCCCAGACTGCGAAGAGCAGAGGAGACTGACGGGGATCGGGGAAGGCTGTGTCAGCTTTGTGAGGGCCGTTCGCTAGGTACGAAGTACCACACGCTGAGGGGCTTAAACAGTAGAATGTGTCGGCTCGCAGTTCCGGAGGCCGGAAGTCTAAGGTCAAGGTGCCAGCAGGATTGGTTCCTTCGGAGGGCTGTGCGGGAGGATCTGTCCCATTCTTCTCCCCTAGCTCCTGCCGGTTTCCTGGCCATCTTTAGCATTCCTTGGCTTATAGAAGCATCCCCCCATCTCTGCCTACATCCTAACATGGTGTCCTCCTTGTACGTGCGTCTCTGTGTCCAAATTTCCCCTGTCATATGGGATTAAGCCCACCCTAATAACCTTATCTTAACTGATCACATCCACAAAGACCCTAATTTTGAAAAAGTTACATTCTGAGATACTGGAAGTTAAAACTTCAACATGAGAATTTGGTAAGGGACATTGTTCCAACCTATAACGCAGGCCTAGCACTAGGAGTAGATTGTATCTTCAAGACAGAAGCTGCCTAGAAGGCTGTTAGCATAGATTAGGTTATGCTGTAGTCACTACCAATCTCGATGACCAGTGCCTTAACACAGCAAAAGTTTCTCTCTTGCTGAGTCCACCGAGGGTCTGGGGGACTTTCCAGGACAGGTTTCGTCTGTGCCGTGACTCAAGGACACAAGCTGCTCCCCTCTTCTGGTTTCTCCATAAGGAGCAAAGAAAGCATGGGGCACTGCACATGGTTCTTTTTCTTGTTTCAACTTGGAAGTGACCTTCAGGACCAAGGCTCATGTTTTCTAGCCAGAACCAGTCTCCTGGGTCTGCAGACCTGGAAGGGACCTGGGGAACATGGGGAGCAGACAGAATGTTTATGAGCACCACAGCCTGTGCCACGCTTACGTTTTTGTGATTGGTATCAGGGAGTGTTTGTTTACATAAGGCCATGGAAGCTAAATTCTTAACACGTATTGGAAGGCAGGAAAAAAAGATATTTGCTTTAGAAATTAAAGCTGGAGTCACTTCGTCCCTGATGGTTGAAGAACAAAGAACAATAGATCCAGGAAACCTTAATCAGCTCTGTCTCCAAACAGGTAAGTAAGGACTGGGGAAAAGGT
>NW_011888817.1:492276-496039 GCF_000151845.1 Pteropus vampyrus | reverse complement strand
TCCCGTTGGCCATGCAGATGAGTTCATGGCCTGCAATAGCAGATACCCCTGCCCTCTCATGAAAGGGCCTGGTGCTCACACCCAGAGTTGGTCATGAGAGTTTACTCAGTCCGGAAGGAGGCCCACGGAAAGATCACGAAGTAATCTAAATGTTTGGCATCAACTGATGACAGATAAGGATTTTCCATCCTCAGCTCTGTCTTGACAGGTACTGCGGAGAAGAAAAAGGGGATTGGCCAGGGGTACGGGCATGCCAAACTCTGAGTCCACAAACTAGCCACACCCCCACCCAATTTGCATAACCCACCAACTCCCAACTTCCAGAGGGAGCAGCTATTTAACGGGAGCTGGAGTTCAGAATAAACAAGACAGATACCTGGAGGTATCAACTCGGCCTTCCTCTGAGAGGTAAACACCCAGGAATTCATGTTCTGTCAGAATAGAAGTCCCTGCTCATTGGCTGCCTTTGAGAGGGACTGTGTTGTGTATATGTGCGCATGTGTGTTTGTGCATGTGTATGTAGGCACACGTGAACATAAACACGCATGCACATGATTTGGCGTGTACAAGAGGGTCTGTGTGCACAAGTGTGCTGTGTGGGTGTGCGAGTGCATAGTATAAGCATATATATGTGAGTATCTACACATTTGTGCATGTGAATATGTGTAGGGAGTTAGAAAGTCTTGCAAAGAGAGGGTGCTGCTTTAGTTTTGGAGCAAAATATTGGGGATCAGACTCCACGGATGGAATCCCAAAGCCTTGGATCTGGTTAGGAACAACTGAGATATGTCTAACGAGAAACCCACAACCTGTGACCTTCGGGATGTCCCAGTTAGTTGGGATGGCCTGGTCGCAAACGCCAAGAACGCTCAGCCTGATGAGGAGCATGGAGGGCTCCTTAGTAACATGTGGGCGGGGGGCTCTCAAGGAGTCTGAGGCCTGCACGTGTGTGAAAGCATTCAGCAGAGGTGGGGAGGGTCGGGAGGTCTTGCGCATGCACGCTCCTTGTGTGCTCGATGTGTGACGAAGCTCGACGCCCTAGATTGCGGAGCATGTCTGCGTCTTCCTGGAAGATTTCTTTCTCTGAGGTTGCTGAGTGCAAGCAGAAGAGCAGGGGCCAGGGCAGAACCTGGGACTACCTGCAAGAAGAGTCTAGGCTAGCCCCTCTGCCTTTCTTCCACACAGACTGTCAACATGAAGACCCTCCTGCTGTTAGCCATGACCATGGCCTTTGGTAAGAGTGAACCCTGACCTCTGGCCACAGGGGAGTCACCGGGGAGGGTGGGGGGAAGCACCCTTATTCCCAGCTTTCCTTCCCATTGTGGTAGGCTCTCTCAACGGGCTGGAGAGAGGCCATGGGAGGATGGGGAGTGGCAGAGAGAGGCAGAGGACACAGCGCCAGGCTCCTCACAGATGACCTCCTTCCAGCCCTGCTGCAGACCCACGGGGACTTGCTGCAGTTCCGGAAAATGATCCATTTGTTGACGGGAAGAGAACCTGTGTTCAGTTATGCCTTCTATGGTTGCTACTGTGGCTTCGGCGGCAAAGGGTCACCCAAGGATGCGACAGGTCGGTGAGACCACCCAGCCCTCCCCTCCCTCTGCCCACCCGTAACCCCCATAGGACTGGAAGCTGCAAGGGAAGTGCTGATGCCTCATCTTCACAGAGCCCTAGGAAGTCCCGGCTGGAAAAAGTAGCCAGTGCATTTGAAACTGTGCTCTGGACTATTGCAAACTCAAGGTCAAGGGGGCAAGACCACCCAGCACCAGGCTCCCTGGAGCTGTGAGGAGGCGGCCCCAGCAGTGTCTTCTCGTCACAGGTGCTGTGCTACCCACGACTGTTGCTGCTACAACTGGCTGGAGAAGCGCGGGTGTGGCACCACGTTTCTGAGCTACAAGCATGAATACGAGAGTAGGAATACACAGATCCTCGGTGGTAAGAAAGGGTCGTTCGATTCCACCCAGTCTCCTTTGTTTATTTTACTGAGCGTCCCCTTGTGCCAGGCACTGTGCTGGCTCCAGAGATCGAGATGCAACGAGGTCTTATCCCTGCCTCAAGTTGCTCGTAAGCAAGTGAGAGGTAAAGAAAATGAAAACACAACATAACAGACTCCAAGAGGAAGTCAGTAAAAAGGCAGGGCCCTGAACACGGCCTGAGGCTCCTGAAGGTGGGGACCTCCAAGCTGAGTCTTCAAGGCTATGCAGGCGTCAAGGAAGAGGAGGATTTGGGGACATTCCAGCAAGAGGACTCAGCAGTGTCGAGGGGACCTAGTGGAACCATAACGATTCTGTGGGTGAGGAGGAGATGGAGCAGTGAGAGAGGATGCTGGAGGGATGAGAAAGGGCTGGGTCAAGCCCAAGGCCATATTATTTTTAGATTATGTCCTGATGCTCATAGCAAAGGAGCGACATGATAAGATTTGGGATTCAGAGGACGCACCCAGGCTGCAGGGTAGGTGCAGACGGATGCAAGGGCAGAGCAGTGAGATTGCCGGAATGCAGACAAGCAGTAACAAGAGCTTGGCATGTGACAGTGGTGGTCAGGATGGAAGGGCTGGGCAGTGACATTAAGATGCATTTGAAGTAGAATCAGTGAGCTTGGCGATTGACTGGGTAGGGGGGATAAGGAGCTGTTGAGCGGGTATATGACTGTGTGGCTGGAGCCCTGGAGGAGCGCCTGGTGGGTGAGGGGAGGAGGAGTTTTATTTAGAGCATGTCGAGTTTAAAAGATTTCCAGGACCCCCGGGGAGATGCGCAGCCCATAGCTGGATGTAGGAACTCGCAGCTCCAAGGAGGGGTCTGGACAGATGCAGGAGTCGGCGGCAGAGAGCTAAGAGTTGGATGTGCTCATACATTTGATGTTTGGAGGCCCAGAGAGAAGATGGAGGAGGAGGGGTGGTCAGAGAGGGAGGAGGAGAGCTGAGAGAGAAGGTCCAGGAGCTGACAAAGAGGTGATTAACAGCAGCCACTTTAACAGAGGGGTCTCCGGGATAAGAGCTGAAAAGCCACCTTGGATTTAGAGGTAGAAAGACCCCTGAGGACCTCAGTGCGGGCTGTTCACATGCAGTGTGAGGGCAAAGCCAGATCAGAGTGGGTTGGGGAGTGAGCAGGAAGTGAAGCTGAGACAGTTAAGTGTAGACACCATTCCAGAGAAAGTCTGACTCTGAAGGGGAGGGGAGAACTGGGTGGTCACTGCATGGGTTTGCCCAGTGCCCAGAGACAGCAGATCCACCGTGGGATTCGGAGAAAGCACAGGCTCTCACCCAACAGCCTGCGTTCTTTGAGATGGGAAGTTATTTCTCTCTATCGTGACCTCTCTGTAGGGTCATGTTTCTTTAGCAGGCTTTGGGTTATAAGCAATAAGACGCCCAGCTAAGAGAGGCTCGGATACTGGGGAAGTCTGACTCTCGCATAACAGAAGTCTGGAAGAGGGCAGTGCTAGGGCTAGAGCAGCTTCTCCACTGCGGCGTCAAGGACCCAGCCTTCTCCCAATCTGCTCTGCCGTGTCGGCAATGTGATACCAAGACGCATGCTGCAGCTCCAAGCCTCATGGCCTCATCCTGAAAAAGAGGCTTTCCTTTAGGAGGAAATTAATCCTTCCCAAAGGCCCCAGGTGACTTCCCTTTCTGGAGCACTGGCCATGTGCACAAGGTCAGGTGCAACCAGAGACCCATCATTGCAAAGGTGAAAGGGATGACCATGACTGGCTCACACCAATCATGACCCATCCCCAGGCCCCAGGGGCTGGAGCTTTGCACCTGGAC
>NW_011888817.1:490915-491606 GCF_000151845.1 Pteropus vampyrus | reverse complement strand
CTTGGATTTAGAGGTAGAAAGACCCCTGAGGACCTCAGTGCGGGCTGTTCACATGCAGTGTGAGGGCAAAGCCAGATCAGAGTGGGTTGGGGAGTAAGCAGGAAGTGAAGCTGAGACAGTTAAGTGTAGACACCATTCCGGAGAAAGTCTGACTCTGAAGGGGAGGGGAGAGCTGGGTGGTCACTGCATGGGTTTACCCAGTGCCCACAGGCAGCAGATCCACCGTGGGATTCGGAGAAAGCACAGGCTCTCACCCAACAGCCTGCGTTCTTTAAGATGGGAAGTTATGTCTCTCTATCGTGACCTCTCTGTAGGGTCATGTGTCTTTAGCAGGCTTTGGGTTATAAGCAATAAGACGCCCAGCTAAAAGAGGCTCGGATACTGGGGAAGTCTGACTCTCGCATAACAGAAGTCTGGAAGAGGGCAGTGCTAGGGCTAGAGCAGCTTCTCAACTGCGGCGTCAAGGACCCAGCCTTCTCCCAATCTGCTCTGCCATGTCGGCAACGTGATACCAAGACGCATGCTGCAGCTCCAAGCCTCATGGCCTCATCCTGAAAAAGAGGCTTTCCTTTAGGAGGAAATTAAACCTTCCCAACGGCCCCAGGTGACTTCCCTTTCTGGAGCACTGGCCATGTGCACAAGGTCAGGTGCAACCAGAGACCCATCATTGCAAAGGTGAAAGGGATGACCA
>NW_011888817.1:473293-490440 GCF_000151845.1 Pteropus vampyrus | reverse complement strand
GTCCAGGAGCTGACAAAGAGGTGATTAACAGCAGCCACTTTAACAGAGGGGTCTCCGGGATAAGGGCTGAAAAGCCACCTTGGATTTAGAGGTAGAAAGACCCCTGAGGACCTCAGTGCGGGCTGTTCACATGCAGTGTGAGGGCAAAGCCAGATCAGAGTGGGTTGGGGAGTGAGCAGGAAGTGAAGCTGAGACAGTTAAGTGTAGACACCATTCCAGAGAAAGTCTGACTCTGAAGGGGAGGGGAGAACTGGGTGGTCACTGCATGGGTTTGCCCAGTGCCCAGAGACAGCAGATCCACCGTGGGATTCGGAGAAAGCACAGGCTCTCACCCAACAGCCTGCGTTCTTTGAGATGGGAAGTTATTTCTCTCTATCGTGACCTCTCTGTAGGGTCATGTTTCTTTAGCAGGCTTTGGGTTATAAGCAATAAGACGCCCAGCTAAGAGAGGCTCGGATACTGGGGAAGTCTGACTCTCGCATAACAGAAGTCTGGAAGAGGGCAGTGCTAGGGCTAGAGCAGCTTCTCCACTGCGGCGTCAAGGACCCAGCCTTCTCCCAATCTGCTCTGCCGTGTCGGCAATGTGATACCAAGACGCATGCTGCAGCTCCAAGCCTCATGGCCTCATCCTGAAAAAGAGGCTTTCCTTTAGGAGGAAATTAATCCTTCCCAAAGGCCCCAGGTGACTTCCCTTTCTGGAGCACTGGCCATGTGCACAAGGTCAGGTGCAACCAGAGACCCATCATTGCAAAGGTGAAAGGGATGACCATGACTGGCTCACACCAATCATGACCCATCCCCAGGCCCCAGGGGCTGGAGCTTTGCACCTGGACGCATCTGTTAACAAGAAGAAAGAAACAGTGGCTGTCAGGAAGGCGTTTCACAGAGTCTCCTGGTGCTTGGCTGCTGGCGTCCCCATCAGACTGGGTCCTGCCTTCCCAAGGACAGAAGAAACTCTGTCTCTTCATAAGTCAGAAACACTTGAAGCATAGGTGCTTGTCTCAGACTAGAAGTTTCTGGAGGACAGGGACTGTGCCTTCTACCCCAAGGTTCCCACGAAGAGCCATAGACTATTAACAACCCCCACCCCATTCAGTGTTTATTTTCTTGTGATTTCAGCAAAACAGGACTATGGTAGGAGACAACTGTGTCAATGTGATAAAGTGGCTGCCTTCTGTTTTGCAAGAAACCAGAAAACCTATAATAAAAAGTATCAATACTACAATAAGCAGTGCACTGGGAAGGCCCTCAGGTGCTGAGAGTCCCCTAACCCTGGAAGCCTCACCACACCACGCAATGCTGAATTTCCTTCTCTAGCTCCTCCCCACCGGCAATGAAGGAAACACCCCTCGCCCATCCTAGAGACAAGCCAGGAACTCTTTGATCCCCAGATAGAAGGCTTCTACCCAGAATGAGAAGCCCTGGGCGTGCATGCCTGGCCCCTTTTCCCCCTCCTCCTTGGGCAGTAGGAGGATTCCTTATTTCCACTGTTCTCCTCCAAGTCCAGCTTCCTGTTTAGCACTTGTTTAGCAGCACCAGCTACTGTCCCGGGGTCTCTTCTGAATAAAGCAATTCATTGGCAAACTGTGTGTGAGTGTGTGTGTGTACACGCACTGCCCCAGGCACTGCTGGTGTGACAACAAACTGGTAAAAGGCAATATCGTAGAAGGGGTTAAAAAATACAGAGGCTGGAGTGAGACTGGCTGAGTCGAATCCCCCAGCGCCACCTCCCTAAGCCTTCGTTCCCTCCTCTAAGCGGAGATAGCTTTGGTACCCACCGTATGGGCTTGTTGGAGAACTAAAAGAGATACCGAATGTGAAGCGCTGGGTTGGGCATGTCCGCATGTGTCATTATTATAACAAGCGAAACTCAGCCCTCCATACCTCCCCTTTCCTGGGTGAGCGTAGCTCCTGCTGGCCTGTTTGAGGGAGAACAGAACCCGTTGGTCTCGATGTTTTGGGGAGCTGTAGTTCACATCCTCCACGTGGTACGTTCTTCTCCTGTGTTGCTAGCCCGGGGAAGATGGGTCCATAGAATGTGCTGGCCACCAGCTGGATCCTGGGGCAGCATCCCCTCACCCAGAGCCCACTTCCTGGGCTGCAACACGTTCAGTCTCACAGAGCCCAGAGCTCAGAAGGGCACTGCACCTAGTTGAATGCTATGCCCCGGCCATCTCGAAATTCTTAAAAACGTAGGGTCCCACATTTTATTTTGCACCGGGACTCATTACCTATGTAGCTCATCCTACCCTCACCTGGATGCTATTTCCCCTCCTGGTTCCGTTGGGATAGTCCCACCTGGACCAGCTACAGTCCCACCAGATGCTTTAAGAATCACCATCAGGGCTGCTGGGCGTAGAGCCCTGCATAAAGGCACCCTGCATAAAGGCACCCTGCCTACGGGGCATGGGTGGAAGCTGAACCTTCGCCCACGCACAGATCAGCAAGATCTGCACCGACCCAGAGGCAATGACTTTCTGTAATTCGCCTTCCCAGAAGGGATGCCCTTTTCCAGTTCTGCATGAAGAGGCTTCATTTGCTGGGGGTAGGTCTGATCATGTTCATGGTCACTCATAATAAGAGAAATGCAAATTAAAACTCCACCGAGATGTCATTTTTATTTATTAGAATGGATAAAAACTCCAAAAGTGTGACAACTTGCTCTATTAGCAAGGCTACGTGGGGAAACTGGAACTCTCAAATGTAGCCGGTGGGAGGGCAAAACGCCCACAGAGGGTCAGTTGGCAAGATCTATTAAAATTATAAATGCATTTATCCTTCGGTCCAGTGACCCCTCTTCTAGAAATTTATGCTATGAAAGCACACACGCATGCGTGTGCGCACACATATCACACACAAGCACATGCACGGTGATTCATGAGAAATTTTTTTATTGCCACATTATTCTGAATTGGGTTGGAAATGACCCAAGTGTCCACGTAAAGAGGACTAGTTAAATAAACAATGATACAGCCTCAAAATGGAATACAACTGTTTAATGAGGGAGCCGTCCTCTACTGCAGTATAGAACATCTCCAGGATGGCAGCAGGTGCAAAGAACAAGGTGGAGGGCAGTATAAACGGCATGCTAGCTTTATGTAGGAAAGTGTGAAAATGTGAATATGTATTTGCTAATATTGCCGTAAACCTCAAGGAACACACAGGAAGTTTATTAAAATTAACTTACAGGGATCATGGCTGGCAGGGAAATAGGCGGGTGCAGATGAGAGGGAGATTTCTCAGTATATGTCTTTAGCTCTTTGAATAGATTTCCTATTGAAAAGAAAATTAGCATCATCAAATACACAGAAATATTCCTCTCCCCACGACAGACACTAATTCTCAGAGACAATATAGTCTAATGCCAGGATTGACAGACTATGCCTGTTGACCAAATCTATCCACTGCCTGGTTTTGTACAGCTTACAGGCTAAGAATGGTTTTTACATTTTTTAATGGTTGAAAAAAATCAAAGGAAGGATAATATTTGACACGTTAAAATGACGCATGAACATTTCAGTGGCAATAGAATTTTATTGTGACATGGCCGTGATCTTCGGTTTACATGTTGTCTGTGACTGTTTCCATGCCACGAGAGAATTGGATAATTACAACAGAGAATGCACGGCCTTTTATAGGAAGAGTTTGCTGGCCCCTGGTTTCACCTGATGATTCTCCAAGTACTCCTGCTAAAAGATCAGGTTTGGTTTTTTGTTGTTTGTCCTTGATCTGTCTCAGATCGCTACTTTTGCAGAATAAAAACATACCCAATATGAACCCAAATGTTTTATTTGATTCAATGAATGTAAAATCATTCTGTCAAATTGCTTTGAAATTTCTAAATTTCTAAACACTCTCAGTTTCTATGTGTAGCTCACCACGTTCCACAGGAAACACAGCTCTGGACTGTGGACTCCACCTGGGGAAGCACTGGTTGAACCTGTACTGTGACAAATGCCCTTAACTGTTTCACGGTTAGCAATGAGTTTTTGCCCTTTGACTTAGAGTGAGTGTTTGTTATTTATTTGTTTATGTATTGCTATGCAGGTAGAGTCTTGTTTCCTTTCCTGCTACCCTTCAGGACACACCGGAGTGAAGATGGGACCCCATTACGCCTCAGTGATTGCTCTTCGATTTCCAGACAGAGGCTCTGAAATGTCCTTTTCAAAAAGCCATAATTAAATGCTTGCCAAGGGTGTTCTTTTCTTCCACATCGGTCCTGGGGAGGAAAAGGCAATGGCTTCCTTGTTCTGTTATCTCCTTCCCTTCGGTGAGAACTTCGCACTTCCTAACTGAGTATTCTTCCCAGAATTTTTTCAGTGAAAGCCTTCGTGTGGAAAGCTTGAGAGGCCTTCTTCTACTGCTGAGAATAGTTCTTTGACAACCTCACACTGAATAACAGTTTAAAAGGATATAAAAATCTAGGTTGACTTTTTTTCGTCTATACCTTAGAAACATGCTTTCACTTTCTTGTCACATCCGGTATTGTTGATGAGAAGCCTGATATTGATCTGACTCCTACTCTGTGGTTGGTTTTCTGCCTTTCCCTTGGAAGCCTTTAGAATCTTCCTCTTTGTCTTAGAGGTTCTTAACTTTCACTACAACGGGTCTAGTTGTCAGTTTTTCGTTATCTGTCTTGTGTGCATCTTTAGGTTCCTTCATCTTTCTTTAAATACAAGAATTTCATATTCCTTATTTCTTTAAATATGCCCTTCATTTTTTTTCCTCTCTCCTCCTAGGACTTACATTATCTGGATGTTGGCACATTCATTCTCCGTATTTGTTAGATTTTCTTTTCTACTTTTATTTCTATTTGCTTCTTACAACTTAGATTTCTCGGTCTCAGCTGTGTCAGTCTTCAGCTAGCTATCCCATCGCAATGATTACGTTCTTCGTAACTAACATTGACACACAGGACTTTTTAAAAAAATGATTTCTTTTTCTTGAATCATATTGCTAATATCTTTCCTTACCTACTTAGGTATGTTTCCCATGCTTATTTAAATTTCTCGTTCAGCCATCCTGACAATTCTGTTTCAGGTGATGCGTGTTGTCAAATACACTTCTTTTCCTTTAGTGTGTAGTTGTGTGGCTGAAGGTGGATTTAGAAAGAGGAGAAGGGGCGATTGCCATTTGCTGCCGTCTTGGGAAGGTGCTGTGGTCAGGATTTCATCACGAAATATCTGGAAAGTAGCAGCACTGACAGGAAGCTGCATCTTGAGGTTGAAATCAACCATCCCTCTAATTTGAGGGTGCAGTGGAGGAGGAAGTAATAAAGGATGAAATTAAAGAATAAATGCCTGAGGGCACCGAGCAGCCTGCATCATCATCAACAATTTCTCACCCCTGTTGGGTTTTTGAACAGCCCTAATATTACTTTCAGAACTTGAGCATCTCACCTCTGACTTCTGGGGTGAAGAGGCAAAGGGAGAGGAAGAAGAGAACATAAGAAGCTTCCTTCCAACCAACCCATCCAGTCCTTGCCTCTGCTCCAGGGCACGGCCAGCCCCTTCTCTCTCACGACCGTGTCCAGCCGCCGAGATCAGCTTCCTACCTCCTCGCAGGACCCTGCATAGGTTCTTTCGTTAGTTCTTCACACCCACACTTCCCCCAGATCTGTAGTTTTGCCAGATTGGTTTTGACGAGGGGAGCCGGCAGACTATGCCAGTTTGCAATCTTGGCAGAAGAAAAAGGGAAAGTATATGGTGTCATATCTTATGTAGAATTTTAAAGCATATGCACAGAAATACTAAATATTTCTCAAGGAACCATACATCTAAATAAACAGTTGAAGGATCAGTTGGTAGTGGAGATAAAGGATAAAGGGAAAAATGAATATAATAAAACAAAATCAGTGTCTTGCACAAACTAAAGATAATGTGTTATAAAGAGAAACTGAAGTGCAATTGGTCAAACAATTGGTTGATTATAAATGCATTTATCCTTTGGCTCAGCATCCCTACTTCTGGAAATTTCCTCTGTAAATGCACATACACTCACACACACACACACACACACACACACACACACACACAGTGATATGTGAGCTATATGTAATTGACAGAGTGAAAATTCAAACCCAGGTCTGCCTTGATCCAAACTCTGTTTTTCCTTCTGTCCATGTTACAAAGCTTTACTGGGATGTCAGAGAATTCTAGCTGCCATAGCAGCTAGCTGAGCCTCAGGGTCCTAGTTTACACTATCTGGCCAGAATGAAATACCCATGTCTTAGTCATTGCTATCTCTGGGTTATATTAACAGAGATTGTATATAATCCAAAAATCATTTTGTCCTCAGTTTTAGAATGGTGTGAAACTGGTGCATCCTGCCTGATAGCAAGTTGAATAAGATCAGGTTCATTCTGAGTAGCCGAAAGGTGACTACCTGAGACTGAAAGTCTTCTATACATGGTGTAATGGGATATTAATTAAGTAACAAAATGAGTGAAGGGTGGGCTGGGAAAAACTCAAGAGTAGAAACCACACCTGCTTCACAGTTAGCTTGGGGCCTGGCTCGGGTGGAGTAAATGCTGAGGGCACAGGACACAGGAGAGGCTGCAAGAATCTGGGGAGACGCATAAATGGTGCCTAACACTGTCTACCCCTCGAGCCGCTCAGATCCACTCGAGCCTTCCCATCATGCCCACCTTCCACACTACAACCAGGGGCCTCTGTTATCTTGCGATAACAAGATGCCCACCTTTCTACGCTGAGAGAAAGGCACCAGGCTGGCGGGTCACAGAGACCCCCTCAAGAGGCAGCCGAGAGCTCCTAGAAGACTTTCATCAGGAAGGTTAATGAAGTAGCCTCAGTCCCTGCTGTTTCAGCTGCTTGCACGTTCTTAACTGACATCCATCATCTCTTTCCTCTTACCCCCGTTTCAGATCTCCTTCATTCTCAGCCAAATACTTTGGCTTATTTCTTGCTCATGTGGCATATGTCACCTTCGCTGAAAAGAATGAACCTGGGCAAGCAACCCACACAGGTCCTAGAGGTGACTCAGAGCCCTTTGGGAGAGAAAACTGCAGCACAGGCACCCAGATCACGGTCTAGAAGGAGGACCGCCGGTTCCAGGCAGGCATGTCCCTTAGCCTGCAGGGTCCCCATCCCGGGACTGGGCCCTGGAGATCCAGGCCTAAGAAGGGTACCGCTACTCATCTTGGCTCAAGAAACTCTGAGAAGAGTCTCTAGGAGAAAAGGGTTTCTCCGGAAGAAAAGGCTGTTTCAGGAAAGGCTAACTTTTTCGAACAAAACAGCCTTTTTGCTAGTCACCTTCCTCAAAGCACATCTTTGCTTTATTTTCAATGCTTTTTTTGGCCAAGGAAGGGATGAGGCTTTTTTAGTGGTCTCTGGAGACCTTGAAAATCAAATCCAGACCATCTGAGCTTCCTACATTTAGTTCAAACTTAGCCCAGGAGACTTCTCAAGGGCAAAGCTACCGATAAATTCCATTCCTTAAGGGAAATAAATCACATCAACCACTTTCTACAGCAAGAAGGCGATGAAAGAGCCAGCTGGCTGACCGAGGGACTTTCCCACTTTTCAACTGGGTCATGGCCTGGGAGCCACTTCCATCCAAATACGACCATGATAGAGAAAAGGCTTCCAAAACCAGGAGAGTGACAACAAAAGGGAAAACAGTGTGTCTCAACAACTCCCACTTACTGGCACTTCGTGGCAGGTCCCAGGCCAAGCATTTTAAATGCATTTTCTCATTCAATTCTCTTAGCGATCCCATGAGGTAGATAATACCGTTTTTCCCAGTTTCCATTCATTCATTCAACAGGATATTTATTGAGCACTTTTAATGTTCCAGGCACAGAACCAGACACTAAGGATCCAGCAAAAGCCAGACGGGGAAGTTCCCTGTCTCTTGGCACTTTTAAGCCACAGGAAGGAGACAGATTCGGCCAATAAACAAATTACGAGGGGGGGAAAAAAGATAGTATTAAGTAATACAAATAAAATAAAACAGGAAAAAAAGAGAGGATAGGGGTGAGGCAAGATATGTATTTGAGACAGAGCAGCCGAGAAAGCTGCTGCACAGAAGCCATTGAGATACCACGAAGGAGTCAGCTCTACCATGATAAAGAGAAAATCAATTCAGGCCGAGGGAACAGCTAAGACAAGGGCACAGAGGCAGGGCCGAGCTCGGTAAATGTGAGGACAGAACAAAGGAAATCGTAGTGCCCAACAGAAACGGAAAGAATCAAAAGAAGTTACAGTTACCAAGCAAGAGAGGAGAGGAAATGAAATCTGCTTAATTTTATCTGTGTGTGGAATCTCTTCTCCGGCAGATAAACAAGAAAAGAAAAAAGAAAAAGAAAAAGAAAGAAAAGTCCTAGGTATCGGGAATAAAATATGAGAAGAGACGCACAGCTATCAGGAGACTTTGAGAAATAATAATGTTACTATGCTTGTGCCTCTGGAAGCCCATAGTCTTTACCTTACACAAGTCAATAGTTTTCTTTTATTGTTTAAACTAGTTTGAGTTGGGTTTTCTGTTACTTGCATTAAAGGCATCCTAATGATTTGTATCCATTCTTATGTTTAATATTTTTCAAGTTCCCTGGTGCAGTAGGTATATTAATTTCACTGCACACCAAATAAATGAAGGAGTCAAGTGGACTCTCTCTTACCACACATGACAGAGCTTGAAATTGTAGCAAAAGTAGTATTTCAGGATATGGAACTGGCACCCACTTGTTTCCAGGTATTCGAAGAGCTCCGGCTCTTATTGCTTCCCCTGGGGCCAACCCTGGCTCCCTAAGGCTCTCCCCACTCTCTCCCCTGACCCACCCATGGTCTAGACCAGCACCGCCCAATAGTACCTTCTGCAATGATGGACATAGTCTATATCTGTGCTGTCCAGTATAGTAGCCACTAGCCACATGTGGCTGCTGAGGAGATGAGAAATGTTGCATGTTCCTATGGGATACATCTTTCAACAGGATGTTTCTAAAAAACAAATTGCAAATCATGCACCAAGTGAACGCAGTGGCCCTCACCGGAAAGAGAGGCGTTCGTCTTCCTCTTTCAAACCCTCTCCTCCCTTTTGACCCACACTCTCCTGGTTTTTCTCTTGACTCACTGGATCAGTTGTTCTCCATCTCCATTGTAGGCCTCTTCCTTTACTTGACCAAAGCTTCCCGCTGGGATTGGCCCTGGGCCCTCTTCCTAAGCGGAATGTGGACGCAATGGCTGGCACTCAAGCAATCATTGAAACAGCAGAGCAGCCAGATTGAGGACACCTGGTCCTCGATGACTGTGGACTTACTTTTACACTCAGGACTGGCTACTTCCAGACTTCCTTTCTGCGAGAAATAAATGTCCATCTTGTTTCAGCCATCATTATTTAGGGTTTCTATCATTCACAGCTGAACCTAATCCTGATACACCACCTCAAACCCAAATCTAAAAATCCATTCCATATTGCTTCCTGTTTCATGTTCAGCCTCATTGTCCAGGACAGCCTTCTAGAGGTTCTGCAATGAGTTCCAATGACACCAGAAAGATACACCAATTACAAATTCCAACAGTAAAGCACCCCATATTTGAATATGAACTCTCTGCCATTCACATTCCCAGGAAGAAAGTATTGTTGTCCCTAGGTATCCATGGGGGATAGGTTCCAGGACCCCCACAGATACCAAAATCTGTAATGCTCAAGTCCCTTATATAAAATGGTGTATTATTTGCATAGAACGTACACACATCCCCACATCCTCCCATATACTTAAATCATCTCTAGATTACTCATAGTACCTAATGCAATGTAAATGCTATGTAAATAGTTGTTATACTGTATTGTTTAGGGAACAATAACGAGAAAAAAGTCTGTACATGTTTAATTCAGTACAGAGGCAACTATCATAAATAAGCCTCACTACATAGTACATGTCAGCAACAACGTAACGTAACATTTTTTTTCAAACGCTTTTGACCCACAGTTGATTGGATACAGAGGGCTGACTGTAAAATCTGAAGATTACCCTAATTCATTTATTCTAAAATGCACCATTTCCCCCCGCCCCTCATCTTAGTGCAATCCAGATGCATCTTAAAATCAATGTCATTTTACAATTGTCTGACAGGTAGCATCCCTGACCTAGTTGTATAAAAACCTTCTGCTGACCACATCAGAAAAGATCACAGAAGAACCAGCATCAAAGCATATTAGATTAAAGAGAATATGATTTTATCATGCAAGCCAAAATCTAAGAGAATTATGGTTCAAAATGTATCCTGCCCAATTCCTCATTGGCTCAGTCTCAGCTAAAGGATTCAAGATCTCATTTTTCCTTTTATGTTTCTAAACAGTCCCCTAATATCTCAGACTTTCTCTTGAGTCAGTGGTTCTCCAACTGGACTGAGCATCGGAATTACCTGGAAGGCTTGTGAAAATGAGCTCCAGGGCCCTCCCCTTAGAGTTTCTGGTTCAGTCTGTTTGGAGTGGGGCCTGAGATTTTGCCACTATTCTATGAAAATCTCTTCCCTGAGTTAACCTGCTCTTCTCCCTTTATTTTGTTTTCCTTCTTCTGCTGCTCCTGTTCAGATTAAAAACAAACAAACAAAAAGCCCGAGGCATACTTCTCAAATAATTCTGGCTCCTTTTTTAATTTCCAGATCAATCCTGATCCCTTGAGACAGAGTATTACAAATGCAGGCCACTTTAATGGCCTTCTTAACCCTCAAGTTGACAATTTCATTGCATCATTTTATACCTCACTATACGCAGATGGCATGTTATGTTTATATTAAGAGTGCTCACTCCTTTTCTATCTTTTTGCTCTGTTATAAAATCTACCATCTTTCCATGGGTGAATCCAGCATTTGATGTGACTTCTGTAATTAATAAATTATAAAAGCTAATATGAGACTTCAAGTGTAATTGACCACATTGGACAGGCCATCGAAATCCAAGGTTGATCCCTTTCCAGGGGGAGGATGGAGTTTAATCTCAGCATTCTTGACATTTTGGGCCAGGTCATCCTCTGTTGTGGTGGCTGTCCTGAGCATTGTTTGGCAGCATCCCTGTCCAGCACCCACTGGATTCCAGTAGCGTCCTCCCAATTGCGACAACCAAATACATCTCCAGACATTGCCCTTGGCTCTGAGGCCCCCTAAATGGAAAGGAATCGGGGTAGTCCATCTTTGCCAATCACATAAGCCTTTAAATGCTAAAAGCTACAACCCCCACACTGTAGAGCAGCACTTCTGTAAAGGTAACGTGCCTGAAAATCACCCAGAAAATCTGGTTAAAATGCAGATTCTGATTCAAGAAGTCTGTAGCGGGACCTATCTGGGTACTCAAAGAATGTTCCAACCCAAACTAAGTAAGTCAGAGTCTGCATCTCAGCAAAATCCCCAGGTGATTTCATATGCATATTAAAGTTTGAGAAGCACTACCCTATAAAAACACACTTGAATTTAGCTTAAGCTAAAGTCTGCCTGCAGACATGGTTAAAGAAACACAGGAAATGCAGAAAATCATTGTTCTGCCCCCAGGGACTTGCTTAGGGCAGCGTCTTTCCCTGTAATGGATCCTTACCTCAGCCGTGCATGTTGCCTGACACTCCCACAGTTCACAGCCCTCCGCCCTCAGGTATCTGCTTAAGATCCCTGCTATCCCCCTGCACTGTGCTAAGAGTCCCCTTCTAAGAAGTTCAAGGTCAAGTTGATATAACCTACTGCACTAAGGCCTACATGGCCGTTCTTATGTTAAGTCCCTCCCCATGAACCCATCCATGTCTGCTAAGATTATCACCTGAAGCTCTACCTGCGTGGAAATTGCCTCAAATGCCACTTGCGTTTTGACTCCCTTGTTCTCCTTACCTATTTCTTGAGTTCTTAGCTGACATTAGATTTGGGTTTGGGAGGCAAGGTCATTAAATAATATTTATTCCCTTCTCATATAAGTAGTTTTTGTAATGAACTTTCAACTCTGTCTCTCATTAACCCAGACCCAGAAGAACATCTTATCTTATCTGACTAATTTTGTTTTAATGTTCTGAAACATCTTTAAAACAAATACTATAGAATTTTATTTCTACCTCTCCTATGCCACCCATCACTTTCTACTGAGAGTTAAAGTTATTTCTGCACCTGTTTATCTCCTCTTTAGGGCCAAAATCTTAGAGGTGAGGCTACATATCTGATTTGTTTTTGTACCAGAACAAAACCTTGCATGCAAGAAATGCTCAATAAACATTTATTAGTGAATGGTAACGACTGTTTATACTGTGCCCTTTGGTCCATTTTATTATTAATTAGGCAATCCCTCCATTCCTAGGTGTGACACAGAGCCTAGTTCTGTGGGTCAGCCCGCCCTGATCAGACGGACCCTTCTCTCGTATTGGAACTCTAAAACTGTATCTTGCAGATCTTATGCCATGTTGTCTTATTTGCTGATTGATTTTTCCGCCAGCCTTTGGTTAACATTTGAAGTCACTTATCTTATTTTCTTTCATCTGTTTTTGGATCACCTTTGTTCCAGTATCTCAGCAGCTAAGGACTTGATTGACGAATTAATTCAGATCTTGATCTGGAAATGTTTTCTGTCTAACATCGAAGTATAACAAGGTGACCTTCAGTGAGAAAAAAATGAGAAAGAGATGGGCCCGAGCTTGGCTGTCATGTGTCACTCATGGTGTGATTTAACATTGACTAGTCTAGACTTGGGAAATGTGATAATGAAGATGATGGGGATAAGGAAGAAGAGGGGGAGTCATAAGTATGATTTCTCCCACGATACTCGAGTACAAGAAATGTCACATTGGGAAAAAAAAAAAAAGAAAAGAAAAAAAGAAATGTCACATTGCTTTAACTTTCCAAATCGCATCAATTTGGCTCACTTAACCCAGGTTGGTGAGCGGTTTAAGTAAAATTTAGGGGAGTCTTTCCTCCCTCCCTTGAAGTCATATAGTAATGCTGAGGATTTGTCTAGCCCAGAACATTTGGGAAAGAGTCCTGGTACACTGTGACCGCACTTCCTAGTGATCACTTGACCCATTGGTAAGGCTGGAGCTATACTCTTGTTAAGCCACGGTTGATCCCATGGATATTTGTTGAGGTTTCCAACCACAGCACCTGCTGTTTGGCTTCCCCTCTATATGCCACCCAAACATTCCCTGAGTACAATTAGGATGGGATTTCTGCCACACATGGAAACCTCCTGGATTAGTCGAGATCCTTCTCACTTTCAAATGATAGAACCCAGTCAAACTAAAGTAAGTCACAAAGAATTTGTCAGCTCATATAATATCAAGGTTTAGAGTGGAAGTCAAATAATGTCGAAACAAAGAATCTATCATCTATCTATCTATCTATCTATCTATCTATCTATCTATCTATCTATCTGTCTGTCTATCTGTCTATCTACATATCTATCTAATCTATCATCTATCTCTGCCTCCCTCAACGTATTGGCTCCATTCTACAGGCAGGTTTTTCCATGTAAACAAGATAAATGGTCACTAGAAGCTCTAGGCTTGCATGGTCTTTATAGCTCAAGATCCAAAGAATAGGGAGATCCACAAATCAAATCTAATGAAAGATTCTGATTAGTCCAGTTTAGGTGCCTACTCCCAGAAATAGCCTTGTGGCCAGGAGAAACAGAGGACTGTGCTTGGACATCTTGGGTCATGAGTTCTACCCTTGTGGTGGAAAGTGCAGGGCACCTTGAGAGACGACCCCTACAGGGTCACATGGAACTGAAGAAGGGGTTGTTTTCCAAAGTAAAATCTGCCTATTACCAACAAAATGGAGAGGAGGTATTGATACAAACCCTTCCCACTACAACATACACACACACACACACACACACACACACACACACACACGCACACACACAGATTCACACTCACATTCACATAAACACACATACACAGAAAGAATGCCTAGTGCCTGGGTATCCAATATGTTCCTCCTCCCCCACCATATCACCACCACTACACTCCTAGTAAAAAAATCAGAGGACTTTTCCCTATTTCAGCAAGATGTCTAGGAATAATTAGGGCAATTAGTATGGACTTTAATGCTCAAGATAAAAGAACTCTTCAAGCCTGGCTCTCTACCCATTGATCTGAAAGCAGAATCTACTGAATGACAAGCCCAGCCCACATGTATAGAGATGTTTATCGTCTTGTTTGTAAATATGAATAGATAATCAAGGACCACCGTAAATGCAAAATGAAGGAGGCCACCGTAAACAAGGAGGGGCATGATCCAGAAGAAATAGAGACAATTCAGGAAACAGAGGATAATTTTTTAAATTCTCTAATTGTTAGCTTCAGAAAGATTCAAGAAAATAATGCATTCATAAAGCGTAAGGAAGTTATGTTAAAATGATAACTAAAGAGCACAAAAGAGCTCTTGGAAATTTCAAGAAAATAGATTGCTGGAATTTTTTTAATCAAGGAAGGATTGAAAGATAAAGTCTAGATAAGTCTCAGAAATTAGAACAAAAAGACTATAAAAAAAGAAAATATAACCAAAAAGATAAGAGACTCAGAAAACTAATCTAGAAAATCCAATGCTCAACTTATAGAAAATTGAAAAAGAGAAAACGGAACAAAAGAAATTCTCAAAGAAACATGAGAATTCAGAGCTAAAGACTAATAGTCCACAGATTGAATGACCTCACTAAGTGCCTAGAATATCAGATGGAGAAAAGACTTCTACCAAGCCACATCTCTATAAAATTTTAGACCCTTAATGAATAAGGGATCCTAGAAAGAGGGGAGAATAAACAGCTATCCACAAAGAGACAAGAATCAGGCAGAGGGTTAAATTTGGTCTAAGCGCCACAGTTTGCCAACTCCTGGGCCAGAGTTCTACATCCAGAAAAAGTACGAGACAACCAAGATATTTTGGGACATGGAAGAATTTAAAAGTCTGTTTCTTTTTTTTAGAAAATTAACTGAGAATGCATTCCAATAAAATAATAAGGTAAGCTAAAGTGAAAACGTAAAGTCCAAAATACAGTCACAAAAATAATAAAAAGAATCCTAGAATGAATGACAGCTATGCCTGATAGAAATCTAATGCCAGTCTGAGCTTCCTTCTAATTTACAAGGAATATCCTGATGCACTCCTGGACCCCAAGGAACTTCACTGAAGTTGAAATGCTGTATATTCACCATCCTGCCATTCAGGTGTGTCAATTACACGAACCAAACAAGACCTTCATGGGTTATAGGCCCATTTTCTTTCTGGTGCTCTGAGATCTCATCACCTCATCCAATGGCTACTTGTCATGACGGCCCCAATCATTTTGCCCCTAGTGATTGTTTACTGCCTCCTGACTGCGCCTCCCTGGGCATCCCTCAACTCCACTGAAATAATTTCATTAGCAGCCCCTCCCACCAGCATTGCTGGCCAAGAAAGAAAATCCCAAAACAGCCTTTTGAAAAATTATGGTGCTCTCCTCATCAGTCAGGTTCTCAGAGTGAGAGTGATGGAAGAGGAAGCTGGACCTTCTCAGGGGACAGTGAGAGGGTGGGTGGGAGGTGGGGTGCACAGGAGAGATACAATCAGGAATTATGTCTCCTCAACATGTCTCATTCCTACCCCAAGGTGAAGACAATGAGTTTAGCTTGCCACGTCATGTGATGTGGACCAGCATTTGAATTAGCCAACCCAAGCAACATTAGACTCAATGGGGATGCCCAAATTAGCACACTGAATTGAAGAACCTTGGGCCAGGGCTCCACAGCAATACATCTAACCTGACCTAAAATTTTATTCTAGATGAAGGAACCTCAACGTCTAACCTCACAATTTCTCCCCAGATTTTTGATAGCATGAATTAGCAAATTCCTTCCATTCTTTCTGGGATAACTCTTCTGTTTCTTGCTCTAGAAATCCTAAACTTGAGCTTGCTGTTTATTCACATTTGTTCATCAAATACTTAAGTGCCAGGCATTGTTCTAGGGACTGGGGACAGAGCAGTGCACAAGACAGTGCCTGCCCTCAAGGAACTCATATTTTATTAGAGGAGAACAGAAGAAATAAACAAGAAACATGTGATATGGATGGTGCCATGTATAATAAATATCTCTTTCTTTAATTAACCTAATTCTGTCAAAGCAACCATCCCACCATAAGGTCTCCTCATTCCTCATCCCCTTTCAATTGTTGATGGCAGCTACCATCCAGTCACCCAAGTTTTGCCTTGGTGAGCAGGTGGCTGTTTAGCGACTGTGAGTACTGTGGGTGGCTGGCATGCCAAATCATGGTCTCATCTCTGCCCACAAACCAATCCCAGACTCCCTAATTTCCTTCAGGGGCTGTTGCCTATAACCTTCTTCCTGGTATAATTTCCATATCAATTAAAGATCTTTGCAAGCTACAGAAATTTATTCTAGCTAACCAAAGCCAAAAAGGAAATTAGTGAAAGGAAGCATGGTGACTCAGGAATTAGAAAGAAGAGCTGATCCAGCAGGTCTTGGGAGGGACAGGATGCAAGGAGTCTCAGTAGCAGAACCTTATGAATAGTCTCTTTAGGATGCTGAGGACAGAATGCTCTGCTCCGTTTGCCTTAAGCTACTTTCATCTCCTGCTGACGGATGTGATTCCCAGGAGAGAGTCTGATTGGCTGTTTTGGGTCATGTATCTGTTTTGAGGGTGGGGCCTCATTGTGATTGGCAATTTCACTAGGACCATATAGAATGAGAGAAGGCAAAATGGGATGATATCAAAGGAGGGGAGAAGGGATTCTGAGCAGTGAAAAGCAAAAATTCCCATAGGACTTCAGAGCTTGTGGAGCTCTAGCCACAGCCCCTACTGCATTTCCCTCCTTGGGGATATCACCAGCTGGACCCTTTTTACTCTTCAAGGCCCCAGCTCAGGTAGGACGGCAGCTCTCCTTGATGCCATCCATGCGGAATGAATTGTCCCTCCTCAGTGGCCCCTTGTGCTTTATACACACACATCTATTATAGCCGCTCACACATTTGCTTTTCTGTCCATTGGGGCCAACGCAGTCTTTTCATCTTGGCAATCAACACAGTGTTAGAACTCTTAATGTTTGCTCAATTGAATGTGTGGAATTCATCTCTCTCTTTGTAAGGACTTGGTGGGCATTAATTTGCACCTGTTTGGGGTATCGCCAGGCAATGCTGAGGTGTTTGCTGCTGCTCTGGCAAC
>NW_011888817.1:463442-471798 GCF_000151845.1 Pteropus vampyrus | reverse complement strand
CTGTTTGCTGCTTTGCCGTATCATTGGCTGATCCCCCACAAAAATGACAGGAAGAAACACTGTCATCTTTGCTTTGTGATGATTTTCATCTATCCCACTCCAGCAGGGGATGGGATGACCCCAGGTCCAGTTCCAGGAAGAGAGTTCCGATTGGTATAAGCCATCAGGGGCTTACCATCCTCTTGGCCATAGTAATTGGGCCTGGCAACTCAGATCTAAGCCAGTTATCACTTGCCATTTTCCCGGGCACAAGATCTCTGATAAACCAATCGGGACTCTTGTTGGTTGAAGGAGAAGTCTCTCTCTTGAACGAGAACAAGGAAGCAAGTGGCCCCAGGAAGCCACTACCTGGTGCTCATGTCTTCCATGAGTAAAGCCAGACTGAGAATAAAGAGGACAAATCCAATACATGGAGAGAGAGGAGGTAACTGGATGATCACAGAGAAACTGAACCTGAGTCCTGATCGAGCCTGGCCAAAATTCCTTATGATGTTTAAGACACTTTTTTTCTGTTCTATAATAGGTAGAGTATAAATATGCTCCAAGAAAACAAGTAAACTATCTCCCTCACTTACCTAATGCCTAGAACGGTACCTCTTGCAAGGCAAGAACTCAATAATATTTACTTCACGAATAAATAAGTAACCTGATCAATATTGTTAATGATATGCATTTTAGGAATTCATTATGTCTAAAAGCAAGGGCCACCTCTATGGAACATCATTCCTGCCCTCAGATGTTTCCAGGACAGTGATCAACATGTGTGTAAGTCAGGGGTTGGCAAACTACAGCCCATGGGCCAAACCCAGTCTGCTACCTGTCTTTGTAAATAAAGTTTTATTGAAACACAGCCATACTCTTGTTTGCATAGTGCCCATGGCTGCTTTTGATCTACAAGGGCAGCATGAAGTAGTGCGACAGACCATATGGTACATAAAGCTTAAAATAAGTACTATGTGGCTTTTTGTAGAAAAAGTTTGCCATCTCCTGGTGTAAGTTAATTTGAAGTTATCCCTGAGGATGGCACCTTTCTAACAGTCTGTGATAAATTGTCCAATGGCCACAAATTCCTCTCATCTCAAGGTGTAGGGTACAGGTTCCTTTGTAACATGACTTTGTCATTTCTCCCTTTCGGAGGCAGAATCTACTTCTTCACCCGTTGCATCTGAACTGTTTGTGACTTTCATCGACCAGTAGAATGTGGCAGAAGGGTTATCGTGGGTGGGTTTCGACACAAGAGCCTTAAGAGATGGTGTAGCTTCTGCCTTTGCCGCCTTGGAACGCCAAGACCGCATGTAAGAAATCTGATCAAGTCAAGTGGAGGATGAGCTGTCATATCTCTCATCCCGGTAGAAGAAGAGAATCAGGGTATCCAGCTGAAGCCAGCACCAACCATCGGACACGGGAGTGGGGCCATCTTGGACCTTCCAGCCCAGTGAACCCTCCAGCAATAACAGCCTCACAGGTGAAATCAGCAGAGGAACCACACAATAAATCCCCAGAATTGTGAGAAGTAGTAAATTGCTGTTGCTCAAGCCACTGTGTTTTGGGGTGGCTGTCACCAGCAATGAATAACCGGAATCCAGACTCTTTCACACCTGGAATCTTGCTGAGAACCCCACCAGGTGCAGGGCCAAGCCTGAGTGTGCCTTTGAACTGCAAGGGCTCCTGTAGATTCCCATGCAATCTTCTCATAGCTCAGTTGAGAAAACAGAGGCCCAGGAGGTGCAGTGGGTTGATTACTAGCAGAGCCCAAAGCCCAATCTCTCACCTCTCTCTTTGGGATTCTTTCCTCCAGCCTGTGTCACAGGCTCCTTAAGTTCCAAAGGAGCAGCATTCCTGAGCACTAGGACATTGGTGCTGTCAGATCATGGATCCCAGGAGAGAGGAAGTTTGCAGAGTTTTAGGAAGAAGAAGCCCCCAGGGTTGGGTTCTGGTTACCTGGATACCTCCAGGGAGGGCCTCGCAGCAGGCTCTGCAAGACTAAAGCACAAAGGGTCAGAGCACGCAGCTGAGGTCAGCTTAGTGTATCCATAGAAGGGGACACCAACATCCAGAATGCTGGGCCTCAGGAATGAGTAAGCAGTATCAGGCCTATGCCTAAACTCACCACTGGGAGGCAGCATGGAGCAACTGCATCAGACCCATCCAGCTTCTGACCCATCCTGTGAATTGGGTAGTCGGTTGTGTGGCCTTGGCTGGTTACTTCTTTGGCAAGACACTGAGCCTAAGTTCCATCAACTGTAAAATGGAATAATATCCACTTCATGCATTTGCAGTGGAAGTTAGTATAAAGCCCCTAGAACAATCTAGGAGATGCCGCATGAATGGTGGCGATCACTACCACCAGCACAGACTAGAGATGCAGCACAGACTAGAGATGCATATCACACACACGCATACACACACGCACACACACACACACACACACAAGCACATACATACACACATATACACACAAACACACACATACATATACACATGTACACACAGGCATACGCATACATACACATACAGACACACACCCTAAATTTACTGAAAGGCCTGTGAGTGCCTCTATCCCTTGACAGGCCCTTGGCCCTGGGGCAGTACCATCCCCCACTTCAAACATCCGCTCTGGTAACTAAGACCCTTCAGGTCCCAAGGAAACACTTCCTTGCATTTCTCGCCTTGTGCTTTAGAGACGAAAGGCTGTCAGGAGGGCTGTGGGCTGTGCTGTTTGCCCCACATCAGAGGTGGACCCCGCTTCGAAGGGAGGACTTGAGCAGCAGGAGCACTTAAGGAAGGACGAGCTCGAGCTCGCTCATCAGCTCCTTCCCTCCATAGCATGAGTGCGCTACGTCTTGCACAGCAAAATATCACTTCCCATTCGTTCCAAACATCCATTTTCTTGTGTCTGTTCATTTCTAAATCAGGGTGTCTGGAGGCTGGGGAAAGAGTGTGATACGCACCACAGTCTCACAGAGTGATAGGAACATCGGGGGCATCAAGCAATGCATATTACTCACGAATTCCTATAAATGTACGTCTACACATATCATGTGTGTCATGAGAGCAGTTTTGTACACTGGCAACTAAATGACATCGAATGCCAGCATTGCAAATAGTTTTCCCTTTACTGAAACATTTGGTAAGATGTAACTAAATTTCAACAACAAAAAAAACTTTTTAAAAGTCGACTTCAACTAATTTTATTAAAAGCTTTTATATTCATTAGCTGTAATTTATATTTTGCCTTTTAGTTTTCATTGAGAATTTAGAGGATTTTAGAAGTCTTTTGAAATCATTAAAATAATTTTAATTTTTTTTCTCTTTAGTTTAATTTTTGTTTTTCATGAAATACTTAGATTTATACACTTTAAATGCAATTACGTTTTTAAAATCTTTTAGGTCATTACTATCAGAGGAACACAAATTACATGAAAATGTGATTGTAACATAATTGGAGATTTTGCTGAAATAAAAGCATGAAAAACGAATTTGATTAAATAAAATGTATAATAATTTATGAAGTTTATATTTATGAGTTACTCGAACATTGCCAGCCCATCAACAAAACATTCAGATATATGCAATAATAATTCAACTCAATAGATTTGGACACATTTCTGACTTTCAGTCATATGGAAACTGGCTTTCCATATATTCTTTAGTTTGTTGTTAGGAAAGTATATTTAGATAGAAGGATGGAACGTGCTTGATTGATGGCTTTTAAACATTTAGACACACGGCGTGAGGATCCCCAGCCCCCACAAATGTTGAAATGTTAGGGGCGAACCTGACCACCACCAATCAGAACAGGCTCTTGAGGTCTCCAGGAAAGAAGTGGAGGGAGGGTCCAGGCAGGAAGGGGCTTGGTAGGGAGCCCCCAAATCTGTGCTAACTAGAAATACTGCTACTGACAGCAACTAAAGAGTCACAACCATGGGACTTGCTGGCTCCTCCTCTAAGCACTTTGCAGGCATTGTTTTATTAACTCCCCCAACAACGTGATGAGCCGGATGCTACCATTATCCATCCCGCTGTACCGATGAGGAAGTAGAGACTCTGGGAAGTGAGGTCATTTGCCCAAGGGTACCCAGTAAGCTGGTGGGGAAGCCAGGCAGCCCGACCCCGGAGGCCATGGCACTGCCCCAGCCAGGACACTGCGGCACTCAGGAGCAAAGGGGTCCCTCACAGTAGGTGGGGCCTGCTTGTCCCCCGACACTCACAGGCACTTACAAACACATGCTCCCCAGCAAGACGCACAGGCCTTGTGCTGCATACGGCACCTGCTTATACCCACGTGGCCATCCCTGCTCCCCAGAGCCCTCACCCGCCTTCTCCCCTCTTTGGTCAGCAGTGGAGCATTTGTGGGATGAGAGTCCATTGCTTCCTCTCCCCCCCCATGACCGCTGCACCCAGGAAGGCTCAGTGACGAGGGTGGTGGCCCAGTGCACTCATACCCCTCCTCAGCCTCCACCACCCTCCGAGTTCGTCCCAGCACAGCCCCTTCCTGTCACCTGATATGTGGAGCCATGCCATCTGGGAGCCTGCGGTCCCCTGCTCACTGGCCTTCTCTTCCTTGCCGTGTCCTTCCTATTCGGTCTCTTCTCAGCAGCCAGGAGTATCTTGTCCAAACACGGACATGAGCAGGACACCTCCTTCTTTCAAACTGCTCACGGGCATTCCATTATTCCCTGGACAAAGACCAACAGGATGTGACTGTACATCTTTGCAAGGATGTTGGTGACCATATGAAAGGTGACAACAGGCTCACACCAAGGATCGTAGTTCTTTACTCTCCATCAGAAACAGGAGAACCCGACTGTGTGACGACAGCTGTACGAAGCCTATTCCCACTGGAGGGACAAGCTTCCCTAATATTTGGGTGCCCATGGAGCTCCCCAGTAGAATGAGCTGCCTCATTCTCATGGGGGCTCCCAGGTCCTCTCCAGTATTCTGTAAGCTCTAGGTTGCCTGTCCATCAGGCTCAAGCACAAAGGCTTACTGTGGGGTGAACGGGAGGTCAAGGTCCCGGGTCAGCTTCTCAGTAGATTCTATCCTTCGAGGCCCATCCATCACCAGCCCAGCTACCCCAGGCTCCTTTCAGCCTCACCTGGGTGCTAGGTTCATCAGACCTCCGGGCCTTTGCACAGGCTGCCCCTCTATTTAAACTCTTTCCGCTTCCCTCTTCATCCAGTTAAATTCTTAAGATCCCTGCTAAACCATTTCTTTCACAGAGAAGCCCTCACTGACTGCCAGCCCAGATATGTTCTCATAGCTCCATGGACCATTCTGTCAGCTACTTACCTCTATTTGTAAATATCCACTCAGTCGGTAGTTAGTAATGTCTGTCTCCCTACTGGACTCTCAGTCCCGTGAGGACAGGAATCATACCTGGTTCTGCTCTCCGTGCATCCCCAGCACAGAGCAAGTCCTCGATACAGTCACTGAGGAACAGGCAAAGAATCCTTCAGGAATAAGGTGATCCTATTTTGCTGGGAGAGTCTTAGGATTCTTCAGGATCCGAGGGAAGCAACAGAAGCGGTGAGATCCAGCAGATTGCGAGCTCCCAGCTCAGTGCCTGGCACGCTGTCAGAGTTTAGTAAGTGGTGATTGCTTCGCCATTTTTATGGTTAGGATAATGATGAGGAGGAGGAAGACTACTTCTAACCTACAAGGGGTAAGTTTACACCAAGAGAAGGAAGACAGGGCTCTGTTCTCTCCACTCACCTGCACTCCAGCCACCCTCCACTGCGGAAGTTAAGACCGGTCAAGTGGGGACAAGAATCCCACTGAAATGCTGGGGGCCCCGGCCCAGCTGCATGCTATACCCCCACGGGTATAAGCTTTGAGCTCCGGGAATAGCAGCTGCCTCCTCTGTGGCCAGGTAAGGAGGGAGGGTGGGAAGGACCCAATTTTCATGGATTCCTCTTATGGGCATGGCATCTCGCAAAGGGCTTTACACATTTTATTTCCTTTCCATTCGATCCAAAACACCGAAAGGTAGGTCTAAGTATCCCCATATTTTGGATGACGAAACTGGGCTCAGAGAAGTCACAGGACTGGCCAAGGTCACACAGCCCTGAGTGATGGAGCTAACACTCAAGTCCTAATCTTACTGATGCAGAGACAATTCTACCGCATTGTGCCACTGGTGAGAAAACCATAAAGCCAACCACAATTTTTGAATGCCTGAAATTCTCCTCCAAGTCCAAGCCCTCCCAGTGCCCCTACTTCAAATGGCTGCTGGAGATAGCTCTACCTGGAAGCCTACCTGGATTTCCCTGCCTTACTCTGGCCGTATGGTCTTCAGTTTTCTGCCACCAGTAAGTACATCCTGGCAGGGGCTTGCAGGGGCTCCATCTTGGCCAAGTCAGGATTAAAAATGGCTCACTGAGGGATTGTCTCAGAAACCTGACACTCCCTAGGAAACACCCTGAAGGAAGGGCCGAGAGCCAAACCTCCCCAGGAATCAAAGCTAATTTCCAGTTGTTTAGGAGGTAGCTTCTCAATGACTCATCGTTTGGTTTCTTGTGATCCAGGCCAGGAGCCAGGGGCTGCCAGGAGGTACCCTCATTAAAATCAAAAGGCAATGGTGAGCGCAGGAGAGCCCCCTCTCTGGAGACCATGACTCACGGAGGCTGCGTGCTCCTGGCCAGGCAGACCTGCCTCTCTGGCCGCCTTCCCCAAGTCTTCTTTAAATGGGGTGAGCAGAGCCCAGCACACAGAGTCCAGGAGGAGTTATTAGCAGGAACTGGGAGGGGCGGGAGGCAGGGCCACTGCCGAATGTACGTCAGTGTTCACCCCGCTTTACTCCTGTGTCAAAAACCTTTGACCCCCAAATGACTGCCTGGGATCCCTGTCGTCAGCTTTCCTGTCCCTCTCCAAAGTGGCTCCTCTCCAGGGACGCAATCCCCGACAGGGTGGGTTGAAGGAATATGGGTCGGGGCTCCTTCCTGTCCTCCATGTGAGACCCAGCCTCCCCCAGAGGAGTCTGGAAAGGAGGCCAACACCAGGCCCCAAGTCAACTCCTGAAGGGGGGAGGCCATATGCTCAGGGCCACAGCATTACTTTTGTCATGGGCCCTGGGTACTTTTGCTTTTGTGAGCCTTTTTTCTTCATAAAAATAAGTAAATAAATAAACAAAAAGCAAATGTTAGGACCTCATTGGTCTAGAGACAAATATAATCCCAACTGGATTATGCTCATTGTTGTCTTCCGACTTTTAAAGAAATTAAAACATTTTGGAGGCCTCTACAAGAATCATGGGCATGAGGCACCGTGCCTACTGTCAGCAATTAGCTAAGCCCTTTGAACTTCCTGGCCCAAATCCTGGCTCATCACGTACGTAGGTGTGTGCCTCTGTTTGCCTCTCCGTAGAATGGGATCATAGTACTCATGCCATAGGGCTATTTGAGGACTTCTTGAGAGACTGCCTGGGAAGGGCTTGGCGCAGTCCTGGCGCAGAGTGAGTCCTCGGTGCAGGCTGCCCGCTCAGCTGCATTGGAGCTTCCCAGCCCTTCATGAAGGAGGCGAGGTTGGGATGCCCTCTATGCCCATAATACAGACAGGAAAACCTGAGCAGGGGAAATGACCAGCCCATGGCCATGTAATAAGTGGTAGAATTAAGACTCCAAGGCCACAGACCAAGCAGCTCTCAGGCCTTGGACATTGGTGGAAGCGGCTGGTCAAGTTATCCCAGTCAGAGACCAGGAACAGGGAAGGCAGGGGCAGGAGGAAGTCACAGGCCACTGACAGGGGTGTCTTGCTTCCAGTTCTGCCTGAGTGTGCCCAAGGGAGGGGGCAGCAATCAGCGGATGAGTCACTGTGAGTCCGTGACCAGTGCGACTTTAAAATTTCTGACCACAACAGACCCGGGCCCTCTCCTCCATGCCTTTGACAGTGAGGACGGCAGCTCTCCCTGGGGGATGAGCTGGACCAGGGGGCTTCTGTCTCCCTGGCCCAGCCCCTAAGGTGACATCAAGGAGAGGGAAGTTTCCTGTCCATGCTGGAATGTGGGTTTTCCAGCTGACTCAGAGCCTGTTTCTCCAGCAGCCACACTACCCCACGGCTCAAGAATTTGGGGAGACAGAATTCACATCTGGGGTCATTTTTGCAGCTTGTCAAACAAGTAGGAGTCTGCCCAGGAAAGAACAATAAAGAAAAGTCCCTAAGGTCACCCTTCGACCCCTGGTGTTTTGCCGATGGTCAAGCTTCTCTCAGTGTTCTCCCTCTGGGTGACACAGAGGCTGGGGGGTGAGGCAAGGGGTGGGAGCAGCCAGCGGCGGGGGAACAGGACGGACTTGGTACTTGGCACTCCCAGGCCACGTGAACTTAAGTTTCTCAGCCTTCCTGGGCCTCAGTCACTGCA
>NW_011888817.1:461131-463392 GCF_000151845.1 Pteropus vampyrus | reverse complement strand
AGCAATCAGCGGATGAGTCACTGTGAGTCCGTGACCAGTGCGACTTTAAAATTTCTGACCACAACAGACCCGGGCCCTCTCCTCCATGCCTTTGACAGTGAGGACAGCAGCTCTCCCTGGGGGACGAGCTGGACCAGGGGGGCTTCTGTCTCCCTGGCCCAGCCCCTAAGGTGACATCAAGGAGAGGGAAGTTTCCTGTCCATGCTGGAATGTGGGTTTTCCAGCTGACTCAGAGCCTGTTTCTCCAGCAGCCACACTACCCCACGGCTCAAGAATTTGGGGAGACAGAATTCACATCTGGGGTCATTTTTGCAGCTTGTCAAACAAGTAGGAGTCTGCCCAGGAAAGAACAATAAAGAAAAGTCCCTAAGGTCACCCTTCGACCCCTGGTGTTTTGCCGATGGTCAAGCTTCTCTCAGTGTTCTCCCTCTGGGTGACACAGAGGCTGGGGGGTGAGGCAAGGGGTGGGAGCAGCCAGCGGCGGGGGAACAGGACGGACTTGGTACTTGGCACTCCCAGGCCACGTGAACTTAAGTTTCTCAGCCTTCCTGGGCCTCAGTCACTGCATCAGTAAAATGGGGGTAAGAAAAAGGTACCGAGAAGGAAAAGCGCCCAGCACGGCTGCCTCTGGCTCAGACCTCGGTCCGAAGGAGCTGGTACGGTGATTTCTGAAAAGGGTAGGTGATGGGGGGCGGGGTGGGGGGCGGCAGTGAGAACAAAGAGCCATGGATTGCCCCCCTCCCCAAGCTGCCTGGAAGCAGAGCCCCAGGCCGGCCCCTCCCCTGGGAACTTGGCCAAAGTGTCAGACCTGGAAGTATCATTGCGTCACTGAGCATTAAGGGGTTAATGATGGGGAGTGGACAGGGCCCCTGTATTTAACGAATCGAGGAGGTGCCCTGAGGTCAGAGGTGCCTCTGCTCTCTCCCTTCTCCTGCAGCCCGGCTCCTGTACCCCTGCTCACCTCTCCTGTCCCCAGGATGCAGCCTCCCCCTCTTCTGACCTTCCTTTGCCTCCTGGGTAAGTGACCTTTGTGACTTTCACCCTTCCTCCTTTCCAGCTGGGAACCTGAGCTCCCTGGAGGCCCCTGAGTCTGGCCCTGGGGAGGATGTGGTGGGTCACCCTGAGGTCAGTTCTGCTTGAGCCAGCAGTGACCATTGGAGAGGGGGAAGAGGGAGGAAGGACGCAGTCTAGGTAGGCCGGGGGACATGGGAAAGGGGCTGGCAGGGACCCCAGACAGCACACACGAGGGCTCCTGCCACGATGCTTCACCTCCGCCCCAGCTCCCATTTCTGGAGGGATTTGGAGGGATTCTGGGAAGTCCAAGTGGTCAAGAAGTCTAGCCAGTGGCATCTGATGAGACTCAGCGGGGACAGGGTGCTTCTGGGGGTCGGGGCTGACCCCGGGGGAGGCATCGGGGATCTTTAGGAGCCATTTGGGGAGCAGTGGGGGGCATTCTGGGAGGTGATAGAGGAGAGGGGGAGGGGCGCTGGGTGCCCGGACAAGATGGCGGTGAGGACGGGGGGGATCCAGGCGCCAGGGATGTCACAGAGACATTATTAGTCAGCATTGCTGCCAGCAGCGAGGTGCTTGGGTGGGTGAGGTTAGCTGGACAATCCGAGAGATGTCTGCACTCAGATTGGAGGGGACCTCAGGAGACTCTCAGAGATCTGATGGCCTCTGCCCTCCCTCTCTGCAGTGGCCCTGGCTTGGGGGAACCTGGTCCAGTTTGGGGTGATGATTGAGAAGATGACGGGTAAGCCGGCACTGCAGTACAATGACTATGGCTGCTACTGTGGCATCGGTGGCTCCCACTGGCCAGTGGACCAGACGGACTGGTGAGCGGGCAGCGCAGCTCGGGGACCTCCCTGGGGGATGGAGGAGCTGGGAGAGTATCTGGGAGGAGGGAGGAGCGGGGGACATCTAGAAATTGGGGGCTAACGTCTCCTTGAAGCCTCTTTGAGCCCTGGACCCCTGGGCTCCAGTCCCTGGTGACACTTCCAGGTGCTGCCATGCCCATGACTGCTGCTATGAGCGTCTGGAGAAGCTGGGCTGTGAACCCAAACTGGAAAGGTATCTTTTCTCTGTCAGCAGGAGTGACATCTTCTGTGGTAAGTAAACAGGCCTAGAGTGCCCCAGGCACTGGGGATGAGGGGGTGGGGGGGGGTGGATAACTTCAGATAGGGACCTATGCAGATGATGACTCCTGAGCCTGAGGCCAGACCATAGGCTGGAGGGATGGGGTCTTTCATCACCACAGAATT
>NW_011888817.1:456223-461081 GCF_000151845.1 Pteropus vampyrus | reverse complement strand
CCAGGCGCCAGGGATGTCACAGAGACATTATTAGTCAGCATTGCTGCCAGCAGCGAGGTGCTTGGGTGGGTGAGGTTAGCTGGACAATCCGAGAGATGTCTGCACTCAGATTGGAGGGGACCTCAGGAGACTCTCAGAGATCTGACGGCCTCTGCCCTCCCTCTCTGCAGTGGCCCTGGCTTGGGGGAACCTGGTCCAGTTTGGGGTGATGATCGAGAAGATGACGGGTAAGCCGGCACTGCAGTACAATGACTATGGCTGCTACTGTGGCATCGGTGGCTCCCACTGGCCAGTGGACCAGACGGACTGGTGAGCGGGCAGCCCAGCTCGGGGACCTCCCTGGGGGATGGAGGAGCTGGGAGAGTATCTGGGAGGAGGGAGGAGCGGGGGACATCTAGAAATTGGGGGCTAACGTCTCCTTGAAGCCTCTTTGAGCCCTGGACCCCTGGGCTCCAGTCCCTGGTGACACTTCCAGGTGCTGCCATGCCCATGACTGCTGCTATGAGCGTCTGGAGAAGCTGGGCTGTGAACCCAAACTGGAAAGGTATCTTTTCTCTGTCAGCAGGAGTGACATCTTCTGTGGTAAGTAAACAGGCCTAGAGTGCCCCAGGCACTGGGGATGAGGGGGTGGGGGGGTGGATAACTTCAGATAGGGACCTATGCAGATGATGACTCCTGAGCCTGAGGCCAGACCATAGGCTGGAGGGATGGGGTCTTTCATCACCACAGAATTGGGAAGAGGTCTGTCCATCGCCCAGATGCACACTTGGCACCCAGTCTAGAGAGCCCCGTGATCCGTCAGTTCCCAGCCTGGCCCCAGGTGTGTCCCCCCACCCAGAGGTCTCCCAGCTCCAGCCTCTGGGGAGAGGAGCGAATGGGCAGAGCTGAGCCTCACCCACCCTCCCCAGGCAGCCACAGGTGAAGTCCCCAGGACAGAGCCTCAAAGGTAAGGTCCCAGACAGAGAGAGCTGAGGCTTTGATCTGGGACAGCAGACCCATTCGCAAAGGCTGACTCCCCAAAGTGGGGCGTCAGGCTGGGCCCATTTGCTCAGCTTTGCCAGGTCTAATGCCCACTGAGACCAGTCAGCCTTCCTCTGGTCCCCGCCCAGGGAAGCAGCCTGTACAAGTGAGTGTGTGGAGGGCTTCACGCAGCCCAGTCCCGTAGAGAGCACAGTTCAGAGAACCAAGCCTCCTTCCTACCGCAAAGCCGGAAGCAGGCCCCGTGTGGGGCACAGTGGGAGGACCCAGGAGGGTCAAAGTAGACTCAGCCCAGATCTCTAAGGCCTGTCCTGGGCAAGGGTGGAACCAGAACCAGAGCCACTGGAGGCAGATTTGGCTCAGTTTCTTGCTCCTGCAGCCATCCACTCAGCAAGGCGGCTTTGTCAGGTGGTGAGGTCCCCGTCACTGGGGGTTCATGCAAGGCCAGGATGGCCTCCTGTCAGGGACAGTGCTGAGAGGATGAGTGAGGGGAGGTGTCAGGTGGGTATGGACACAGGCTTGGGTCTTCTCCTTCCACCTGCGGTGTGACTTTGGGTGAGGGATATGACCCCCCGAAAGCCTCTGCTCCCTCATCTGCAAGATGGAGGTGATCACACCCACTTCCCCAGCTTTGTTCAGCTCCCAGCAAGAACCACTTAAAGCCCCTTGTGACCATTAAGCCCCTTCCAACTCTGGGTTTCACTGAAACAGCAGCGTGGGTAGAACCCTGATGGGCAAGGGACAGTGACCTTGAGGGGATGGATGAAGAGCCCTGAACTGTGAGACGTATTCATGGGGACACAAAGGAGTCAGAGCCATTTGGGCAGACAGAGGCAGTGAGAGAGGAGGAGGCTTTAGGCCCCTGGTACCTGATGCCAGGTCTGGTCCCCTGGCTGGGTGTGGGCATACACCAGGGGAGGGGTCAGGTAAATGCCAGAGAAATTGGCTCTGTCTGCTCATAGAGACAGGCACAGGTCCCAACGGCCTCCAATCTGGGCACAGGCTGCTCTGGGGACATACAGGCCATCTGGGATTGGGTCGCTGTCATTTCATAGTTTTCCTCTCGGCTTGATGGCCGTAATTCACCATCAGCAGAGCTTCACATGGGGGCAGAAGTTGTCTAGAAATCCCCCCGGGCTGGGGCAAATGAGATTTAGTGAACCAGATGGTGTCCCCCGGGGGAGGGCTAAAGGCAGCCTGAGCGGGCTGGCGAGAGGAAGGAAGACCGCGGGACAAACTTGCAGACTTCCAGGCCTCCTGTGCCCTGCCCTTTCTCTCACCCATCCCTGAGGCATCCCCTGTGAGAATGAGTTTCTGGCAAAATGGAGGTGAGAATGTGGTCCCATGCACATCTGAGAGCGGAAGGCTGGAGCCACTGGTCCCTAACTCGCCTTGTCCCATCAGCCGGCAAAACCGCCTGCCAGCAACAGACCTGCAAGTGTGACAAGACAGCTGCACTCTGCTTTCGCCAAAACTTGGCCACCTACAACGACAGTTACGCCCATTACCCCAACAAGCTGTGCTCAGGACCCACCCCGCCTTGCTAAGGCTGTGCTCGCCAATTCCCTGCGCAGTCCCAGGCCCCCACCTCCTCCTGCTGCAGCCCCAGCCCTGGGGAGCCTTGGCACCGACGGCCCTCCCTCTGGAAAGTTCCCTTCCTGCAAATCCATCCCTCCCTGAGAGCCCTCACACTACGCCTGGACCATCACTGGCTTCCTAGGTCACAGCCTCCCCGTAGGAAGAGCCATGGCCCAGGGCCCTTCAGCGCCCAGAAGACTCTGTAACCCACCCCTAGAATATCATTCCCCGCTTCTGAATAAGTGAATAATATTTCCCATAATTCTAAATATTCTCTGATTCTCAGATTCCATCATTGTAGGATTTGATTAATCTACAGTTTCATTCTTTCATTCATTATTTTGAGTACCTCCCATGTGCTAGCAACACGCTAAGCACTGGGACACAGCAGGAATGAATCTGACATGGGTGGCCCTGTGTGCAATTCCAACATTCTGTCCTTTTAATTTTCCATTATAGCAAGTTTCTGTGATCTCTTTTTCTAAAATTCTACAATCTTATGCAAGACAATAATGGCAATCGCTGGAAGGAATATTCCCGACCATAAGACAGAATGTGAGAAGCATGAAAAATATCAACCAAAAAATATTGTCCCCACTGTGTCATCAGGCTTCAAATCCCTCCCATTAGCAGATAGGCTAAGAATGGAAAGAAATTCTAGAATCATCCTCTTCAAATCCCTCCTTTGACAGACACACCTGGGGGCAAGAGAGAGGAAGTTCTACCTGAGGGGCTGTCCTAAACCCCAGGCCAGTGGTGTCAGTACCAAGCACCGACACTCTGAGCCTCTGGCTGTCTGTCATCTTGGCTAGCCCAGAGTGCCCAGGGAAGGTCTCCTGTGAGGATGCCCAGGCCAGAACGGGCTCCTGATACAGGGAGGAGAGAAAGAAAGATTTCAACATCGCGGGGCTGACCCTGGTGCCATGACGAATTTAAAGCACAGAAGGACCCCCAGGAGGCAGACTGCCGCCTATCCTGGAAGCAATGTGTTGAGGCAGATTCTCCTCCTAGACGTAGATATAATACCTCCACTATCTATAATATGCTGATGAAATCTTGCGGGATTGGTTGTGAGCCTATTTAATGAGCTAAAAGCATTTAAAAGGCATTGCTTAGGGCAAACGTCACAGTGGACACGTGATAAAAGAGAAGAAATCAAAGGGATGGTCATCATAACTTTAAAAGATGAAGAAGTTCTGTGGTGGCAAAAAATGGGGGTGGGGGCAGGTGTGCGGGCTTTGCTACTGTGACTGACTCAAATCCTTGGTAAAACGAAACAAAACAAAACACCAAACGATCAGGTCTTAAGATAAAAACGAGTTACTGGAGGAAGAGCCACATGTGCTGGGAAAAGTGGTCCTGAGGCGCCCTCTGGTGTCCATTTTATTCAGGCTACTAGGAGGAAGCCTAGATTTGCCTTAAACTGGCATTTACCTTCGTGGGGATGGGGGCAGACTGTGCTTCTGGGCCAGTGGAATCGGTCCCCTTGCATTTTCAATAATAAATACGCTAATAAATAACCAAATAAGTCCTTACACCCATCTTAGAATGATGGTGCTGCTGCATAAATGGGAAACACAGGAAGAAGGAACTGATTTGGGAGAGATGGAGAGAAGTTATGCTCCGGGCGTGATGGATTTCCGGTAGCAATAGGAAAAGGACCAGGTGATTCGGCAGTTGTGTCACCATCCGACTAAGTAAAAATGCAACTGGAGAACAAGACTCCAGTACACTGTCGTGACCTCCTGGCCTCAAGCCAGGTGGTATCCTTTGCTTTCCCAGGGATCAATAAGTGTTTGGTGAATGAATCAATGAGTCTGTCTAAATTCTATTCGTGTGTGCGTGTATCTCTAGCACACATACTTGAAGACTTGTGGAAAGGACTGAAAAAAGGAAGGAGAACCTTGAAACTGAGGTCAGAGGGTCCGGGGACAACCTCTGCTCTGTCACTTAGCAGAGTACGTCAGCTCTAGAGCCCCACTGCTCAGGGTGGCCCACGGCCAGCAGCAGCAGCATTGTCACAGAGCTTGATAGAAATGCAGAATCTTGGACCCAACCCCAGACCTGCTGAGTCAAAATCTAAGGTTAACAAGAGTCCAGATGATTTGTATGCACACTAAAATCTAAAACGTGCTGATATATGGCCATGTCCTCAGTGTCCGCATTTGTAAAATGTGACGGTGACTCTTCCCTGGCAGGTTGATTGTGCCAAGGCTTAAATAAATTAGCATGTGTGAAAGTGCACAAGATAGGGCCTAGCACATTATAAGCATTCATGTTCTATGAATGAATGAATGAATGA
>NW_011888817.1:439220-455993 GCF_000151845.1 Pteropus vampyrus | reverse complement strand
TGTCACCTGAATGTTTCATAGCTTACCTCTCCAATTTTGGTAACAGGATTTGGATTGGTTTTTGCTTTTGTTCCCACTTAGCCCCTAACAGAAGCTATTAACAAAGTACTCAGTTAAATAACTTGCAGAATAAGTATTAGAAATCACGTTGGAATTACCGAATTAACTTAAGAGTCCAATTATGATTTCATTCGTCTGCTTCTTTGGGGTTCTTTGCAGCGTTACTGCTGGAGATCTGAATGCTGTATTAAAGTTCATCCTTTCCTTCAATAAGCTTTTCTATAATCCATGCTCTTCGCTCCTTGCCAAATGCTGAGATAGACGAACCAGATGTGGCCAACTGGCAGGCGAACACCACCAGTTAACCCACCCGAGTTAAGTGCTGTGACGGAGTTAAGATTGGTGTTTCAGGACCGAAGGCTTTCCAGCCCCCCATCCTCCATCCAGTCTCCATCCTGTCCACCAATGCCACCTTCATCTTCCCATAGCTTGAGTTGCGTCACATCACTCCTCCGCCCTCCGAACCATCGGGCTCCCCATTGTCCTCCAATCCCTGGCATTCAAGCTTGGTGTCACCTGCTTGTCCAGCCTTGTTTATTCAGCCGTATGCATTTCTCTGTGCTTCTCACCATTCCTAGGACATGCCTCTGGCCTTCACATCTCTGTGCAATATCTTCCTTCAACCTAGAAGCTTCCCTGTTCACAGGCTCCTCATCGCCATGTTCAAATCCATGTGTTTTAAGGCACATCTCAAATGCCAACTTTTCCATAATGTTTTTCCAACTGGGGCAGATTTCTCTCTCCTCTGAACTGCCAATGTGTTTACGCCTTTCCTGGATTCCTGTTTTGGGTTCCTATATAGTAGGGGCAGATTGCCCCAGGTTCAAATATATGACCTTGTACCAGTTATTTATTCCCTCCTGTGTAAAACGGGGATAAAATCAGCCTTACAGGGTGGTTTTAAGGTTTAAATGAGATAATGTATTCGAAGTGCCTAGAGCATTATAGAAGCTCCGCCCCGAGGCTAGGTCACTTTACATATTTTTGTCTCCCCTATTGTATCCATCACACAGTAGATGCTAAATAAATATCTGTTCAATTGAATCCATGGACACATGATAATTGTTATTATTTTAGGGAAGCAACATCATACATATGATAAATATTATGCTAATTTATTTGAATAGCCCCTTGGCTCATTACCCTGACTGCTCATTTATCTTAAGTGGACACGTGTTTGAAGATCATTAACCTTCAGGGCCCTGAGCGGATGTCCCCACGGAGGCAGAGGCAAAACTGGCTGGAGAGACAGACAGTGCACAACACTGTTCCTGCAGGGGCCGCTACCTGCGATGTGTTCCGAGGTCAAAATGCACACACACATATGGGCCAACTCCTGACACTAAAACAAGGCAGTCGCAATAGGCTAAGCACGCCTGATCTTTGGGATTCATTTGGCAAGAAAAGCATTTGTCTCCCAGTAGCAAAAGGTGCCCAGCAAGCATTTGAAGAAGTTCCCGGTCTCTCTCCAAACTAATTGCATATCCTTAACAAATTCTGTACAGGATTGTGTTTACGCTGGTCCTTCAGACCAAAATGCCTTTGCTCCCTATTTCCACATCCTACCTCCCTTTCATGCCTAGGCCAAATGTCACTTTCTCCACCAAATCTTTGAGTGTTCTTCTGAAGTGGCATGTCCACTTTCTTTAATGGCATGTCCACTTTCACTCCTGGACCAGAAACTTTTTTGAGGACAGGGTCCACCTCTGATTCTACATCCAGAAATCAAGGCCCACACACAGTACAGGTTCAAGAAATGTGGGTGGATTCTTGGATGTTTGGGTGGGCGAATACACTGAATAAAAATGGAGTATCTTGAGATAGCTAAGTCTCTCTACCACAGGGTGATTGGGACAAGTATCTCCAAGGTGGAAAACTTCTCCTTCTGCCAAGACAGAATCTGTGAAGTAGAGGGAAGGATTGGTCTTGATTCTTTAAAACAACAACAAAAAAAATTTTAAGACGGCATCACCGTGGTCCAAGAACACTCACTCTGTCCAGCAGTCCAGTCAAAACCATGCTGGAACAGAGCGGTTTCCGACACGTTTTGATTGTCTATCAAGGCGCACACGTCTACTTCTGTGCGCTAAGAGTGGGGAAGGGCTGGTGGTGTGTCTCGTGAACGGGTAACTTAAAACCTGGTTTTCCAGCCGGCTTTCTCTTAGGCAACCACGAGCAGTTACCAAGAGCCATTTTCCCCCTTATGGTATTTCCATCTTTGGCTTCATAAACTGTACTCACCCAGAGTCAGCAATGCTGACTGTAGCTTAGAGGAAAATATAAATAATAAACCTTGGTTTTTAAAATTATTCCCTTCCTGGCATGGGAACATTTCTGTCCTTACAGACATCAGATCTCACAGAAAGGACCTTTCAGGTCACCTAAACCCAGGCAGGAAGTCCCTCCAACACCACCTAACCTAGCGAGGTGGCCCCCTGGCCCTGGCTGACTCACTGTCAGGACAGAATTAAGGAGGCCACCAAAGTTTCCCAACTGGGGGAGGGGACGATGAAATAAGGACATCACTTTAGTCCTAGGCAGGATCTTTCAGAAAGAATCTCAGCTGAGTTTACAGGGTCCAGAACCTGAGCCTCACGGGCTCAGGAGCTGGGAAGTGTTTGTGCACCCAGAGGTCTCTGTCACAGAATGAGGTGAAAATCACACGAGAACAGGGACTGCGGAAGAACCGCCTGGCCAGTAGCCGAATTCTTTCCTCCCCCGTGGTACTAGATACCTTTTATTATCAAAGTACCGCAGCGTCCATTCAAGGGCTGCTATATGAGTACAAAATTAAACAAGAGAGTGGGAGTCCTGAGGCCAAATTCGCAGTCAGGGCGAGGCCCGGTGACCGCACCAGTCTTGACCTTGAGACTGACCAGAGCCCTGGTGTGGGCTGGGCCCCTGCTGGACACGCTGAGGGATTCCCCACCCTCTGGTTCTCGGTGGCCACCCTTCCCCGCTGAGGACCTCTTCTAGGTAAGCCTGGGTTCCAGTCACTGCTGTCCAGGTGTGTCTGACAGTACACCTTCTCCTAGAATGGGGTCAAACCAACCCTGAGTGCTAGAGAAACCCCAAGGTGGCAGCCAGACAGCTGCTCTGAATCTAGACACTCCAAATTATCAGCGTCCTTATGTACCAAGCAGAAATCGTGAGTGTGCCGTCCTTAAGGGTGGCTCTGCCGGTCTGTGCAGACCCACCAAAGCTACAGTCCGCTGCTTGAAGCTCAGCGAGACGCCCAACGACTACACACTGGGACAGCACTCAACCGGACACACACACACCGTCCGTGCAGAAGTCTCTGAAAAGGACACTTCGCGAAGAGGCTCTCTCAGACTCACGCGCTCGAACAGTGGTCAGATAGTGACAAAAAAAACTTGCAACTCTGTCTTTAAACTAGAATTTATTGGTATACAAAACTCCATTTCATAGATAAAGTGGCACATCTCTGCAGCTTCTATTGCACCAAGTATTGAAGATTAAAAACACAAAAAAAGAAACATTTGGTTTTGAAAACACTGCAAATAGCCAAGTACAGTACTTTGGTAAATAAAAAATAAAATGGTTCAGAGTAACGCAATCTGTGGAAAAAAACAACCTAGAGGGTATGGGCTACGGACGTCAGACGGTCACATTGCTCCTCGTCAAGCTCCATAGATAAGGCAAGGCTCGCTAAGTCTATGGATCATGACCCCATGGAGGTCTTACACATCTCCAGGCCGAAGCTAGAACACGTTTAGTGCAATCAGAAAAAAGAGAAGGTTCCTGAGCCTGTGAAGACCCTCGTGTTCTGCCCTCCCTCGCGAAGGGACTGACGCCCACCGGCACTTCTACGTCAGCAAGAGGAACACGTAGGTCTGGAGTCCGACTCCTGGCTCTTTTCTTCTTCTCACTGAGCTCGGTGCGGGTGGGAGGTGCTGGAAGGGGGGCTGGGGAGGCCGAGGGCCCTTCTCTCCAGGGAGAGCGAATGAGGGAGTGAAGATGTCAGGAGCCCCACACCAGCATTCCCCCAGTTTTGGTCAAGGGACCTGCCAGGGGATCGAACTGCAGGCTGAGGTCTGTGACTGAGCTCGAATGATTGTCATGGACGGCTGGAAACGGTGACCTGCTGGGTGCTGACATGAGAAGGATTGGGGCGGACCCAGGGGTGCTGCCCAGTGATCACTGCCTCCCCTGACCGCCAGCACGGTGAGCGGCGATCTGCACCATGGGCATGCCCTGCTTAAAACAAAGTCACCAAGCAGGAGTTCATGCTTTTACATAAATATATTCATTACTGGTACCGCCTCCTTCTCCAGTGACTTTGCAAGGATGCTAAACATTTTAACCGCATACAAAGTAGTCCTAACTAGGAGAGAGAGAGACTCTAGAAAGTCACCCCTTAGAGGAAATGATTAAGAGCGGGAAGTTTTCTCAGAGAATCTACCTGGGTATAGAGCGACCCAGGCAGTTGACAAGGCCCAGCTCCTCCCTGGGGCTGGGCTCCGTGGAACACGCTGCGGGTCCCACACTGTGTGAGGACTTTGTGACTGGTGCTCAACATCTCCACCTGAAACCAATTATCCACTTGCCCCTCCAACTGGAGATGGCAAAAGATTTGCTATAATTTAATTATGCCTATCTAGATCTTCAATGCAACATCGGTGGAAAAATACAATTTGCTTGAGAGTCAGGAAAACGCACCTTGTAAAAAGTGCCATGATTACATCACCTCAGAACAACTGTCAGAAGGCCCCAGAGTTTTAGCAACACCTGTTCTGAAAGCTGAGATGAAACTGATTAACAACAATGGCAAAACGGAAAAACTGCATCGGACTCTGAGTCTAAAGGTTCGCTATAGAGTCTTGAGGTAAAAAGGTAAAGAGCTATGTGTCTACCCAAAACAGCAGTCAGAGAGGGCCACACATGTGACGCTCTCACTCCGCCCACGAGGCCCAGGGCGGCTTCCGTCAGCTCTGACTAGGGATCCAAGTTTCCTTCAACCGACTGACTATTCAGGTTGCGCGCTTCAGAGGTAAACTGATCCCATTCTATGTTGACCCAGTAAAACCCAGGCAGAGTCTAGAGTTTCTCAGAATGAGAGAAATTGCACATCGACGGCAGGGACTCACTACGAGTACAGTTCAAGGCCGAAGTCCATCTGATACCCACCTCCTTACTTTGCGAGCAACTGTCCCCCACTAACAGGGCCTCCCTCCCACCCCCAACCATATCATATCACACTGTAAAAGCTCCCCAGGGAAGCAGGGCTGGGCATTTTAAATTACCTCCGCAAGCCAGCTCTAAATGCCCAAGGGCGATGGCACTTCACACGCCCTCAGAATCAAAATGGGTTTGGAAGTGTTTTCAGAGGTTATGAAAGAAACTACAGACAACCTTGACTAACCTTTAAGATTCTTCTTACTGCCACAATTCCCCAACCAGTGCTCCTGAAAGCATATGTTCATATTATTGAAAAATTAAATATACTTACACATCCTATCTAGTATCTCCTGGTGGCAACTATGTTACTTAAAAGTGTGGTTCTACATTGTTATAATATATCTATCCCTCTAGTACAAAGCTGTTGCCACTACAATTTTATTTATTTTAATCTTTAAAAATTCTTGTTTTAAAATCCATAAAGCCTTTATATACAGTTTATAAGACTAGTAAGCAGCGTGGACCGCTGCCCCATGCCTTTCTCCCAGCCTCACTAAAAGCTACCGAGACGATCCTGTGTGACATTAATCTCTAACGGCCAACATGTCACACAAGTGAATGAAGAAAGATGCACTTCCTACTATGGAGGGCACGTGAGTAGCTGTACGAGGAACGACTGCTGACAATAGCCATCCAGGACTGAACGTGCTGGGCCTCCATTCTGGCTGCCAATAAAGTCATTTTCAAGTGTCTCCTCCGGCAGCTAAGTGTGAGGATTCTACCCACCTTGTATTCCGGTGAGACTGAGGCAGTGAGGTCTAAATTCAAATCCTTAGCCAGAAGATGCCACTGAAGCTGGACATGTGTACCCCATTCCCAATAATTAATGTACGAAATACAGGCCAATTGTAACTGGAAAGCTACAAAGCAGTAATAAAAGAAAATTACTGAAGCAATTTGATTAGTTTTTAAAACCACTGTTATTTTACCCCAGACATGCTGAAGCCTGTTATTAGGTTCTTAGGTAGAATTAGGTAATTTATAAATAAATGTGCAGATATTCTTTATTAACTTTTTAGCAGCTTCAAAAACTTCTAAAACCCAATGGGGCTCAAGGCCACGTCCATTAACCAAGTAAATAAAACCTCTGACCATGGGTCTCCCTTAAGCTATTTCTGACTCCTACTTATGCTGAGTTCCTGGTATACAATCTTGACCCACTGAGAGAATCTAGTCTCCTGCGCTCTCGTAGTTCAAAACAGACAAGAAAGGGTGTTCATTCGGAAAAGCTCAGCCACAGTTCGGAATCTGCTCAGAGCTCAAAGCCAAGAGACAGTAGATCCTAAAGCACCGGACCTCACTCCCTTGGAGACAGTCGGATAACGGAGACCCTTCACCTGTCTGGACTGAGTTCTAAAGCCTCGAACTCAGGACTCCGTAAAGAACAGGAGAAAAAGGCTGTGCTGTTCTCAGCCTGCTAACTGGTACAATGTACTGCCCCAGGAAGAAGCCCAAACCACATGTCCTGGGAACAATTCCTAGAGACAACTGATGCTCCAACCACAAAAAGTCACCATAGTAAAAAAAGCAAAAAATTAAAATACATCATTAAAACCAAAGAAAGCAAATAGCTCACTGATAAAGACAAATTCAATGAGCCCAGGGCCAGCCCAGACGATAGGCCCACACAACTCAAAACTTTTTGTTTTCCCTTTACCTCTAAACTTTAAAATTTTTGAAATTGGAGGTGGGGGAGGTAACTAATGATGTACCTTTTGTTTCAGTGTATCTTGTCTAAATATTAGGCAAAAACTGTCCAAGTCTGGCCACTTAGAGACATCACGGTTTTAAAGTTCCTATCCACCTAACTCAGTTTTAGAAATGACATATCCCCACAGCCCAAACGTGTCTACTTTAGAATTGCGGAGCCACTCAACGTCCTCAGCCAAAATAAGTCCCCTGCCCTGCTGGTGTAACCTCAGTCACTGACCACCTGTGGTGGGCGCTGGAGAGTCTCTCTAACATCAGAATCCCAAACAGCGTTTAAATAAAAAAAGAAAAAAAATGCAGCATCTTATGGGATTTCATTTTCACAATACTAAGAAAATTTAGCAACAGGTCAAGTAACCTTTTATTTCTCGGAAGGCATCTAAGTCTAGAGAAGTAAGGAGGAAAATACAGTTGCTTAAAATGAGAACATGAAAAATCTTAGATATTCTTCCATTCTCCCTATAAAATCAAATAACTCTTTAGACTCTTCCTAGGCAAACACTCAAGAATCCCTTTACAACTATAGATTCTGCTCCCCAAACTATGAGAATCCCAGAACCGTATCATAACAAGAAACAAGTACCAAAAACTCAACAACACTATCGCTTTTCCAGCAAAGCCCAGGCCTAATTAACAGTCAGATACATAGATCATATGGCTTGAGTATAAACGGACAGCACCTGCGCCCCATTTGAAATAACGTCAGAATCAGGAAGGAGAGAGATGCAGTTGTTCAACTGCCACCTTGACTACAGGCCCCAGTCCCTATGTCATATTACTTGGGGAGAACACTTCCTGAATTATTTTCTGATTAACCTGGACTAAAAGAATATTAAATCTAAACATGTTCCTGAGTTGGAGGTCATTTATAAACTATCCTGTACATTAATACGTCTGTTTGAAAATGAAAGAGAAACAAAGGAAACTTGTCATTCTGAATTTCTAGCAATTAATCTACTCTAAATGACCTCATGAACGATTACGGCAAAACTCACCCCAAGTGTTAAGGAAAGATCCCAGGGTCACTGAACTGTGATTTTCAGGGCAAATAAAACCATACTTCAAAGGTTTTCCTGATCGAACTATCTACCCCTAAAACTCAATATTTTAATTACGGAACATGAAAGGCTTCGCTGCACTTTCATAAAATAAAACACACTACTAACAAAACTCTGAACAATAAAGAGGCAGCCTGAAGGGCACTAACTCAGAGTGTGAGCTTATGTGTGGGCTCCGTGGGCTGTTTCGTAAGGACGGCCCCGCAGGAAGGCCTGGAACGCAGCACTCCCTTTTCCACTCGCTTCCTACAACTCCCAGCGGACCAGACTCAGATGTTGAGAGCCGCAAAGGTCTTCACCAAGGTGACCTGCGCGTTCGCATCTGCTTCGCTCCGGTGGCTGTCCCTGTGGCTGCTCCTGCTCTCCAGGGCTTTGTGGCGGTGCCTCTCCTCCTGTCGCTTCTTCTTCTCCAGTCGCTGCTGCTCTCTCCTCTGTTTGTTTGTGACCTAGAAGAGAAGACGCTGGGTGAGCCACCAGCTCGGCTGACTCAGGCTGCCACCTGCTGAAGGGAGATGCAGTGTTGACAGATGCACAGCCTGCCTTTCAATTGGAACAGAGAAATCCCACCTAAGAGACCAAACATGATTTATTTTCCATTACGGCTCAAATTTACATTTAAATTTACATCCCAGTGCTGAGCTAGCAAACAAAATCAATTCCGTTCTTCTCATAAAACAATTCAAAATGCCCTGAAAAAACATTAACCCCAGTCCAGCAGGAGATAACCCTCGAATGTGCCACAGGACACCTTTCTCTACATAATTTAACGCCCCAGGTAATCCTAACAAACTCCTCAGAAGCTTATTGCATTTTTGCCTCTGCCTGTGGCTTTTTACATTACGTTGCACTCTGAGCTCAGAACTTGGTGAAAGTCTCAAAATGAATTCTAAATTCAGTAAAATGAATGGTGTCATATACTGCTTGTGAGTAGCGCGCGGAGAGGGAGATGTACAATCTTTCTCGGAAGCACTTGACAACTTACCAAAAAGCTTTAAAAAGAGTCAAATGTCCATGCCCTTTAACCTGTCAAGTCCTCTCTGGGACTCTAGCCAAGAAAACAATGCAAAATAGAAAGATTTATACAAATAAATTATGCAGGTGTTCACTGGAGATGATGGTATTTATAAAAATTGGAATTATGTAACGTGGCTTAACGTGGAAACGGCCCACGCACACAGTAACGTCAGCTGGGAGGAGGAGGATATGTGTGGACGCATGGTACAATTCAGCGTGTACTTCCTTCCAACGGTCCCTGTGTACACCAAACAGGACAGGCGAGGTCTTCATTCTGCTTCCTTATACACCTTTACGCATTCCCCATATTTTCTACAATAACTACTTTTACTAATCAAAAAAAAATTATGCATTAAAATGAGCTCCACATTCCCACCACTGCCAACATATTACAGCAGCCCACCATTTGCCTTGGAGACTCATCCCTTCATACCTTTGGGAGCTGGTTTTTATTCACTTTGTTTTCTTCGCTAGGGCTGGCCCGCGCCTTATTGTTTTCGGTCTTGCCTTCATTTAAGCCCTGATTTCCAAAGATCTTGGTGCCACTGCCACCCTCCTCCCATAAAGGGCCACTCTGCTTAAGCACTCGGCCACTGGACTTGAGGTTCTCCTCTTCATCTTCCAAAGAAAGACATTTTATTAAAATTGAGAACCTAAGATAGTTACACAATTCAATTATTGTTAAATGACTCCAAACTTACCTGGATCCCTAGATCACTATCATCTGAACAGCAAATTTCCTTGAAGCAAATTCTAATATCAAGTCAACAGAGTGGTAAATACAGGAGAAAAAAATTGGTATAATTTGGAAGATAAATTTTAAAATAACCTGTTGACCAGTCTTATCATCGGCTTCTCATCAGCAGTGTTCTGTTTCATTGGATAAAACTACTCTTTAATATGAATTTTTAGGGGAGAATCTTTCATTTGCACCCACAAAACTAGAAAAGAGACAGGCTCTAAAGCTATGCTATCTAATACAGTAGCCACGAGCTACGTGTGGCTATTAAAATTAAAGTTAAATAACATTTAAATTTCATTCCTCAGTCTCACTTAGCCACATGTCAAGTACATACCATACTGGACAGCAAAGATACTGGATAGTGTTATTTTAAACTCACAAAGACTAAGTTACTTATTACTTTCTAAGAAGGCACAGTAAATATATAGCGTGGATAATAAAATACCCCATCACACAGAAAACTATAATGCCAAGAACAGTATCTGGCACATAATATCTGTAATAAGTATTGAAATACTTATCTGCAATAAGTATTGAAATCATTTTAAATAAGTGACTTAAGAAAACAGTTAAGATGTCACATCTTTTTCCTTTCTCTGTGTCATAAAATTAAACTCAGTTCAAGTAAAAATAATTCTGAATTATCAAGAGTTGATAGATGCTAGTAATCTAAATATTTCCATCAGAAAAAATTTTCTCTCTGTTCAATTTTAGTTATCATTTTGGTTTTATAAAGAATCTATTTCTAAAAAAATAAACTCTTCCCTGATACTCTCCATCCCTCCAAAACTGGGTTACATGGCCTTTTCACGCCTTCCCCTAGCACCTTAGACCTCCAACTCCATTATATATTCTCGTGCCAGTTTACTTATCTGTCTTCACCCCACCCCCAGTCTATACTCTCCCTGATGCAGGCCTAGGACCTAGTAAAAAATGCCTGCATACAGAAAGTACTCAATAAACAATTACTGAATAAATGACAGTAAAATTATTACCTGTGACTTAATTAAAAATAAATTTTTGGAAAATCACCAATACAATAATCTTGAAAGCCTATGAATATCAATCATGGACTTACTATTTCTTTTCCCCTGGTTCATCTGTAGCATGGCAATTATTGCAGATTCAATATTATAATTTTCAGCTTCCAGGTTCTGGACTATCAAATTAAAATCCTGTCCAAGAAACAAAGGAATACTTCAAAACTCTGGATATACTTTTCCATCTCTCTCTACTTCAACAATCTGATAAACAAAATGATGTAACAGTGAGAGCTGAGACAAGGTTTCAAGACCTTTTCCATTTAGAAAATGTCAATTTTCAATAAAGCTGGTAACCTTATTGAATAACCGGTTAATGTAAATGAAATGCTCTTTTACTTGTATAAAATGCTCTTTTACTTTTATAAACACAAGTCAGAAAAAAACTAAATCCACATACTTCCTTAGGATTTTTGAGTAGTACTGGATAAGGTCTAGCAAACGAGAGAGAAATGAATAAACAGCTCTCATTAAGTTGTATCACACAACCTCATCAAATTACAAATATCATGGACCTATTTTGGCCTATCAGGTGTTGGCAGGCTGTGGGGGAGGGGCGCCTACGAAACAAGCCAGTAAACACAGTGATGCTTATGTATAAACCATTACTACTACTTGACAGAAATACTAACTGAACAGCCAGTTGCATTGCAAACTTTCTGGACAGCATCTTCTACTTCATCTCTCAGGTTATCTTCATAGTCGACTCCCTCTGTCTTGCTCTTTTCCCTTTTATTTGATTCATCTTGATGAAGCATCTGAAACTAAAAGAAATATGAATAGTAATAATCATGGATCTCTTGCAGACTATGCTAATCTGCAAAACATTTACATACACAGGGAAAAGATTACGGAAACAATCTTAGGAGAACGGCAATGACCAGGCTAAATTTCATCCAGACATTGAGATTCTGGGCCACAACAGAAGTATGAAAAAAGAAAGGCCCAAGCTATGGGGTGAACTGTTCATAAGAGTGAAATCAGAGCTCCGACGGCTCCTAGACACCAACATCCCGGACCCGACTGCTGACTCAGACAGCACGCATTTGCTTCAGCTTATTTCTAGCAACGTGAGCTTAATAAGATCTTCTATTCTAGCACCTGACCAGCTCTGCGGCCGGACAATTCACCTTGAAGAAACATACAGGCAACTCTCAGCTGGTTCCCTAGGCCTATCTGATCATTAGCAAGCTCCGATGTGCTGAAGTTCCCATCCCGACTGGACTATCACGGGTGATCGTGACTCATCTAACCTCACGTGCAGCCACTACAGTCAAGAGAACCATTCAATCCAAATTCTAAAACCACAAAGAGCTGTTCATTTAGTATCCACAAGGCCTTTACAACCTAAGCCTAAATCAGAAAAGCTACAATCATCACTCTATGGCTGCCCAATCACCTTCTGTTTCTGCTTCCTACTAAGGCAGGGGGATGGGAAACGGGCAAGGAGAGTTTTGTTTTTGCATGTAAAAGTGGAATCCAGCAGCATGCAGTACGTTCCTTAGAGTGTTAATAAAAAGCGACCCATTACAAAATTATATCCTAACAATTTGGCAATATGTATATCAAGATTCTTTGAAATTCTGTCATGTACAGAAAGGATTTATGTAAAAGTGCCCATGACAGTGCCACTAACAGTGGTGAATAACTGGCAACAACCTGACGGTTTCACAGTGTAAGCTGGTTAGGTAACTGTGGTAAGTCCACAGAACGATGCTTTACTTCCATTAAATAAGAAACACAATAAGGATTTCCACTACTATTATTGTTATTTAAGAGTGTTTGAGAGATAATAATTAATGTATTAGCCAAAAAAAGAAAAATTAGAAGTATAAAATAAAAAAAGAAGAAGAAAAGTTATCACTATTAACAGATGATATAATCCTATACCTAAAAAAAAAAATCAAACGAAAACTACTACAAACAAAAATAATTCTGGCAAATCACATATTTGATAAGAATCCAATAAACAGAATATGTAAAGAACTCTTACAACTCAACAACAAAAGCACAAATAACCCAGTTAAAACATGGGCAAAGGACTTGACTAGACATTTCTCTGAGAAACGAAAGGCCAAGAAACACATGAAAAGATGTTCAACATCATTAGTCATTAAGGAAGTGCAAATTAAAACCACAAGATACCACACCTAGCAGGGTAGCCATAACTTTAAATGAATGAATGAATGAATGAATGAATGAATGTTGGTGAGGAGGTAGACAAAGTAGAGCCCTCAAAACAATGGTAATTGGGAATGTAAATTGGTGCAACTACTGTGAAAAAAAGTGTGGCCGTTCCTCAAAAAGTTAAACACAGAATTACCACATGACCCAACTAATTCCACTCCTCGGTACGTACCCAAAAGACTGAAAACAGGTACTCAAATCTTTTACTCAAATATTCATAACAGCACTATTCACAATAGCCAAAAGGTGAAAACAACTCAAATGCCCAACAGCAGAATGGATAAATGAAATGCGGTATATCCATACAATGAAATATTATTAGGTCTCTTAAAAAAAAAAAAAAAGAGGAACGATGTACTGATATGTGCTCTAATAGAATGAATCTTGAAAAGAGTATGCTAAGTGAAAGCCAGACACAAAATGCCATGAATTGTGTGATTCCATTTATACGAACTGCCCAGAACAGGTAAAGCCACAGAGACAGAACGTACACTGGCGGTGGCTGGGGAAGAAAGAAAATGGGGACTGACTGCTTAATGGGCAAGGGGTTTTCTTTAGGGGCGATGACAATGTTTTGGAGCTGGAGGAACTGGCTGCACAGCTTTGTGGGTGTACTGTGTGCCACTGACTTGTAGAGTTTTAAATGGTTAATTTTATATTATGTACACTTTAGCTCAATTAAAAAAAAGAATCCTGTAGGACAGCCAGGTATGCATGTTATTAACATTTCATTAATAATTCTCATATATACAAATGATCATCGGCTAGGAAATATAAACGAGAAAAACATCCTTTCTTTACAAGAGGAACAGAAAACACAAAACACCCAAGAATAAACTCAACAAAATATGGGCAGTCTATATGAAAAAAATGCTCCTACAGATCACCAAAAAAGTCAATTAAACAAATAAAGTTTACCAGGTTCTTGGCTAGGAAGATTCAACATTACTAATATGTAAATTTTTCCTTAAGTTAACCTATTAATTAAATGAGACCTCAATAAAAACAAATATGAACAGGACTTCTTTTAAACTAGACAAGAAAATTTATTCTAACGTTCATATACGTATATTTAAAAAGCAAGAATGTAGGAAATTACCAAAAAAAGTAATGATGAGCAAAAAATTCTACCAGATTTTAAAATATACTCTTACCAACTAAATGAACACATTAACGCATGAGCAGAGAAACTAGTGGAACAGACCCAAATGTCCAGAAATAGACCCAAATACACATGGGAATTTAGTATATGAAAAAAAGTCACTTTAAATCAGTGAAGAAAAGACGTATAACTAATAAATGGTTTTGATATAACAAAGTAACCACAAGGAAAAATATAAAGTTGGAGCCACATATCACACCTTTATATGAATATAAATTCCAAATAGAGACAAGATTTAAATTTTTTAAAAAACAAAACCATAAAGGTACTAAAATAAACTATGGGAGAACTCTGTGTTAACCTTAGAGTGGGAAAGACATTCCTAATTATGACTCAAAACCCAGAAGACATGTAAGAAAACTTAATAAGTTTCACCACATAAAAATCAAGAATTCCTTTATAGCAAAAACCATAGGGAAAAAAAAAGGTTAAACAACAGACTGTGAAAAAAATATTTGCAACTCATAACAGAGGCCAATAATTTCCCTAATATATAAGAAGCTCCTAAAAAATCATTAAGAAATGTGATAGAAAAAAAAATGGGCCAAGAAAATGAATACAGCTCACAAAAAAGGAAATACAGGTAAGTCGTAAACTCAGGAACAGGTGCATAAACTCCCTCATAAGACAAATACAAATGTAAACTGTTAAGAAAACAATTTTTTCCCTAACACCAACAAAGATTTAAAAATTTGATAGCACTGTGCTGGCAAAGGTGCAAGAAGAGACACATATTGCAAGTGGGAGTAAAAACTGGTAAAATCTCTACCGAGAGCAATGTGGCAATACCTTTGAAAATTATAAATGCACACATCCTTTGATGCAGTAGGGCCTTTCCAGGATTTTATCCCAAAGATACACTCACATTTGTGTGAAAAGATGTATACTGTTGGTAAAAGCAGAAGCCTGAAAGTCCATCGGTAAGGGGCTGGTCAACACATTACAATGTGTCCATACAGAATACTGTGCCGCCATTAAAAAAGAGGAATATGCACACATACACACATAGTTACTCGATATATAAAATGTCACTAGATTTTATGCTATACTGGTAACCCTGGGTGCATCCAAGGAGGGAACTGAGGTGGGAGAGGGACTTTCACTCTATATCCTGTTATACATTTTTAATTCTGACCTACGGATAAATATTAGCTACTCGAGAAATAATTTTTTAGTTATTTTTTTTTAAATTACTAAGAAAGTGTAAAATAACATGAGAAAACACTTATGCAATAATGTTAACTTTTAAAAAGCAGGAAACAAAGCTATATAAATACAAAATGACAACAAAAATTGTATCCACGTAGTTGATGTTGTGTACCTTTTATTCTTCTTTACTTTTTCTAGTTTCCAAACTTTAGATACAAAGCATAATTTTAAACACATTAAACATAAAAGTAATTCAAAGTTTTATACAAATTAAATTCACATAATCATAGCTATCAGCTCTTAAGGAAAGCAAAGGACGACAAGCAATTTTATCTTTCTCTCTCACCTGAGCTTAGAAAATTTTTTAAATCAAGCCCACACATCCTTAAAGGCAACTTTCCATAAAAACACCACTGGTTTCTAGCTCCAGGCGCCCAGCTATCGACCTGGTTCCTCCAGAGCTGAGAACACACTTGGGAACAGAGGCCCCACTCACATCAGTCTGGAGATGTGCAGGAGCTTCTGAGTTGTCGTTGATCCTCCGAACACTGTCGTAGTGCTCTCCGTACCGATACGCGATGTGTAACTCCCTCCCGTTGCTTTTACCTGTACCACGAATCTAGAAGCAAAAGAAGGGGAGATGCCAGCAAAGATTTGGACAGGGTCAGATTCTGGAGAGAAATGTCGCCTAGACTGTCCAGGGAGCCCAGCCAACAGGCTCTACGTGGAATGGATTGGGAATATGACTAGGATATGTCCTGAGCAATTTCTGACTTATCTTTCTCCCATCTGTGGTGTATGCTTCCATATGTTTATTATGGGACTATATGGAAATAAGTCCATATAAAAACGCATATTCAAAAACCACGGGCAGATTTACAATGAAGTTAAATAGGCTTAAGTTTCAATGCACTGGGACCTCTCAGCCCCTCAGATGCAGATCTGTCGGACCTGAAGCTCAAAGATGGGGGGCCCTCTTTGAGAAAAAAAAATACAAGATTACAAATATAAAAACGGCTAGAACCCTGCCCAGTACATTGAAAGAGGGCTATAAAAATGAGGGGTCTAAAAAAAATGAGGGGTCTACCACTTATGTTTCATTAGCTTCACAGTAAATCCACCCGCACCCGTCGTTACAACAAAAATGGCATTTTCTATCAACCACACACTGAGAAACATCAACAAACTCAAGTCCCCCACTTGTATCAATTTTATAACAAAATGATTTACAGTGAAGCAGCACTACCGCATTGCACAACCTGAGAGGCACAATCACAAGGAATTCTCTGTGAATGGCACCCCTGGAGTACACCCGAACAAGAGAATGTTCCTCCCTGGAGTCAGGCAATACGGAAGCCCTAAGGTCTAGCCTGGGTATACCCCCCCAAAACACCACCTCGACAGAAACTCTGAAGTAATTCTGCACCTGTCACTTGGAAAGCCCAGTAACCA
>NW_011888817.1:435097-438260 GCF_000151845.1 Pteropus vampyrus | reverse complement strand
ATGAAGTAGGTAACCAGTTTTCTCGGCTTAACGATCATCCTTAGAAAGAGAGCACCTCACTAAAAATGTGATAGCTCTCCCTGTGTCAGTCCCTCCGTCAACACTATCCCAAGAACACACACAGATACTGTTTCCCTCCTGTTCACTGTATCCTGGTAAAATTCCTCACCGACCTGTGGAGTATCTAATTTATTTTACTGTAATTTTATTAAAAGGACATTATGGCAGATACAACGGCTACCTAGTATCATTTAGATGACATTCTGGAAAGACAAAACTGTAGGAGACAAATCTGATTAGTGGTTACAAGAGGATGGGGATGGCGGAGGGGACTAGTGACTGCAAAGGGGCCTGAGGAAACTTTTTGAAGTGATGGTAATATTCTATATGTTGATAGTACTGGTTATGGTTATGTGACTGTATTTGTCAAAACACAGAAATTGACACCTGAGATGGGTGCATTTTGCTCTACGTAAATTATACCTCTATAAGCTTGACTTTATTTTTAATGTGCAAAAGCTAAAAGTAAACAATTTACAAAGGAATATATATGCTGGGGGTATATGGGAAAAATGAGAAAAAGGGCCACAATTGCCTTTATAAAAATAACGCATAGGATCACGAGTGTGTGTATACATATATATGGATGTGTCTATGTGTAGATGTGTTTAAAATGTGTATAAAAACATTGTGATACATATTTTTCCAGTTTTGTGTGAATGTTTTTACAGCTAAGAGGCTGTGTAGATGACGGGAATACACACTAAAACGTTAACGGTAATAATCTCTAGACAATGTGACTCCGGGAGATTTTTATTATCCTTTATGGGCTTTTCTGAATTTTCAAATTTTTCTACAATTAATATGTTGTATACGACTAAAATAAAAAGTCAGAAACAGAGAGGCAGTTGAGGGAGGAGGAGGAAGAATGACAGAAATCACAGGCCCAGTCTTCGGGAGTGGAACTACGAGGTACCGGAAGCACTCGGAATGTGAGGAGGAAGAGCAGGGGGTGGCAGCCTTCGCACATCTTCACCTGACCTTTGACCTTTCACACCGCAGAATGTTCAGTTTGAGGAATTGGGCGATTAGGTTAATTTAGGATAGTAAAGCCAAGAAATTTGAATGGGCAGCTACTTTACAACAGGGGGAGGATAAAGGCGAAATGAAATGGCTCAGCAATGTGCACTGCCACCCTACAACACAATCTTAACACCTGTACAGTCTCGTTTGCTGTAGGAAAACCACTGGTATCGTATGGACAGCTGAGTGGGCCAGAGAAATGAAACTTGATATCCTAAGCCATGAAATAAATTTTGTTGTTCAGAACATCCTTATTAGCAATGGTTATAAGTGAATTTGGTCTTTGTTTTCTTCCACCGAAAAACAAACATACATGTGGGACTAGGCACACTTCAAAACAGAAATCTGTATGCACTAATCCTTTTAATTCTCACTTAGATATTTTACCGACTTATCTGTAGTATTTTCACGTTAGGTGCTCTGCCTCCAACTTACCCAATTAACTGACTGCTGAATAATATTTCTGGCATTTTAAAGGTTTCTGAATTATACTCCAGACTCCACTTGAACATGGCACAGGGTTTAATCCCAAGCCACCGCAAGCTTCCGGTCTTTGGTTAGGCTTGCAGTACAAGTTACCCTGTACAGTTCAATAACACAGGTCATGCCCCGTCATCTTAGGACATTCCCAAAGCTAATTTATAAAGAAGAGCTTAAGATAAACTCTTGAATAGATGACCTACCTGCCACAAAGGGGCATTAAGTTGATGAATCACCACATTCAATTGATGATTTCTTGCAAAGGCTACAATTGCATCATTGCCAGCAAATGTACCAGGCTTTGCCAAACTGGCCACTGCATGGAAATAGGAGAGAAAAATGAAGTCTTTATAATGGAAAAATCCAAATGCAAACATGCTTTGGTATATTTTTAGTTCCAAATAATGAAGAACAAGGGTGTATATCTAAAAAGTCCATTAGCTTTGTCAGTCTAGGAATGTAGCTGTTTGAACAGTACAGACTGCTACTCAGAAGGGCACCAATCATTCATAAAGGATGCGTTTACTTATTCCTTCAATAAATATTTACTGAATGCTTCCTATAAGCCTAAATCTATAAGAGACACTGGAAATGTAATATTAAATGCAGTGATCATAATAGTTGCATTAATGAATACTTATGTGTCAAGCACTGCTCTACCCACTTCTCATAGATTGTCACTTTTAATCTTCAAACCAACCCTCTCGAAGAGGTATTATCCTGCACACCATCATATACACCAGGAAACTGAGGCAGAGTAGTTTAACTGTGCCCAAGGTCACAGCAGAGCTGAGATTACATCTCGGGCAGCCTGACCCCAAGGCATCCACTCCATTATACAGCCTGTCAGTTTGCCTCAAACTGTTTTCAACCAGTGGGAGGACAAACAAGAAAACAGACACTATGGATGTGTAAGTGCTACAGGAAAGGTAGGTATGGTAAAGAATCTGGTCTTGCCCTAAGAAATGTCTGACCTTTGTCACTGGCTCCTGGGAGGGAACCTCTAAACCCTTCAAATTTCTCAAGTGAAAAGGTTGTCTTTATTAATCACAGTGGGTTTCTCAGCCACACCTGACAGTTTATGCTAATGAGGTACTCAAGGTGGACCTCTGGCCATGTGATTATCGGCCAGACCTGGGGAACTGGGGAGCTAGAGACTGAGTTCAACCACTGAGGCAATCAATCAATAATGCCTACATAATGAAACCCCAACAGAAACTCTGGACAGCAAAGTTCAGGTGAGCTTCATGACTGACAACATTCTGTTACACGTAGATGCCATCCTGAAGACACCAGAGCTTCATGTTTGGAACTTCCCAGACTCTGCCCTTTGGCTAACTTTGATCTGTATCCTTGTCGTGCATTAAACTATAGCTGTGAGTATAACAGCCTTCAGTTGAGTTCTGTGAGTCCTTGCAGCAAATTATTGAACTTGAGGGTTATTTCAGGAAACCCTAAACTTGTAGCTGACGTCAGAAATGAGAGAAGTCCTGTGGAAGATTGTGCCTGAAAACTTTGCAACCAGAAGCAAAAGCCAGTTTGGTAGTAGGGAGGGAAAGATAAGGTATAGCAGATAAGAAAACAAAAATGATTCCCAAAC
>NW_011888817.1:425251-434612 GCF_000151845.1 Pteropus vampyrus | reverse complement strand
CAAATGGCCACAGAGGCCTGAGGTGGATGTGACATGCCTTAAGGAATGACCAGGTATGAGGAGGGAGGGAGAAGAGACATTAAAAACATTCAGAATTGTAATCTGGACATTTGTACAGTTGCAGAAAAGATGCTGCCGATTCTCTGAAGCCACGTTTCTAAAAGAAAAGAACCATCCTAACAGACGCAGGGGTAACCAGGTACTGAAAAGTTAAATGAGCTATTCATTTATTCATTCAACGAATATCTTATGGGTGTCTACCATGTGCCAGGCGCTGCCATGCTGGGGAACAGACGCAGTCCCTGTCCTCAAGAATCTCGCAGTGTAACAGGGTAGACAGACATTGAAAACACTTAACTGTGTGATATGAGTGATAATGTAAGAAGTCTAGTCTTTAAATGACACACAAATGGAATGTGCGGACTTCTAGGTTTCTTTTCATTTCTGCCATGGCAGTCAGAGCCACTTCTCACTTCTCTGAAGCTTAAATTCTTTATGTAGCACCAACCAACAATCAGGCATTCGGTGACATTTCAAGAAAACACTTTCCCATTGTACATCTAAAGTGACTATCACACTGGAGACAAGTTCTTCGTCCTGCCATACTCCCAAATCTAACACATGACCTTCACTAAAGATATTCAAAATGGAATTTCACGAACCAAAAACTCACTTCATCCAAAATAATTGGATCAATGACAAAATTCACTTTACATCTAAACTATAACACTTGTCCCACAGACCCACGTTTAATTTGTAAACTGGTAAATTCCCTTACTGCTAGACAAAGTGACGCAGGGAGAGAGACATCAGAACTCAATGACCAGTATCAACTACTTGCTGGGAGTTTTGCTGCTGCGTCTCTTTTGCTGCTGGAGCCTAGAATGAGTTCTCTCCCAGTGAGGAATAAGAAAGGCTTTGGGATCGCTGATAGCTTCCCTCCCAGAAATCTTCCTCCTGCTGCCCTCTGTCCTACTAAAGGTACAGCTACCCAGCCATTCCCCAAGCAGAAACTTCAGAATCACCTGTTTCCCCCGACCTCTGCTCCCCACCTCCAATGAGTCCTGTCAACGATACCACCAGCTGTGTACTGGTCTGGACCCCACTCATCCCCAGGAGCTGCCTTAGTGGAGACTCTCTTACTCTTTCATCTGGCCAGTGTGGAGACCCCTCTAACTCATCTCCCTTCTCAGTGTCTCTCCCCATTCTTTCGTGACACGGTTTCCAGAGGCAGTACTCTAAAACACAGGAAACAGTCCCTTCCGAGGAGAGACAGATGGGACTTTGAGCCCTGTGATGAAAATGTTATTGTAAAACAAATATATCAACAGCACCTAAGCGTAGTATAGCCTTAGTAAATAATTGTAAAATTAAAATCTAGTAGTTTCTTACTAGATTTGTGCCTACTAAGGAACTAATTAAAATCTCTAAATGATTTGCCTCAAAGAAAATAGGTTGTGTTTGGGTTTTTGGTGACAAATTTAAATGACTTCAGTGATTCTTTTGATTGTAAAAGTAATACATGATCACTTAAAAAACCAGAAAAATCTACAGAAGATAATTTAAAATACTCATAGATCCATCCTCCCCAGATGGCTAATACTTAAGAACTTATTTTAATTGTATTATTTAATCTTCACCTCCCCCCCCAAAAAAAAAACCCTATAAAATAGATGCTATTAATATCTCCCCCTTACAGAAGTGTAAAGAGAGTAAGTGGTTTCTGAAAAATAAGTGGAGCCAAAAATAAATATAAAATGTACCATAAAATGTATCTTTCCAGAATTTTGCTAGGGTGTTTCTGTGTGTATATATCTTTTAGAAATAAGATCAATCCATACATACTATATTATAGCCTGGTCCCCACCCTCAACTGACTAAGTCATGAACAGCTTTTCAAGTCAATTAACATCATCGCTTTTATTAAGAGCATACTCATATAAACCTGTTGATTCTCAACCTCCTGGCATGCCGCCTATGACAGAGCAGTCACATAACCGTTGGTTGAATAAATGCCATAATTTATGTACGCAAACTCCTGGCCAGGAGGGTAGGGGATGCCTATGGATTTGATCACCCAATGTATTACTCCCAGAGGATCCACTGTCCCACGGTGAACCTACCATGTTTCTCAAAGGGAATGTCGTCTTCTACAAAGGGTTCGAAATCTTCCCGCTGCTTTATCATGTAGTCCACTGTCTCTTGTCGGTGCTTGAGATGATTTCGTGAGTGTCCCTCCAATTGGTCACCAAGAGCTCTGAACAGGCAATTGCTATTAAAACAAAAAAGCTGGTCAAAACCTTTTAAAAATGAACTTAGGTCATCTAAAACAATGATGCTTCATGCTAAGCCATCCATGGAAATCATCTACACAGAGGAAAGATAAAGCCTCAACTCTGACAGTCCACGATTCTTCCCAGATACTGAGGGGAGGGCAGTAGGGGAGATGTCCAACCATGTTACCTTCACAACGGGCAACAAACAGGGATTCTATTCCCCATTTTCAAGCCGGCCGACTCAGGAAAGTCACTAAACTTCCCTGGAGCTGGTGATAAACAAACCGCCTGAACTCAGGGTCCGGAAATCACAGGCCACACCTTGCCTAAGGACTCTGATTCCCAGATGCTCTTCCAAAGGTAAATTACATCTCCCCTCACTTTTTTTCTCAAATTTCACTATAGCTGCCCAGCTAACAAATCAATCGCCTAACAAAGAGTACCCAAAATGCAATAATTTGTCAAGTTTCCAATACAAACAGTTGAACTCAGCAACCTATTTTAGTGCTAAGAACCCAGCGGAGAAGCGAAGGCCACGAAAGTGCTTGGATGACAAGCGTCTGCCGTGACAGCCTCCCTCCTCCCCCACTCCTGCCGCTCACCCAGAGAACCACAATGCTGCTGTTGCTCCCGCCAAATGAAAACTTCAAATGCTATTTTTATTTTGTTTTGTTTCTGAAATGCAAATGCTGGTAATAAACTTCATGAGTTATCTTTATTTTCAAACTCCTTGAAGGCTTCTAAAATTCCAAACTATATCACAGAGCCCAGATACACAGAGCCTGGAAAGAAACAAACACAATCTGGTATCCTTAAAACTAAGGAAATTAGGCACTCTGAAGCAAACAGTTGCCTGGTTTCACACCCAACTGTTTACTCTTCCAAATGAAAACCTATGGTCCTCTAATTCCAAAATATAAACTCATCATTCCAGAAAGACCTAAAAGCGTAGGAGAAAGAAGTTTTTTGTTTTTTAACGCAGACAAATGACTTCTCAGTAGAAAGTTATAGAGAGACAAGAATCTCTTCGAATGTACAAGGATTTATACTTTTTTTTTTTTTGCAGGGAGCGGGAGGACAGAGAATTTAAAGACAAAAGATTCTGTAAACTAGAAACCAAGAAGTTTTGCATCAATCTAAGGCAAAATTCTAAAGGGATTGGAACACAATTCTGTAACTAGACTAAAGTGTCTGTTGCTAAAATCTAACAATGGCGGTCTCTTTTTGACCACAGGGGGGAAATGTACGCTAATGAATAAAAGCATTCTCAATTTTAAGCTTTTCTCTCAAATTTTCTTAAAACTTTAGCATCTGCCACCATTCGTCTATTCCTTAATTTAGTTTAAGAGATGTGAATTAGCTCAATTATGTTTTTAGTTATTTTGCATTTAATATATCAAAATTCATGGTGTTCTACAGAAAGTAAGACTCTTTCTAAGAACTTTTAGTGACATGAGCTCAAATATGTTCACCTGCACACGACACACACACACAGAAAAACACACAAATGTATGCAAAGAAAAAACACTGGGTTCACCACTTAAATATCTCCCGTGATGTGCCAGGGGCTGTTCTAAACACTTTCCATGCATTAACTGTGCTTAGTCCTTGCAGCTCTGAGATAGGCACTATTCTTGTGCTCCTAGAGTAACTCGTCCAGGGTCACAAAACTTGTCGACTGTGGACCCAGGATTCAAACTCAGGCACTAAATGTTAGCTGTAGTTAATCCTGAATAGTAGAATTAGGAGTAAATGTTAAATTATATACTATTTTAATATACTTTTCTCTATTTAACAAACTTTCCTGAGCTCACTAAAAAGAGTCAAAATGAAAAATTAAGATAGACAAATCACTTCCTTTTCTGAAAGAGCTGCATGTTAATGACACAGGAAATGTGAACAAACACTACAGCCAATCTGAGTTCCCTCAGGGAGCCCTGCAAGAGCAGTCATGAAGCTCATGAGAACAAAGCAACTGTGGCCTAAAGGACCTCTAGGAGATCCTGCTGTTCACCGAGTCCACACCCTCACCCATCACACTCAGCAGGGCTCCTCCAATCGCACACTGTTTGCCACTTGGGGACAATTCTTTGCCGTGGGGGCCATCCTGTGCACTGCAGGATGTTTAGAAGCATCCTTAGCCTCTAGCCACTGGATGCCAGTAGCACCACCACCATCTCCTCCCTTCCCCCTAGTTGTGACAACCAAAAAAGTCTCCAGACATTGCCAAATGTCCCCAAGGGGGCAAAATCTTCCTCACTTGGGAACCACTGTGCCACAGGGAGAGATGTAAAGGTCTTGCTTCTGAGTTCACAAAAACAACCAATTACCAAGTAGCATGTCATGGTTTGGGGGCGCGATTATTTAGTACGAGCCAATATTGTAATATAGACATCAAAAAATTAATGAGCTCCTAGGCTGCAGTACCAGTAGGCAATGTACAAAAACGGGGGGACAGGGGACAAGTTTTATTCTACTCTTTGAAGTCAGACCACAGATAGAGTACTGGGTACCATTCTGGTTACTACATTTTAAGAGCCATCTCATTTCAGATGAGATGATGTGGTTTTAAAATGCATAATAGGAAGAATATAAACAACTAGTGACATTTAAGCTAAAGAAGGCTCAGGGGGACATGATAGCTGCCTCCAACTATCTGTCATAGTGAAAGGCATGTTATACTTGTACAGTAACACAAAATTAAAACACAGGAGCTACAGAGATATAGGTTTTGGCAAATAAAAGGAAAATTTATGTTAGCTGGACACAGACTGTATAAACTTGGGATTCTGTAAATTTCTATCTACTGGCAACCCTTAGGAATTGCCTGCATCTGTACTGCTCAATACGGTAGCCACGTGTGACTACTGAGCACCTGAAATGTGGTTAATCAGAATTGAGATGTGCTGTAAGTGTAAAATACTGGATTTTGAAGAGTGTTTTTAAAATGTAAAATTTCTCACTAAAATTTTTATATGTTGAAATATTTTAGATGTAGTGGCTTAAAATATATATCAAAATTAATTTCACCTGTTTTTGTTTTTTTAATGCGGTTACCAGAAAATTTTTAAATTACATACATGGCTGTCATTTTATTTCTATGGGACAGCGCTGGTCCAGACTACTGATTCTCAAAGTGTGGTCCCTGCATCACATGAGAACTTGTTGAAAATGAAAATTCTGGAGCCACCAACGCCTACTAGTCAGACATTCTGGGGTTGGGGCCCAGAAATCTAGTCATATCAAATGTTTTAACTAGCCCTCCAGGTGATTACGTTACATGCTAAAGTCTGAGAAACACTAGTCTAGAATCAAGACTCTAATAAATCAGTGGTTCTCAATCACGGCTGCACATAAGACTCACTTATGCAACTTTTAAAAAATTATCAGTAACCTCACCCCACTGCCTCAGATTCTGGTGTAGCTGATCTAGGGGAGAACTCAGGCATTGTACTTTTTCCAGAGTCCCCAGGTGATTCTATTGTGCCATCAAGGTTGAAAACCACTGTGCTAGAAACAAAAGATGGGGCTGCTGTATTGGTGATGCAGGTAACTAACAGGCAAGATTATGTGTGCATACCTGTCCATCACTAAAATCTATGATTATAAAAACAAAAAATAAAACAACTTGTTTGGGACAGAGATAAATGGCTAAAATTAGTGATTCCTTAATGTTTTAATTTTAGACCACTACTAATTAGTAATGTTAATTCAGGGCTACATTTAGTAAGCTACAACTGGATATAGTTCAGAGAGATGCTAATATTATACTGCCTAATCCAATTAATGATTCTTTTCATGCTATAGCCAATGATGTTTTAAGGACAACATCAAGGTTAAAACATTTCTTTCTTGTTTTGAAATTGAATCCAATTTATGTGGCTCCACCCTCCAGACAACACAACAAATATGAAGGTGGCCTATGATGCATTACTAAACTCCATAAATAGCTCCCTGATTAACCTACGCTAAAATGACTCAAATCATGAAAAGGCTACCTTACAGGATACCAGCTAATTTGTCCCAAACACCTGGAGGATCCACAGTGCTTCAAGTTCCATGCCGCCAACAATGAATATGCCTATACAGCAAGATGCTCTCAGGCTACTCAATACTGTAATCAGACCAGAATGGGAAGAGTGGACTGTCAACTATTTTTTATATTACTATAACTTTATTATATTTCATCAAGAGTACTCAATAAATATTAACAAAAGAATATGTTGATACCTGCCAACCCATCACATACACAGGATCCACAACCCACTGCACATTGATGAAGCCTATCACCATAACCAAAAGCACCACAATACTGAGGAGGGCTGAACCACAGTCCATCTCATGGTACCCACGAGAAGACCTTGTTAGCTTCATGGAGTCCACTCAAGAGGAACTATCATTACCACTTTATCTAACACTGTCCAAAGTAAAAAGACCTTGGAAATGAGACATGAGCATTTCAGTCAAGCTGGCCTCTGGCCTCCGCAGCCTCATTGCCCCTGACTTCTACTTTGTACCCTACTCTGCTGTCATCATAAACAACTCATAGATCTCTTAAAAATAATATGCTCCTCAGCCTGGAACGTTCTCTTGGCATATTCCTATTGCTCCTTCACGATCAAGTCTGAGCATGACCTCCTCTGAGAGGCACCTTGCACACTGTAGGTTTCGAGAATTTGCTGAATGAATGAGAAGGCCTCCTTGATCACTTCAGGGAGTTAGCCACTTCCTTCTCAATAGTGCCACTACAATCAGTCACTGTTAAGAACCTATCACACTGTATTTTAATTATTTATATAATCCGTTCTCAAAGTGTGACCCAGTTTGGGGGAAGGAGTACCCCTGGGACCCTTTCAGGGTATCTGTGAGTTCAAAACTAAGAGGTTATTTACCTTTTCCACTCTCATTCCCTTCCAAATGTACAGTAGAGTTTTCCAGAGGCTGATATATGAGGTTATCACTCTGATAGGTAATGGAATGTGTCTGTGGATTGTTTTAAATTTCTTTTACTTTCTAATATAGTAAATATTATGAGCTATAACCCATATAAACTAAAGCTCTTTGGAGTCCTCAGTAATTTTTAAGAGTGTAAATAGGTCCCAAGACCATAATGTTTGAGACCCACTGTTATATGTCTCTCTCTTACTTAGCTATGAACTCAAGTCATCAATGTATCCCCAGTTCCTTGCTCAACCAATATTTGCTGAATTAACTAAAGGAAGTACGTTCTCCTCGGGGAGTCGGGGGACAGGTAGCACTCCCAAAGTTTCCCATAGCATTAGGAAAGCTCCCTTAAGATTTTAAAATTCCCTGTGGTGTGATTCCTGCTCATAAGCAACCTCTGTTGAGTATTTCAGTTTCCTGGGAACCTCCTAACATTGAGAATACACCATGCCCAGTATAGCAAACACAAGCAATCCAATCATTTCCAAGGAATAATCCCACCCCAATCCCACTGTATTCAACTGGTACTTTAGTTCATATAGCGGGGTCTTGTGCTTGTGAGTTAATAGTTAATAAACTTTACATTTGACAAAATCAAAATACTAGGTGAAAACAAGACCCAGCAAAGCAAGTCTTTAACTGCAGTGACTCACCTGAGGAAATGACCCTTTGAGCGGACCTGCTGAAGGTCTGGTTGGCCTTCCTCTATGATATTTCTATCATTCATTCATTCATTCAACAAAAATGCACTGAATGCCTCTATGTACTCAGTACTATGCTACTCAGTGGTGAAATAAAACATAATCGAACTCTAAATCCAATTTGCCTAAAGCACTGAGCATATGTAGGAAAGTTGGGAAAGGTAAATTAGGGCCAGTTCATAACAGTCCTGATTAATTACTGTTCTCCTTCCCTCTCCCCTACCCTTTTCCCTCTTCCATTCATGCTTCTATTTCCACGCCCCCTTTCCTGAAGCTATTTGTCCTTCCTTCCTTCCATTCTCTCCCTCCAACCCATTTATTTATCCCACGTTCCCTACAAAGCTGAACCGAGATTCCAGTCCAAACCTTAAGGAAGCTTGGGTAAGTACCTTTGCTTACAAAGGAGAAACTGAGGCCCATAGAATTAGGGAAGTTGCCTTCAGCTACCAGGAGGCCCTCACAGACCGAATTGCCGGGGTCGGGGGCAATACCCAACAGTGAAGACTCAAAGGAGGCAAAGGGTTCTACCGGGGGGGGCTTATGTCTCGATTGGTCTGACCGTCATTACGACTGACTGCTCTACGCGTGGTCCCGCTCTTCGAATGGCTGGCTCCATCTCATCCTTGCAGGTCTCAGCTTTAATGTCACCTTTCAAAGAGGGCTTCCTGGACACCGATCTAAAGGAGACCTGCTCCAGGATTCTCTCTCTGGACCACTTTACACTTTCCTCGCGGATCTCTGTCACGATTAGGGCAATTTGAGATCACTCGAGCGTCCCAAGGGGAGGGGCCTCGCCGCCTTGCCTGCCGCTGGATCCTCTATCACTACAGAGCGGCTGGCGCTCGGGGCCGCCTGAATGAAAGGGTGGACGAGAGCGGTCGACAGTCGCCAAGCCCAGCTCGTCCCCCCGGCGCCGCCTCCCGCGCTCCCGGGCCCGCCTCACCCGTCCCCCGGCACCTCCCGCAGCTTCAGCCCCAGGGCCTGCAGCTGGTTGGCGAAGCTCACAAACTCCTCTTCGCAGCCGCCGCCGCCAGGCTCCGGCCGGTTCCGCCGCTCCTTGGCCAGGGCCCGGCGCGCCGCCCGCTCGTCCCGCTTGCGCTCGGCCTCGGCTTTCCGGCTGCCGCTGCCAGGCCGGCTCTTCACCGCCTGCTTTCGGGACATAGCCTTGGCCCCACGGCCCGCAGCGGCACAAGGAAAAGCCGCAGGATCGCAGACTCTGGTGCAGAGAAGGAGAAGCGGAACAGGGACGAAGCCCAGCGACGGCGACGCCGCCACCGCGCCGGCACCGACGCTGGGCACCCAGGTCACGTAACGAAACCCCGCCCCCTCCGCACGGCTTGATGGTCAGGCGCCATAGAGAGATCGCTGGGGGGAGGCTAGAGTGGCACCCATCTTCATTTGCTCCACTCTTCCTCCTAGCGGTGGGTAGTAGGTACTCCA
>NW_011888817.1:422400-425201 GCF_000151845.1 Pteropus vampyrus | reverse complement strand
GGGTGGACGAGAGCGGTCGACAGTCGCCAAGCCCAGCTCGTCCCCCCGGCGCCGCCTCCCGCGCTCCCGGGCCCGCCTCACCCGTCCCCCGGCACCTCCCGCAGCTTCAGCCCCAGGGCCTGCAGCTGGTTGGCGAAGCTCACAAACTCCTCTTCGCAGCCGCCGCCGCCAGGCTCCGGCCGGTTCCGCCGCTCCTTGGCCAGGGCCCGGCGCGCCGCCCGCTCGTCCCGCTTGCGCTCGGCCTCGGCTTTCCGGCTGCCGCTGCCAGGCCGGCTCTTCACCGCCTGCTTTCGGGACATAGCCTTGGCCCCACGGCCCGCAGCGGCACAAGGAAAAGCCGCAGGATCGCAGACTCTGGTGCAGAGAAGGAGAAGCGGAACAGGGACGAAGCCCAGCGACGGCGACGCCGCCACCGCGCCGGCACCGACGCTGGGCACCCAGGTCACGTAACGAAACCCCGCCCCCTCCGCACGGCTTGATGGTCAGGCGCCATAGAGAGATCGCTGGGGGGAGGCTAGAGTGGCACCCATCTTCATTTGCTCCACTCTTCCTCCTAGCGGTGGGTAGTAGGTACTCCAGGTGAGGAGCCCATGGCATCAGAGAATAAACTAGGGAAAGATCAAGAAGAGAAACGGAGATGATGGGAGAATGGGAGACGAGAGCAGCGGCAAAGGTGAGGAAAGAAAGGAAACTAAAAACATTAACTGTAGTTGTGAGCCTACAGTTGGGATAGAGGCTTTCGCATGACTTGTTCTTGTTTAATTATCGCAAATTACAGACACTGAATCTGAGAGGTTAAGAAATTTCAAGAAGATCACACAGCTCAAAGCAGAGCTTTGCCCTGGTTCCAAAGCCCATACACTTCATTTATTTAACTCTGCCCTTCTCTGCCTCTCTACCTTCCCTATAACTCAAGGGAGAGGTAGCTCTCGTCCAAAACCGCTGGCTCCTCTGGTAATCCTGATTCCACCCATGGTGACCAACCTGGGTTAGCCTGGACTCAGGGTCTTCCGGGGACACAGGAGCTTCCATTATAAAACCAGGACAGTTCCGGGCAAACCAGGATAGTTGGTCACCCTATTCCACCCCCACCTACTCCGGAAGCTAACTCCATCAGTAGTCCCCTCTCTCCTGCAGTAATCTCCTCGTCTCCCTCATCTCTGCTCCTCTTTCTTAATTCTCTCTCTTCCCATAGTGATGCCACTGTCTCCTCTTCTTGGCGCTCTAAGCAATCCCCGTCACCATCTCTGGGAATGTTGCTGAGTGTCTGCCCTTGATAATCCTATTTTCTCACTCCACTTACAAGTTCCTCTTTAGCAATAGCCTCCACTCCCTCAGTTTCAATTAGCATCTGGATTTGCCTTCGATGTGTAAATAACTCTCATTTCAGGTCCTGTGCTAGGTGCCAAGTGTCACACTGAACCAAAGAGACATGGCAGTAGCTCTCAGGAAGCCCAGGTTCCAGTGGGCCCAGGTTACAGTCAAGCCCAGGTTACAGTCAAGGACACAGCAATCACAATAATACTGCATGACAAATGCTTTCGAGGAGGATGTAAGGGTGCTGTAAGGAAAAGTAGAGCGAAAAATGCAAAAAAAGCCTTCCTAGAGAGCTGAGTTCTAAGTAGAAGCTTAAAGGACAAGTAGGACTTGGCCAGACTAAGAAAGTTCAGAGCAAAGGGGATTGTGTATCCAACACCAGAGCTCAGTTTTGAGGACCTGAAAGAAGTGCAATCTGACAGGAGCAAAGGGCTTGAGCCGAAGTAGAAGGAAGGCTCAATGTGCCCCATTTTATAGGTCAAAGCAGGGGTATAGCTCAAGTTCTTAGAGCCATGGGGAGCCATTGAAAGGTTTTAATAACAGAATTGACATGATCAGATTTATATTTAGAAATGTCTTTGGTTATAGAGGGGAAAATGGATGAAAAGGGGGATGCCAGATAGAAGGCACCTGTAGATGTCCAAAGGCAGGTGATGGTGATGATGATGGTGATGACCGGGGCTGGGTTGGAAGGGAAGAGAAGTAGACAGGAAAGATAGATTCACATGCTAGTAAAAGTTCATGAAACAAAATTGGACTGAATTGTTGTGGAATGTTTCGTACGCTACACTGAAGTTCCTGAAATTCTTTATCCACAGCTCCTTCTTTGATTCGGAGGAAGAACAAGCATGAATTGTGCCCAGCCCCGCCTTTTCTTGCCCAGACATTCCAAGGCCTGCGATGACCCCTCTGCTTGTATTTAGTTAAGGTGGGAAACAGCACCAGGAGTGGAAACCCCTGGACAGGATGGCAGAGACCCAGGTTCTGGTCCAGGTCTATCACTGACTGACTCTATGATCTTGAGTTAGTTGCTTAACTTCCCTAGTTTCCTTTCCCTCACCTAAAATGGGAATAACAACAATGAAAAACAAATATAATAGTAAAGAAAATAATGACAAACTTTTATGGTGTTTACTGCATGCTTAGCACTATTCTAACTGCTTTACAAACCCTATCTCATTTAGTCATAACAACAACCCGATGAACTAAGTACTGTTTTTAATCCCTACTTTACAGATGAGAAAACTGAGGCACAAAGAAGTTAAGTAATTTTCCCAAAGTCACGTAGTTGGTTAAGTAGCAGAGCCTGGACTTGAAGCCAGGCCATCTGGCTCCTGAGTATATGCTCTTGACCGCTATGTTATACTACACATGTAACTTTTTGTAAACTGCAAAACTATCTACATGACATGAATTTGTGTCATGATTAACTCTCTTATGCTTCCCGTATTTGTCACTGGTACAGTCTGTCTACCATCTCTGTT
>NW_011888817.1:416718-422350 GCF_000151845.1 Pteropus vampyrus | reverse complement strand
TCCTGCAGTAATCTCCTCGTCTCCCTCATCTCTGCTCCTCTTTCTTAATTCTCTCTCTTCCCATAGTGATGCCACTGTCTCCTCTTCTTGGCGCTCTAAGCAATCCCCGTCACCATCTCTGGGAATGTTGCTGAGTGTCTGCCCTTGATAATCCTATTTTCTCACTCCACTTACAAGTTCCTCTTTAGCAATAGCCTCCACTCCCTCAGTTTCAATTAGCATCTGGATTTGCCTTCGATGTGTAAATAACTCTCATTTCAGGTCCTGTGCTAGGTGCCAAGTGTCACACTGAACCAAAGAGACATGGCAGTAGCTCTCAGGAAGCCCAGGTTCCAGTGGGACTTACAGTCAAAGACACAGCAATTACAATAATACTGCATGACAGATGCTTTCGAGGAGGATGTACAGGGTGCTGTAAGGAAAAGTAGAGCGAAAAATGCAAAAAAGCCTTCCTAGAGAGCTGAGTTCTAAGTAGAAGCTTGAAGGACGAGTAGGTCTTGGCCAGACTAAGAAAGTTCAGAGCAAAGAGGATTGTGTATCCAACACCAGAGCTCAGTTTTGAGGACCTGAAAGAAGTGCAATCTGACAGGAGCAAAGGGCTTGAGCCGAAGTAGAAGGAAGGCTCAATGGGCCCCATTTTATAGGTCAAATCAGGGTTGTAGCTCAAGTTCTTAGAGCCATGGGGAGCCATTGAAAGCTTTTAATAACAGAATTGACATGATCAGATTTATATTTATAAATGTCTTTGGTTATAGAGGGGAAAATGGATGAAAAGGGGGATGCCAGATAGAAGGCACCTGTAGATGTCCAAAGGCAGGTGATGGTGATGGTGATGGTGATGACCGGGGCTGGGTTGGAAGGGAAGAGAAGTAGACAGGAAAGATAGATTCACATGCTAGTAAAAGTTCATGAAACAAAATTGGACTGAATTGTTGTGGAATGTTTCGTACGCTACACCGAAGTTCCTGAAATTCTTTATCCACAGCTCCTTCTTTGATTCGGAGGAAGAACAAGCATGAATTGTGCCCAGCCCCGCCTTTTCTTGCCCAGACATTCCAAGGCCTGTGATGACCCCACTGCTTGTATTTAGTTAAGGTGGGAAACAGCACCAGGAGTGGAAACCCCTGGACAGGATGGCAGAGACCCAGGTTCTGGTCCAGGTCTATCACTGACTGACTCCATGATCTTGAGTTAGTTGCTTAACCTCCCTAGTTTCCTTTCCCTCACCTAAAATGGGAATAACAACAATGAAAAGCAAATATAATAGTAAAGAAAATAATGACAAACTTTTATGGTGTTTACTGCATGCTTAGCACTATTCTAACTGCTTTATAAACCCTATCTCATTTAGTCATAACAACAACCCAATGAAATAAGTACTATTTTTAATCCCTACTTTACAGATGAGAAAACTGAGGCACAAAGAAGTTAAGTAATTTTCCCAGAGTCACGTAGCTGGTTAAGTAGCAGAGCCTGGACTTGAAGCCAGGCCATCTGGCTCCTGAGTATATGCTCTTGACCGCTATGTTATACTACACATGTAACTTTTTGTAAACTGCAAAACTATCTACATGACATGAATTTGTGTCATGATTAACTCTCTTATGCTTCCCGTATTTGTCACTGGTACAGTCTGTCTACCATCTCTGTTGTTCCATATCACTATTGTCTGAATTTCTGTTTAACTTCCTCTGCATCGAAGCAGATGGCAAAGACTTAGAGCCCAGCAGGCCTGGGTTTCCCTCTTGGTCTCACATTAGGTGAGTTATTTAACTTCTGAACCTCAGTTTTCTATTCTGTAAAGAAACTACAATAACATAAGAATGAGCGGGAGAGTTATAAAGATTAAATTAAAATGCAAAGCCCCACACCCCCAGTGAATACCAGCTTAATGAAGTTGTTTGAACCATTCCTCTGATTGTGGAAAGTCTGTGTGCTCAGGGGCAAACACTGGCACTGGAAACTTCAGAAACCAGGGAAGAAGAGTTTGTCGCCACAAAGCGTGGTAATGCAGAACATGTGAAAATATTGACAGAAATGCAAACACTTGCCCTTCTTGTAAACATCTTTTCTTACATAAGCCCTTGACCTGTCAGCCCATGCCTAGAATTTTGAACGAGTTATTTTCTCTTCTCTCATCAGAAGCATGTGTTAGATGTCTCCCTCTGAGTGCAAATCAATACTGCTTATAAATCATATTTAAAGGCCAAAAGAAAGGAGTACTTGTGAATTAAATGGATGCTCCACTGGCTTCACCAGAGTTCATTAAAAGACTCATTAAACCTCAATGGGCGGCATTCAGTACAAAGTAGTAAAAAAAATTGTGACTAGAAGAATTTTAGTGAAGAAATAGAGCTTCAGGACTTGCAAGAATGTACCATCAAGGGCGTGGGGAAATGAGAACTCTCACACAGTCTCGTTAGGAGGTAAACTAGCCACTTTTGAAGGGCAATTTGAGCAGACCCTGGCAACACTCTGAAAGCTCAATGACCCAGAAATAACACATCTCATCATCTATCCTAAAACAAATCTTGTGCACATGTACCGGGAGGTGTGTCCAAGGATGTTTAAGGCATAATGATGTATAAAAGCAAATAATTAGAAATAATATACATATGGAAAAATGACTTCTTAAATTATGAAACAGCCTTTCATTAAATACTCTGCGGCAGTTTAAAACAATCAAGTAGAATCAAAATGAACTCACATGACTAGCTCCCCTAGACGTGTGGTCGAATGGAAAAGCAGGTAGCAGAGTGTGTAAAACAGAACAACAACATAAAACAAAACAGAGGATGTGTTTTCTATAGGTATATATGTGTACTTAAATGTGTAGAAAATGGTCTGGAAAGATAAATACCAAATTGATAAGAGCGAGGAGAGAGGAAAGTGTAAACGTGACCTTATCTTTCTATGTATTTTTAATGAGGGCAAGGTAATTGTGTATTATGTATATAATTAATAAAATTATCTTACTGGACTAACAAAATGTATTCTTTCCTTTAAATTGAAGCCCTATCGAGTTCTTTGGGTGAGCTGCTTTATCAGCTAACATGAATTTGTAATAAGCACATTGCTTTTCCTGAGAAGTGGGTATTTCCACCTTGGCTTTTACAGCCCACAGTTACACCCAGCAGCCAAAGGACTTCCTTCTTGCACCAGAACCATTTCAGCCACAGAAGCTCTTCCCAAACCAACGGAAGAGATAGTCGTGGGCTCTCCCTTCACCATTTCTATTCCTCTGGCAGTAGAAGCTTTATTAAGTTCCTATCACACTCAACATCTTTCTGCAAGCCAACTCACTCTTAAGAAAGCCTGTTACTACCTTCTCCCCACGTTACACTCTCTCTGTAATAATCTTAACTCTGCCACTGTCCTTCCTCTGCCTTCGCAGGAGACACCTCATGGCTGTTTGACTGACCAGCTACTGACACCTAAAGCTGACTTAGAAAAAACTATTATGAATGCTGAGCTTTCATGGTTCACTGATGGTTCCCATTTAAGATGAAGGGAAATATTGCGCTAGATATGCAATTACAACTTCTTTAGTAGTGAAAGCAGCTCTACTGACAAAAGCCACGTCAGCTCAACAGGCTGAACTCTGCACCTTGACTAGAGCTCGTACTTTGCAAAAGGTGAAACTGTACGCATTTACACAGACAGTTGTTATATCCTGGGGTCATGCATGATTTTAATATGCTCTGGAAACAGAGAGGATTTCTAACCTCTGGAACATCTCAAATTAAGAATGGATTCTTTGTTAATGAATTACTGGACTCAATCCAACTTCCATCTGCCTTGGCCATCATCAAAGTGCCTGGATGCCCAGAATTAGAAGAAGCTAAAGGCAACAATTTGGCTGATAAAGAGCAAGGACTGCTGCCTTAAAATCTGTCAAAACTGAGGCTTTCATAGGCAATATTAATTACCTCTCAAAGGAAAACTTAAAACCCATTATTAAGGATGCTCAGTCTAAGGCACCTTATAAGGAAAAACTTTATTGGGCTGACAATAGTTGCAGTTTCAATCTACTGATCAAATTATGATACAGCCCAAACAAGGAACCCATCCTATCTGAGTCCATGAAAAGACCCCTGACAAAAATGACTCATCAAATGACCCACTGGGCAGCTGATAAACATAAGATTCATGAAACAATACTGGTGGAATATATCTCTAGGGCCACCAAAGAGGTACAATTGACTTGTATCGTATGTCCTAGGTACAATCCAGGAAAGACCACCCATACAGTCCCTGAACATTCTGACTTGCCTAAAGGACCTTTGGCAAATGGATTTTATCCAGCTGCCTCCTTCCCCAGTTTGTAAACTTGCTCATTATGGTTTGCATGTTTTCTCATTGGGTCGAAGCATTCCTTTGCAGACAAACCACTTCTTTGGCAGTTGTGAAAATAGCACTAGAAAAGATTATACCCACCTGGGGCATACACTCAGAACTACATAATGACTGAGGAACACATTTTACCAGCCATGTTATAAAATAAGTCCGTGAAGTTTGTCTTATTCTGCAACATTTTCATTGCACTTATCACCCTCAGTCCTCTAGACTGGTAGGAAGAACAAATGACATTATTAAAACTCAATAGGCAAAACTTGTGGAGACTTGAAAATTAAAGTACTTCCTCTGGTCCTTTTGAACCTGACGGCTGCTCCGTTTGGGAAACACGCACTCTCACCATTTGAAATAATTACCAGCTGACCCATGTGTTTGAACATCCCTGTTTTCTGATATTCAACTAATTAAAGGAGACATGCTTCAGTGTTGCAAAGGAATAATCAGAGCCACAGATAAAAACCATATCCTGGTAGAACAATCTTTCCACAGTGTGCTCCAGGAGATGAAGGCAACAAACATCACAATCTATAACCAGGTGATTTTGGCTCCTGGAAACGACATCTTCTAAAAGATTCTTTGCAGCCTTGATAGAAAAGACTAAATATAAACTTTAAGGTGTTGATTCTTGGATTTATGTTCTCATTTAAAGAAGACTCCAAAAGCTCAACTCGACCTCTGAGCCAACTGGAAAATTAAAATTAAAACTAACCAGGAAATCAAGCAGATGACATCTGATGTTAACAGCTTTCCCAAGTTTCGGGACCAGGTCTGGCACATACATGCACCCTATTCTAACCTTATTATTCATCCTCTTCATAATAGATCTGCTCCATTGCACCGGTAAATTTAATGAGCTTCTTAGATACCTAATAATTCAACATTCTTGGCAATTTCCTAATTACCAAGATTGATATGCCTAATGTCCATGTAAATTGCTATTCTTATGCTCATTGCCTTGCTAAGGAGAATTTACTTAATTTGAAGCATCCCTAGTGACTTCCTTTATTATGTCCAAAATAGTGACTAGGCAGTGCTTTGTTAAAACCTGTTTAAGCCTAGCTGGAGTCTTTACCTCCTCTGAGGGCACTTCTTTTGGCAAATGGAAAAATAATGTTCTAGTGAACTATTCTTAAACTACAGCAACTAGGAAAAGTCTCTCCAAATGCTGGATGTGTCTCCAAAGACAATGATCATCCAGATCTAAAGACCCCGTAGATACATCATTACCAATTTCACCCTAGTCCCCAATGCTACAGTAGAGTTTAAGTACCTAGCC
>NW_011888817.1:389244-416668 GCF_000151845.1 Pteropus vampyrus | reverse complement strand
TTCTGACTTGCCTAAAGGACCTTTGGCAAATGGATTTTATCCAGCTGCCTCCTTCCCCAGTTTGTAAACTTGCTCATTATGGTTTGCATGTTTTCTCATTGGGTCGAAGCATTCCTTTGCAGACAAACCACTTCTTTGGCAGTTGTGAAAATAGCACTAGAAAAGATCATACCCACCTGGGGCATACACTCAGAACTACATAATGACTGAGGAACACATTTTACCAGCCATGTTATAAAATAAGTCCGTGAAGTTTGTCTTATTCTGCAACATTTTCATTGCACTTATCACCCTCAGTCCTCTAGACTGGTAAGAAGAACAAATGACATTATTAAAACTCAATAGGCAAAACTTGTGGAGACTTGAAAATTAAAGTACTTCCTCTGGTCCTTTTGAACCTGACGGCTGCTCCGTTTGGGAAACACGCACTCTCACCATTTGAAATAATTACCAGCTGACCCATGTGTTTGAACATCCCTGTTTTCTGATATTCAACTAATTAAAGGAGACATGCTTCAGTGTTGCAAAGGAATAATCAGAGCCACAGATAAAAACCATATCCTGGTAGAACAATCTTTCCACAGTGTGCTCCAGGAGATGAAGGCAACAAACATCACAATCTATAACCAGGTGATTTTGGCTCCTGGAAACGACATCTTCTAAAAGATTCTTTGCAGCCTTGATAGAAAAGACTAAATATAAACTTTAAGGTGTTGATTCTTGGATTTATGTTCTCATTTAAAGAAGACTCCAAAAGCTCAACTCGACCTCTGAGCCAACTGGAAAATTAAAATTAAAACTAACCAGGAAATCAAGCAGATGACATCTGATGTTAACAGCTTTCCCAAGTTTCGGGACCAGGTCTGGCACATACATGCACCCTATTCTAACCTTATTATTCATCCTCTTCATAATAGATCTGCTCCATTGCACCGGTAAATTTAATGAGCTTCTTAGATACCTAATAATTCAACATTCTTGGCAATTTCCTAATTACCAAGATTGATATGCCTAATGTCCATGTAAATTGCTATTCTTATGCTCATTGCCTTGCTAAGGAGAGTTTACTTAATTTGAAGCATCCCTAGTGACTTCCTTTATTATGTCCAAAATAGTGACTAGGCAGTGCTTTGTTAAAACCTGTTTAAGCCTAGCTGGAGTCTTTACCTCCTCTGAGGGCACTTCTTTTGGCAAATGGAAAAATAATGTTCTAGTGAACTATTCTTAAACTACAGCAACTAGGAAAAGTCTCTCCAAATGCTGGATGTGTCTCCAAAGACAATGATCATCCAGATCTAAAGACCCCGTAGATACATCATTACCAATTTCACCCTAGTCCCCAATGCTACAGTAGAGTTTAAGTACCTAGCCCTTAAAACTATTTACAGAGTAAGATGATATGATTGGGTCTCTCCATCTTGTTTTGGTTGGTGCACCCACAAAACCTTTCTCAAAAGCTTTATTCCTCTAACATTTCAACTGCCTAGACCCTCCCACTCTGTCTTTTGCCCCCAGCATTAGATGAATGGCTGATCCAAAATTGTAAGAGATGTAATCTCAACCACAAGCTTTTTGTCATGCCAGGTCCAGATGGTCATCAGCTGGCCCCTTAGTGAACTGTAACGACCACATTGATCCTTGCCTGGAATGTATTCCTAACTCCATACCTTAATATACTCTTAGCCACCTACTACGTGCCCCTTCCAGTTATAATTTTGTGTGTGATTACGAAGGGGGACCATGGCTTTATGAATACTTCGACAGTGGGCGTATGGCAAGACAATGTCTTTTAGGCTACCATAGCATTGCATTTCAAGTTTTTGTTAAAGAAAAAACCCAACCACGGTCTCATAGGTCTAAACAAGACTTGACAACCCTCTCTTCACATCCCGTCTACTCTCCGTTGATTTACATTCCCGAAGGATTTATTCCTTGGATTGGTGCAATCTTTAATGACCTATTGCCAAAGAATTTATCCCTAACCCTAGCCGTATTAGCAAACTCAACTGCTCAAGACTCAGCTCACTGACAGTGATTCTTGGATTCCCTAGCAAGGGTTATATTAGATAATCTAATAGCGCTCAATTGTCTCCTTGAGGAACAAGACGATGTTTGGACCACAGCTAGCACCTCTTGTTGTACCTATATCAATACTTCTGATGACGTTGAATTAGAACTGAAGAAAATTAGAAAAACAGCACAAAATATCTCCAGTCCAATGTCTTTTAATGGTGCCCTCTGGTTTCCTGTCATTGCTTCTAGTTGCCTTCCTTCATGCATGGACCTGTAGTTAAGATCAGGACTTCAAATATTAATGATTGTTATTGGAATTTTGCTACATGTGTTTATGTTTAAACTTCTTATGCTACTTAGATCTGCTTGAGAGTGTCCTTACTTAGATCTGCTCCAGAACCTCTACAACCACCAAAACCATGGTCATTCAGTGGGTTGAAATAACCAACAGGGCATATTTACCTGAACCTCCACGTGGCTTAATAAAGTTCCCCAACAAGGAAACTGCCTAAGAACCATTTCCTGACTGCCTCTTTGTTGCTCAGATGTGTCCTAACTCTAATGACACCAACTCCCTAAAGTAACCATCAGAGATTAAAAATTCCCAACGTGGGATGTGACTTTCTGGGACAGGTCCGTCCCAGTGTCACAGGACTAAGCAAATCTATGGTTGATCAGCAATGCTTTCAGAGAAAGATTTTGCCTAAAAGAGGGAAATACAAAAGGTGAAACAAAATGGAGTCACTTGAGTCAAAGGTTTTTAAATAAATCCAGGAGACCATTAAGGAGATGGACCTTACGCACATCCTTGCCAGGTGAGACTGTGAACTTCTGAGCTGGGCCAAACCACAGACATTCTAAGGACTCTGCGATGAACACCTGCGACTTGCTACAGTAATGGACTTTTGCTTATTGATAGCCTTAGAAGCTACTTATGTTTAGCCAAGACTAGCTGCCAACACCAATCAAAACTCTTTGTAAACAACTTATGCAACACATTCCTTTTGATTCTTTTCTTTTTAAAAACCCCTGACTTTTGCTGCCTACTACTTGGGTGGCTACTCAAATCTGTGTACCCCTAATTGCAATTCTTTGATCCCAAATAAACAAGTCAGCTTGGTTATTGCTTCCTCATAATTTTAAGTCGACATGGTCTTCAAGTCCTTGGCATCTTGCTCTCTTGCTTCTCTCACGATATTACCCTCAGATCGATCTTGTTTGATTGTCAGTTTGCCCTTCCTGTGAGGACAGGACTTTCTAAGAGAAATTAAATATCAGCTCAGCTGTGTCCAAACTGTCACAGATTATATAGTACTAGAATTTAAATTAATGATATGTTACTCTATTTGATGGGCATAGAGGACATATGTAAACATCAAATACTCAAGACAAAGAGCACCTCACTCCACCATTCAGACCCACTCTGCAAGTTCACTTGGGCAAAATCTGTGCAGAGTCTTTTGACTGGCAGAGTCTCTGAGAAAGACAAGTTCAGGGAAGCGATAGTGTCTGGTACCAAGACCAAGTCTTTAATTTCATCGTTTTTACCTAATGTAAAAATGCAGCATGACTTGATCATCTTCTATGACAGTCTCCTTGTAGGCTACAGGGAAGAATATTATTCAACAAAAATCCTCTCTCTCCCTCTCTCTCTCTCTCTCTCTCCGTCATTCTGTGTTTCTGTGTCTGTTGTTGTGTATTTGCATGTGCACACACATACGTGGAGCTTTGTTGCCTTTTGTCTCTTTTTCTATTTGTGACTCTTTCTCTTGGTGGTAGCTGGTCCTACTGTGTGTGCCTCTGTCTGTCCCCCTTTTCCTTTCCAACCTCATCCTCTTTCTCTGGATTTCTGTCACCCCTTTTGTCTCGCTCACTTACCATATGATAAACCAAAAATAAAAGAGTTTCGGAGTGGTCAGATTGAATTGAGTCCAAATCCCATTTCTCTTTCTTACAACTTGTGTGACCAGTAGTATTTTCCATAATCTTTCTAAGCTCCAGTTTCCTCATCTGGAAAATGAGAGCAAACGTGGCTTCTTCGCAGAGTTGTTCTGAGGTATTGATTGATATCACGACCCTAACAAAGTATCTTGATCCAATAAAAGTTTTCTTCCTCTTCTTTCCCTAACGTCTCTTTTTCCTCCTTACCATCACCCATTCTCTCCAAGTTCCCTTAAATGGCTACAAAACTGAAACATATTACATATAATAATGACTTATATATGTAAAATGAATAGTTTCATATCCTCTATTGTTACTTTTTCTGGCAACTAAATGGAACATTTTATACTGCTCTCAAGGGAAATAAAAGACATCGGCCTTTGTTTTCATGCTACCCTCCCTTGATTTCTCCATTTCATCAATGGTCCTTGATGGAGGAAAAGGTCTTGGAGTGCGAGAATGGAGCTCTTTTCCTTGAACTAGATACTCATACTTATTCAATCGCTGCTAGTCCTTGAGCTGCAGGATTTATCTTTATGGCTCCATACCAATTTCTTTGTTAGATGTATCTCTGCCAAAATCCTAATGCCCACAATGTCTGTCTTTATAGTCATCTATCCCCGTAAACTACCTGATACTGCACATCGGCACCTGTGTCAGGATCTTACCCCATGGCACAGGTTAACCAACCGGGTGGATGAAGGAAAGGGGAGCCCTGTGCTGTAAGGCACACAAGGGAGCAGCAGAAAGACAAATTTCTTCCTCTCAAACAATACACATAGAAACTTTTCTGGTATGAAAAAATATATGTTCACAGTAGAAAAATGTTCAAGGCACCAAAAAAGAAAAGAGCATCCATAATCCCCACTCTTAGAGATAGTGATTGTTGCCATTTTGATATATTAGATTGAACCATATGAGTCGACCATTTTTAACCTACAAAAATGACAATTTCATGTGATCTAACCTAATACTTTCTCCTACCTTTTCTCTACCGTGGACGTTAATGCATTTTTAAATACAAATTTGATATTTTCTAATATCCCCCCACCTTTTCTCTACCATGAACATAAATGCATTTTCAAATATAAAATTGAGATGGGATTATGTGTGCATATGTGTATTATTTTTAAAGCCTGCCTTTTAAAATAAAATATTAATGATACAAATATGTACAGAGCATAATGCAATGTACACTAGCAGGCATAACAGTTTCCTCGAGAAATAAGACGTCACACGTACAACTGAAGCCCGATGTACACCTTTCTCCAACAGTCATCCCCTACCTATCTCCTTGGGGTAACCATCCTCATAAATTTAGTGTTTATTGTATACAGGTTTGCATCACTACCCAATATGCAGGATTGTTTAGCATTTTTATCTTTATGTAAATGTTACCAAAGTGTATATATCATTCTGTGGCTTTTATTGCTTACTAAACATTATATTTTTAAACATTTATCTATGTGGATACAGGTAGCTTTTGTTCACTTGTTTTCAATTTTTTATTAAATATTCAGATTTTTCTATCTGCCTCTGTCCAGTAGACTCGGTTCCTCTGTGCTGGGGACTTTGTTTATCTATGGCTTGAGAGGTTCCAAAAATGGGTGTCAAGCAGAACAGACAAATGCAGGAAGTGAAAGTGAGAATGACCGTGCTGGAAACATAGCCCAGGCTCCTTTGCCGGGCACCAGAGGCAGAGAGCACTAAGGATGAGTAGGTTCTCAAGTCTGGAAGAAGCAGACATCAACGCTGAACACTTCATTATGATATCACCTCTCTGGTGCCAGACTTAGGGGGCTAAGTCATCCCATCCAGAACTGCAAGGGAGGGGCAAAAGCATGGGGAAAGCTTTCAAAATGTCCTAAGTTCATTCTTCAAAGATGAGTAGATCCCCTTCACCATGGCAACCAGAAGCCCACGTTTTCAGATAAGGGCATTGATATAGCCTCAAGATTCTTTGATTATATTTACCTCCAAGTTTTCCAAACAAATAAAATTTATGATTGGCAGGAAATGGCACTGATAGAGCCTTAAAACACAGACAACCAAAAAAAAACAAAAAACAAAAAACCCACAATTCCCTTAGCAAGCAAAACCTTCCTAACCCTGAGGAGTTTAGAGTGTAACATGAGGCTAACAGCAAACTACAGTAGCAGTGAGGCATAGTAGCAAGAGTTAAGGACTCTGGAAACAGACAGAGCCAAGTTAAATTCCTGACTCCTGAATGTGTGACCCCGGGCGAGTTAGCTAACCTCATTCAATTTCTGTTTTTTCATCTGCAAACTAGAGATACAAATACCCGCCTTGCAAATTGATGGTTTTACACTGCCTGGTGCACATTTTATAAGTGTGAGCAACTTTTGTTAGCAAGTTGGGTTGGCAGAGAACAACCCTTGACTATTGAAGCTGGACATGGTTATTGAGAGAGAATAAAAACTCCTCATAGTTCTGAAAGCCCAGAGTCTCATCATGATTGCTGCTGTAAACTGTTGGTCCTGTACAGCAGCTGAAAATTGTGGTTCTCAGCCTTGCTCAAAAACATAGATGTTTTTTAAAGAAGAGACATCTCTGACATCCCAGGAAACTGCCTTTGGCTCTGTGTCCATTTCCTTTCTTTGAGACGATGGAGAGCATGAAAGGGCATGCATTAGCAAAGCTCAGGAGAGACCCAGACCTAGAGATGGGATCTCTCAAATAAAGCGGAATGTTTCCAGTTCCTGTGATATCTCCAGATGAAAAGCACAAACTCAAAAGCATCCTGAAAAGAAGTGAAATCTGGTGGTTCTACCACACCTACTACTGCCCAGGCAAGCAGCTCTTTCTTTTTTTTTCACTTAGAAGAAAAAGGAATTAGAGTCAAAATGACCCTCCTGGAGTAGATCTATTGACAAAAATGAGCACTTAGTTTTCGTGTATATAGTTAATTATAATCTCCCTCTCTCTCTCTCTCTCTCTCTCTCTCTCTCTCTCTCTCTCTCTCTCTCTCTCACACACACACACACATTATTTAAATTTGCCTTTGTTTTAATTTACACTGCTAGAGCCACTGGGATTTCTACATTTTGCTGGTGAAAAATAAGTCATGCTTCCTATGGTGACAGAAGGTTACTAGAATTGTCATGGTGATTATTTCATAATGTCTGTAGATATCAAATCACTATGATATATGCCTGAAACTAATATAGCTGTTGTGTCAGCTATATTTTAATTAGAAAAATAAGTCATGCTTTAAAAATGTGTACTCCATTTGACTGGGTGCCTAATCTCAAATAATCATTACGCAATTTGTTATTGTGGGAAAGTGGTAAAAAGCCTAAATGCCCACCAATAGCAGGTTTTTCAAATAAACTAGGATCCCGCCATATGATAGAATAATCTGTGGTCATTCCAAATAGTCTCATAGAAGATGATCGATCAAATTAAATGGAATGGAATATGTATACGATGTGTTAGAAGGTGAAAAAAAAGCCACGTACAAAGAGGTAAGGATCCCGTTTCTGTAAAAAAAAAAAAGACATACACAGAAAGAAGGAATAGATATCAACATGCTAAGTTAATTACCTCTGGGCTCTTGGAAATGAAGATGACTTATTTTCTTTTGTTCACATTGTTGCATGTTTGTATTTTTCTAAATTTCAGATGTTTCTGACAGCATTTTGTAGATATGCCTACTCAGGCATTTCACAAAAATTTATTGAGAGTTTACTATGTGCCAGGCTTTGTTATGGGCACTGGGATACAACACGAGCATGACAGACACGCTGCCTGCTTTCAGGGAGCTTATATTCTAGTAAGGGAGATCGTTGATCCACAAGGAAACAAATATGTGCCTGGTTTCAGATGGTGATAGCGTGATGAAGAGAATACACAAGATTACATGAAATAGAGAGCCTGGGGGTGCAGGGTGGTTGGAAGGTCACGGGAGCAGGGAAAGCCCCTCCAAGAAGGTGCATCCGAGCTCCAACTTTGAATGTCTATGAAAGCACTCGTTTTCAAGCACTTACTTAGCTTATTTCAAATGCTTTATTATTGAAAATAAAATTCTGAGGGCATGTCTGACACCATCTTTTTCGTGGCAGTGGGGGCTAGCTCCTGTTCATCACTGTGAGCTAGGAAGATATAGTGGCGTGCACATCACATTTGCAACCAGATTACCTAGGTTCAAATTCTGCCTCCACAACTTACTAGCTACAGACCTTGGGTAAGTTACTTAAGCACTGGAGACTCAGTTTCCCCATCCAAGAATGGGGATGATGATGATTATGATGACATTGATAATGACAATAATACTTTTACAGAAGAGATGGCTAGCTACCCATCAAAAATCCATGCTTCCTCTTCCACAGTGTGAAGTTGTTGCTAAAAGACAGCTTCTCAACCACGAGTTCCATTTTCCAGTCCCTCTTGCACCCAGAGGCAGCCAAAGACAAAATTTTGCCACTGAGATGGGAACAGAGTGAAGTGTGTCACTCCTAAGACTGGGTCCCTGAGTCATCATATGGAGAAAAACCACCCCTTGACCAGGAATGTCCTCGTTGGACTGTTAAGTAAGGGGAAACAAAATTTGACCGTGTTCAACTCCTGAAATTTTAGGGTAAGTTTGTTACAATATCTAGTATTATTATACTAACTAGTACAACTTTAAAGTGTTGTGAAAATTGAATGAGTGGGTTATACGTTGTCTCCTCAAAGTGGTTGCTGGCTGAACGTAAATGCGTGCAGAGTTTTGAATCCTTTAAATCAGTCTCACGAGATTTTGATCCCTTTTCTTGTCTCACCTTTCCAGAGGGGATGGTTTTTACTGTACGGAATATATATTTCTTGGAAGGTTAGTGACTAAAGGAAGAGGAATATTGGGCCCCTAGGACCTTACAGACTTGTATTACCAAAAAAAAAAAAAAAAATTAATTGCCTGGGATACAGGAGGAGAGAATCTTGCTTAACTAAGTAATCTCTCTCTCCCTTGAGCTCAGAGTTTGCAGTGGAGCTTGAAAATCAAGAGCTTCCCAAGATATAAAACTTCTTTTCTCTTTCTCCTTCTTCCTCCAGACAGTTCTTATGTGAGGAGATCTAAGAGGAAAGGAGAGAACTATATGCCTCATGTTTTCCTTCACTTTAAAATGAGATAATAAATATGACGTTCCTAGCACAGCAAATGACACATAGTAGGAATTTAATAAACGGGACTGGCCTCCCTACAGCTCCTTAAATCCTATTAGTTCACTGCCAACTATGACACAATCGATAGCTTGTCTCCACTCTGGTTTTCCTTCTGGGATTCTAATTAATCCTAAATTAGACATTCTATGTCTTTTACCTCTCTTCTATAGTTCACACCTTTTTGACTCCTTGTCTTTTTTTCTGGAGATTTTCTTTTGACTTGTCAGCTATTCATTCTTTCTTTAACTGTGTCTAATCTGATGAATTGCATTCTTAGTTTTTTTTTTCTTATATTTTTCAGTTCTAGATTTTTCTATTTGTTTCTTTTTCAAATTTGCTATGTCATTTTTTAATCACTTCCTGTTTTCTCACAAATTTTCCAGCTTAGTTTGTATCTCCTTGACTATAGTAAGTGCCATTGTTTTACTGTTGATTTCTGATCATTCTGACAACAGCAGTTCTTATGAGTTTGTTTCTGTTGGCTGTTTTTTCTGTTGACTCTTGATCATGGTGTCTTGTCTTTTAGTGTGCCTAGTGATCTTTAATTACTTAATGGATATTATATTTTAAAATGTATTTGTTAAACTAATTTGAGGCTTAAGATGACGTTATGTTCTTTCAAAGAGGATTTTTTTTAGCATCTATCACACACCTGAGGGTACTATCTGTCTAGGACAATTTAATCAAACTCAAAAGATTGAGGTTTTCTAAGCCACCCTGATGACTCAAAGACTAGCTACCATCTGTGCTAGAGTGGTTTACTTTCTTTTTACCCTTTCTCCTAGGGTATAACCCTTTGGATCTTAGCTAAAAATGGAAATGGTTTACCAATACACTAACCTTGACGGAATTTAAATTCCAACTTTAGTTCTCCTACCTCTGAAAGGCCACCAGAAATACAGCTCAAACCTTCAGCTGTCTATCTGATATCGACAAATGTTCCTGAGCACATGGATTCATTAACAAAATCAATCCTAGGACTATTGGTTCTCCAAGACTGAGCTTCATACTGTGTCCTCCTGTACCTGCCTGAGTCCAGTTAGAACAAAGTCTTTGGTTCCAGGTATCAGGAAGGGTTGCTTTGATAACAAATTTTCATTTCTGTAAACTGCAGCCATCCTCATCTCTTTTGTGATACGTTATTTTCCAAGGGAGACCAAAACGGTTTACAGGCAAATCATTGCTTCTGCCAGCCTCACAAATTGGAAGACAAAGGTATGGCAGTAAAGGGGGAAATGTTTTATTATTCCCATTTTAAAAAGACAATTTCCAAGTCAAAGCAGGTGAGTCATCCACAAAGATCAGAATCCAACACCCAGTCTGTTCCACCCTCCCTGAATTCCTTCCTGAAGTGAGGGACTTTACCCCATAGGAAAAGCTACTTCTCTTCTAAGAAATATGCAAAGTAGACTCTACTCTGGGCCAACAGGAAGGGGACGGTGGAAGACAGGTAAATGCCACCTCCATGAGTCTCCCCAAGGATTGGGTGATCCCAAATTTTGAATTTTTAGGATATTAATAACTATCCAACTTATTAATTGAGCATTCACCACTGTGTTAAAGCACCCTTATGCATTATTTTATTTAATCCTCACACAACCCTCTAATAAAGTTTTTATCATTATTCTCTCTTTCTGTTTAGAAACTGAGGCCGGGGAGGTTATGACACTTGTCACAGCCACCTAGTTAGGAAACAGCAGGCCTTTGGTTTGACACTCAAGTCAGTGATCTTCTGTTGCCTTTCTTTCCCTACCTACAGAAGTTTCTTGATATTGAGAGATCGAGAGGAAACGAGGGTTTCCCTGGAGCCCAGGCTCATTCAGAGTCGGCTGAGGAAGCCAAACCCCAGAGCAAAAGACACCACGAAGAGAAGAGGGTATCTCTGAAAACAGAAGGGTTGGTGCAGACAGATGTGCTTGTCAACATGGCAACCTGGACACACCTGAAAACACCTGCTCCACCACCCAGATGGCCATTATGGGGCAAATGTCACACTCTTTCCATTGTTCTTCTCTTCTCATTTCTTCAGAGTCGTACAGAGGTCAAGTCCCATCAGGGGGTTCCCAACGATCCCCATCTCCATCTTATCTTAGGATGAAGCTTGAAAAATGCTTTAGCACTGAAGCCCACCCCTTGGAAAGGCCTCTGCCTAGACAAAGAAAGGGCTGCCTCAATTGCATAAGTTTGAGTGTTTTTGGAAAATATTCCTGCTCCCAAATAGATCTCCTATATTGACATGTCACACTGGCTGAAATTCCACCAATAGAGCTCTCCTTTTGATGTAAAAAAGTCTTGAATTTTTGTCAATCTTAATTTTTTTCTCACATAAAGATGTTTTTCCAAGACTTTTGCTACCTACCATTTGTCTACTGAGAGTCTGACCCATAAAAGACCCCCCAAAATATAGTATCTATTTACTATCTGATGAATGATCAAAATAAATAAACAAATAAACGAGGAGCAGCCTAAAATTAGAGAGCTCAAAGAAAGCCATCCTTTATCTAGAACTCTCTGTTTTGTTTTAATGGAGTTGAACAGATAGCATAATTGCATGAACTTGTTCTTTGAGGGGGTGGATATATATAAGTTTTGTGATGTTACAAACAGTATTATAATTAAAGGTGCTTCTGCATCTGAAAAATTTTAAAACCACTGGATTCAGGTGATTGGTTCTGATAGCATTTGTTCATACAATAGAATAAACTAAAGAATAAACTTTTGTCAAGGTATCTTTCTTCGAACACCTTTCTGGGTATCTCGGCATCAGCAAGGAATCATATTGAAAAGACTCAGCACAAAGCCTAGCGTACAGTAATCCCAGAATATAGTGCAGCGGCATTATTCATACTTGGGGACTTGAACTTGGAGACTTAACATTTATTTGGTCTAGAGTATTTTAAAATCATCCATTCTGTCTCTTAAAGAACAAGAAGAGTGATGGAGAGGTAGCAAATACCTTCACCTGGGATTCTCTGCAGCCAGAAGGCACAGAGCACATAGCAAGCCATCAAGAAGAAGAGCTCCAACCAGAAACTTCTCCCACACCTCGGGCTCACCAAGGAGAGGTACAACTAGGTGAAAAGTGGACATGGATTGTCAAAGGAACAACAGAGCAAAAGAAATGGAAAATAGGGTGGGAGAGGAGAGAAGCCACAAGGTGGTGCTCTATCTGTACAGTTGATGGGAAGGGCCAGATGATTTTTAGTGCCCCTTTCTAGTACTCTACGTTGAGAGAGCAGTTTTAAAAAATAAAAAGGGTATGTGATGGTGAAGAGTGATTCGAAAACCTAAAGGAAGATGCTGAGCCCGTGAGGGCTATGTTGCTTATTTCATGCAATGTATTTAGTCTACAGATCATGCAACGCAAAGAGCAGGAGGGAGGAAGCAACGGTCAAGATATCATCTTGTCATCTTCGCCTGGACTTCCCACTACGACCTTCTCTGTTCAGAATCTATGCCAAGCAAACAACATAGTAGCCGGGACATGGTAAGTGCCCCACAAATATGTGTTACTTCAAACATAATTATGCTTTCACTTTAGAAAATATGGAAAAATTACCAAAGAATATAAAGAAAAAATCACTCAATACATGGGCTCATCATTCATGAGCCCGTCACCCATAAATAACACAAAATAACAAATAACATGTATTGAGTGATTGTCATGTGCTAAGCACTTAATACGATCTGTCTCATTTAGTCATTCACTTAACCATTGTCAATATTTCACATCTCTTTCCAGGTATTTTTTTCTGTACATGATACATAGATATTTCCAATAGTTGTGCTAAGCCTTTTACATATGTTTCGTTATGCTTCTTACTATTATTTCTTATAATCCTCACGGTAAACTTGTGAGGTACCTGTTTTTTCCTCCCATTTTACATATAAAATCACTGAGACTCAGGAATTAAGTTGCCTAAGGTCACAGAGCCAAAAAATGTCATTGCTGGGATCTGAACCAAGGTTTGACAGACAGTACGGCTCATGATTTCATCCATTATCTGCTCTCTCCTGCTCTCTCAGCTTCCCAGGTATTCTTCACTACAGGATGTGAGTGAAAAATGACAGGTTCATTGTTCCTAGGGGGGTCCTAAAGACAGGCCTTTAAAACAGTACAAGGGTTACACGTGTAAGGTGTGGTTATTGCAAGAAATGGCCAAAGAGACCCTTGATTCGTACCGCCCTCCTGCCAAGGAGATAGCATTGTGATATCCAGTGACAAAACAGGAAAGGTGTGGGCTGTGCCAGGGTCCATGAATGTCACTTTTATGACTGCCTGGCCAGTTCAGCAGGGTAAAGAAGAGAACTTAGCAATATCCTAAGTCAAGGATTGCCAGATAAAATCCTGTTGACTTTGAATTTAGCCATTGATTTAACCACTATCAACATTATAGATATACGTCTAATTATAGCCAGTTCATACTTATACTAAAATGTTATTTGCTCTTCACCTAACATTGAAATTTAACTGCACATATGTGAAACATATTTATATGAAAAATTATTCATTGTATATCTGGAATTCAATTTAACTGAGTGTCATGTATTTTTATTTGCTAAATATGACAATCCTAGTAAAAGGCCCTCCTTTGTTTTATTTTACTTCCTTTTCCCTTGCCCTTCATTTTCCATTTCCTCCTCTATTCTTCCCCATTGCAAGCACCCGAATTGATTTTGTTTACTATAAGTCCATCCGATTTACCTTTCATTTATTTACTTTGATATATACATACATTTGAAACTGTATCATATTGATGTTTTTAAATTCACACAAATGAAATTGCACTATAAAGCTCATTCTGTTCTTACTCGTTTCCTCAACACTTTCTTCTTGAAATCCATCCTTGTTGCTACGTGCAAATCTGGATCATTAGTTCTGAATTCTATATAATATTTCACTGAGTGAATAGATCATGTTTTACCTACAGTCTCTCAATGGTAGACATCTAGGCAGCTTCTTCCTCCAGGTTCCGCAAACAAGTTCTGGGTCATCTCGTATACACATTTGATGGGTGTCAATTCAGTCTTGTAATTATTTGCATTTCTCTGGTTATGTTACAGACATGCGTGAGAGAGGGGGGGCGCATTCTTAGGAATGGAGTAGTTGGTTCATAGGGTATTCACATGTGTGAAATTCAAAATATTTAATAACCATCAAGAGGCAGGCACTGCCCACTCAGAACTAGCACTGCCCATTAGCCATATTGGTACCCACAAACTGAATAACTGCGTTGCATATCTATAAATATAGTTTCATTCATGCCACTAGAGTTGCTCAGGAACTGCTCTGCCAGTATACATTCCCAAGACGATGCATGAACACCCTCCTTTTTTTCACATGTTGTCACCATTTGAAACTATAACTTTTAATTTTTGCTAATTTGATAGGTGTTTAGTCACTCTCACCGTTGTACTTGTTTGTATTTGTCTGGTTATTAGCAAGGCTGAACATTTCTTCGTATATTTTTTAGCCATTCAGGTTTCCCTTTCCTTCCATAAATTGCCTGTTCGTATCTTTTGTCCATTTTTCTGTTGGGTTTCCACTCTTTTTTCCTGCAGCTACATAGAAGTTCCTGTGTAGTCTAGAATAACGCTGTTTAATAGAAATATAATGTGAGTCCCACATGTAATAAAAATTTTTTAACAGCTGCATTAAGAAGGTAAGAGAAAGAGGTAAAATTAACTTTGACAATGTATTTTATTTAATCCAATATAGCAAAAATAATATTATTTCAACATGTAATCAATAAAAAATTATTGAGCTATATTACATTCCCTTGTGCATGCTAAGTCTTTGAAATCTCATATGTATTTTACACTAAAAGCATATTTTAACTCATACTAGTCAGACACAAAGTGTTCAATAACCACATGTGGCTAGTGGTATATTGAACCATGCAGGCCTATAATCCAGATTCTACATAATAATTCCGTATTTGTTTAGGTAGAATATATCTTCTTCTGATCCACCCAACTGTTAACTTTGTTTATGGTTAAAAAAAAAAAAATGTTAATTTATATGTAGCTAAGTCCACTATTTTTTTTTCCTAAAACTTATGTTTCAGTCTATACCCTTGCCTAAGTGTCCAAGATACAATCTTACACTGTTCTTTTATTAGCTTTATAGTTTTTATCTTTTGTAGATAGGTCTCAAGTCCATTGGAGAATTTTTTTTTCATATTGTAGGAAGTAGGGATTCAACTTTTTTAATAGAGTGAGCTGGTTTCCCCAATGCCATCTACTAAATAATGTCTTTTCTCCACTTACTTGTGAAGCCACTTCTACCGTATGTCAACTTCCCATATATACAGTCTGTTTCTGAGCTTTCTATTCTGATACTTAATCATCACCATAATCCTTGGGGGGAGGGGGTTATATGATCATTAAATTGCAGAGAATTTGGGTAAATGCACCAAAGTCACTAAATAGCAAGTGTTGGGGTTACAATTTGAACCCGGGTATATCTGATTCTGTGCCAGTTAGGATTGTATTTGGCTCCATGTAACAGAAGCCAGACTGCAGTGTCTAGAAGAGATTTATTTTTCTCATTTACCAGGAATTCTGGAGATCGACTATCCACTAGAGGTATAGTAGCTCCATGAAGCCTCCAAGGATCCAGGAGCCTTCCGTCTTTTTGATCAGCCATATTAACATGTAGCTTTTCGGTCTGGTCAAGGACATGGCGCAGGTAATTCTCTCCTCTCTTTCCTACAATATCATTCTTTTGCTCTCTTCTGGATCATTTCTAGCAGCATAAAAACATCTATTTTTTTTTTCACCTTAAAGAAAACAAACTTATCTTGACTCTACTTCCCCAGCCAGTTGCCATCCTGTTTGTTTACTCTTCCTTGAACAAAATTCTTTGAAAGAGTCATCTATAGTCTCTGTCCTGGTTTCTTTTCTCTTATTCTCGCCCCCCCCCCGCCCCCGCCACCCTCACATTTTATTACAAAAATTTTTAAAATACTGTACAGTTGAAAGAAGTTTATGGTGAACACCTGTATATCCACTACCTAGATTCTACCATCAATATTCTATTATACTTGCTTTATCACATATCTAACTATCTATCCATGACTCTATTCATCCATCAATCCATCTAATTTTTAAACATTTCAAAGTAAATATTAGCTATTTGCTACTGTAGCTATCAGTACAGTTCCTATAAATACTTTAGGATGATATTATTACTTAATGTAGAATATCTGTTTATAATTTTTTTCTTTTGTGGCAAAATGTACATCCAACGTTTGTCCATATTTTAGGTATGCACTCCTCTTTTAAACCTGCTTGAATCAAGCTTTCATTTTCACCATTCTCCCAGTGACCTCTTCATTGCTAAATCCAATGGGGAATCTCTAGTTTTTAATTTACCCATCCAACACAAGCAGCATCCCTCCCTCTCTTCATTTAACTTTCAGAACGCTATCTTTTTCTCTTATCTCACTAGTCACTTCTGTATTGATCTTCCTTATCTCCCTGATCGATTCCTGTGAGAGGATCCCAGGGCTCAGGCTTTGGTTCTCCATCTGTACCCACTTCCTTGGGAATCTCATCCATCTCATGGAATCTGATCCATCACCCAGATGCTGACAGCTCGCAGAGAGAGAAGCAAACTTGTCTTAGATCACCCAGCCAGGACCATAATCTCACAGTCTCAATGCTCAACACCAAGGGGTTAAACCTCATTGGGTGCCAGACACTTTACATACCTTTCTTGTCTAACTTTTAAGAATGATATGTGCACAGAATTTAGATACTCTTCATTCCATGGCACTAGTAACTGTCTATAAAGGTAGGATTGAGAGATAAAATTCAGGACAGCCAGTTGAATGTGAACTTCACATAAACACTAATTAATACTTATACTAAAAAATTATTCATCACTTACTTGCATTTTTATTTGCTAGATCTTACAATCTTGCCTGACTCCAAAGCCTTTAGAGTACGTTTAGCCATAGAGCATGGAAAGATTTTGATATTAGGTTCACTTCCCAATTTGGCCACTTACAGACTCTATGATCTTGATAAGTTTTATAACCCCTCTGAGCTACCAAGAGGTGTAGTAAGAATTAATTGAAGAAAATGGGAAAAAAGCTTCCAGGACAGTACTCGACAGGTAGTTGACACACAAAAATTGGCAATTATTATTATTATTTGCTTAGAATAACGCTTTTTCTCAGGCCCTTGTCTTGGTCCCAAAAGCATAAATGTGACTCTTGGAAGAGTAAGTTGGACATGTGTGTTTGACTTGCACAACCTAAGCACACACTTCACCCTGTCACCCACTACAGCCAGACATATTCAAACCGATAAGCAGAATGTAGGTTTTGGCACATGTGGCAGGCATTGCTAGATGCCTACCAAAAGTAGATCTAAGAACAACTGAACAACCCTAGTGATTTTTCCTGTGATTAGGGACAAGGCTGACGCAAGGCTACAAACCTGGACTTCACTCTGCGATGGAAATAAAGCTTCTCAAGATCTCTGTGTAGAGGAGGGCAGCTTGATTGCTAGTGAGATGACCTCATGCTACTTTTATGAAAGAGAGAAGAAAAATCAAGGTCGATGGAGAGAAGAGAGAGAGAAAGCAGATGGAACTCTTTTCCAGAGAAAACACTAACGCTCAAGGATTGCCAGAGGTGGCCATGAACTTGCTGTCCGGTGTGGTTCAGAGGAAAACACAAAAGCATAAGAGCAGGTCTGGAGGAGAACACAGAACTGACAGAGAGGCTACCTCTGTAGAGGGGATGGAATTAGGGCCATGGAGGGGGTGGTAAAGGTGGTCAGGGAGAAGTTAGACTTACCTGTAGTGCATTAAATTTCAGGATGGGTATATATTCACGCGATGCTTATATAATTAAAATTAATGTTTAATAGAGAAAAGACGTGAGATTTGGAGTTGTAAGTTCTGGACTTAAGACTTGCCTTTTCTATTTGGAGACATTCAGACATCATTTATAGAGCAACTATTATATGCCAAGGAGTATGCCAGGCACCAAGGGTACAAATAAAAATGTCCTAAAATTTATGATCATAACTTAACTTGTCTGAATCTCAACTTACTTGTCTCTACAATGGGTATGATGATTTCTACTTCATGGAGTTGTCAAGACTATTAAATGAAAGTATAGAAATATGCTTCTGTTCATAAAACATTACACAAGTATACTATACAAGAAGTCAAGTAATTATAATAAAAGACCATGGAATTGTAGTTGGGGAAAGTGGCATGAGGACATTAAGGGATGAGGGGCCATGAAACAGTGAAAGGGGCACCGGAGGTTCCAGGGACTGTCAGAGTTTGGATACTAAAGAGAGTGAGCTAGAAAGACAGAGCTAGGTAGAGAATCGGATGCATGAAATTGATATTGTGGCTTATTGGTAAAAACAAAACATGGTCAGAAGAGTGAGAGGCTGAGGTTGGGTAGAGGTCAAGATCACTGGAGGAGGGATGATCAAGGAACTGAAAGGCCTGAGGCTTGGAAGGATCAGCCACACATATATTGCAAACATCACAAATTTAGATCAGAGTCAGGAAAAAACACAACAGTGAGCCAGGATCCCAGATCACTGGGAAGCGAGGAGGAAAGATTCAGAAGTCAGCTGGAAACAGGGACAATGAGGGGCAGCAGAGTGTTAAATCTGATGACAGGAGGTTCGAAGCTAAAGGAATGGAGAAAGAAGGGTTTGTACGCAGCGATAGCCAGCAAGGAGGACCCCGACCCTGGCCCCAGCTCCAGGCCCAGCAGTACAAGGGCCGTAGGAGGAAATACAGCCACCACTCGAGAGGACAGCAGGGACAGCAGTGACCTGAAGGGGAGCCAGGTTCCTGTTAGAGCACGCGGGTAAGAGAAACTTCCAGAAAAGAAGTCGAGATACGGAGATTTTTTGCCAATAACTGACCATGAACTCGAGGGAGCACAGTGGCAGTTTTTCGGAGACGGGGAGGGGTGAGAGAAAGGGATTGAATAGGGCATGATAGAGCCTTTTGGAGATTTAGCGAGCCCAAGGCGAGGGGTGACCTGGGAATCTGGAGTCCTGGTGGTTACTGGCAACACCGGGGTAAAGGACCTCATGAGATGAGTCTTGGGGCTCCAGGCAGACGGTGGCGGTGAGGAGCTAGTGTGGGGTGTAGGAAAGGCTGGGTGTTTGGTGCTTTCTCTTTGCCCCTGAGGGCACATGTTCATGCCTTGTGGGCAAAAGAGGAATCTCACTCAGCGCTTGTTCAAGAGCCAGACACCCTCGGATTGCGTCCTGGTTGCCACTTACTTGCCATGTAATTCCATTTAACCTTTCTGTGACTTACTTTTCTCACCATAAAGTAGAAATAATATCTATCTCCTAGGTGTGTTGTGAGGACTAAATGACTAATCCATGAAAGCATTCAACGAATGTTAGCTCTTGTGAGAGCCACATGGTCAAGCCTTACCTAAAGCCAAACCATCTCTGGACTTCTCAGTCACATGAGCCAAGAAATGCCCTTTTCGTGGCCTAGGCTAGCTCGAGATGAGTTTTCTGACTCATAATCAAAAGATTCATGGCACAGACACTCTTTTGATCTCCATTAGGTAGATGAGGAAACTAAGAATCGGAGAAGTTAAGTTAGTTGCTCAAAGACGCACAGCTCAGATCTGAACACAGGTCTGTCGGACCTGCCAGTCTGCTCGAACACAGCCTTCTCAACACCGATTCAAAGCCCAAATACCCATGACCCTCTACTATTTCTAGTCAAGTGTCTTCCCTCCAGCGAGACTCTGCAAAGGTCAGAACTGGACATTTTTGGAGAAAGAGGGGCTGGTTTGACAGCCTCCTGACCTTGGGCTAATCACCCTGTGGCATAATTTAATGGGTCACAGGTCATGTTTGGGAGGACCATTTTCACATGGTCCAGTGGTCCAGATCTCAGGTCTGTGCTCCCTGAAACGTGGTGAGCAGTGGACAGGAAAGAGGTGTTCTCACATAGGTACGTGTCGTCCCCAAGCCTCCAGCATCCAGGACGGCATGAGTCAGAGGAGACGAGAGCCCAGGGGTTTGATTTTGAGAGAGGGTTGCCAGGCTACACGCCCACACTCTCCACCCCGACCTCTGCCTTCTGTCTTATATTTACCAATTCTTTCTCTATTATCCTTTCTTCATTTCATTTTTTCTCTTTTTCCTATATCTCCTCTTTCCACAAATATTTTGAAATCATTTGCAAAAAATATATACAAGCGATATATAAGTATAAAGATCAAATAGCAGACATCAGGACTAGGTAAACCATAAACTAGAGTGACAAGTGTAGACTAAGGGAATGGTGATGGATTGCGCCACGATATACCAAATGTGGCATTTCATAGTTGCTATGGTCGAGCTTCCTGGTAGCCAAAGCAAAAATGGGCAACAGTTAATTATGTGGCTAGGACTATCTAAATAATGTGCACAGACGCAATACACAATCTGCCTTCAGAGGAAACAAAGCTTTTTCCAGCACTTAGCTCTCCATCAAAACTTTTCACATATGTATGCAGGCGACACTGTGTACCTTTAGTGTCCTCTGAATAAAGCCAACAAAATAGCACCCACATACAAGCCCTGAGAGCCTTTAGAAAGCAGAGTCAAATGTAAGTTTTTAATGTTTTAACTTGATCCAATAGCATTTCTCAAACTCTCAGAACCCCAGAGTTATACACGGCATTAATAACTTCTGTAAAAAAAAAAAGGGGGGTTCAATAGGCAGATAAACACGAGATAGAAATCAGAATTAAACAAAATTGAGAGGTTTTTTTAATTACAGATTACCAAGAGCTTTTAACACTACGGCCCCTGTGACTCTCTAAGCTCAATGGGACCCTCCTCTCCCTCCGCCCCCAATTTTTTCAAGCTAGAGACCATATTTAAGATGTGTGGACCAAAGTTTGAAAACTGCTGATCTAGAGGAATGCCCGAGTTAAATCCCTCCCAATAGAAGTTGTCTCAAACAGGCGTTTTGTAGAGTTGGCCCTCTGATGTTAAGGCAATGGCGTCTGACATGGCCCAGACTTCGGGGCTTCTGATACTCTCGTGATGAAATAAGAAAGCCTCTTCCTCCGACTCCTCTTTTCTAGGACTCACATCCTTAGTCCCAACAACTAGAGGACATGGAAAAGAGATTACAGAGGGTGAAAATGAGAACCTCTCACAAGCTGTGAGATGCTCCATCTCCATCAAGTTGGGGCCTGGTTCACACCCCTGGGGGCCTGGGCCAAATGCCAAGGTAGGGTTCCCTGTGCCCACTGGCTTAGCCGCATGGACTTGAAGGAGCAGTTAAGAGAATGGAGTCTCAAAGACATGCTAGATGTGTCCCAGGAGATCATCAGAAGTAGGTCGAGGGAGAGTTCCAAGTGGAAATCTGAATTAGAGCTGGCCAAAGAGGGACAGGGAAGTCACTTTAGAGGCTGCAGTGGCAAATGGGTCTAGACCCTAGAATCATTCCAAATTCAAAAAAATATGGCCTCCCTTAGGGATTCATTATCTGGTTTCTATGACCTCAGGAGTAGATACACTTTGATAAATCTAAGTCAGATGAAAGTGGTTTCATCTACTGCTCATCAGCCGATAGTTCCAAACTTCACGGCTTAAATCAGGTTAATAAACAACTCGGCAGAGATCCAAGTCTGAGACCTAAACTACCAGATGCTCCTCAACTAAAAAGGCAGATAGAGAAGATAATGCACAGATTGCAACTTTGCAAGGGCAAGATATGAAAAGCACATGTCCAAGGATGCTCATCTCAGGACCATTAATAACGGTGGAAAATGGAAAAAAACTCAACATTATACTCTTGGGATTAACTAAAATATGGTATATTCGTATGACAAAACACCACACAACCTTCAGGAATGATTTGAAGTATATTTATTAATATGCAAAACAGATGTATGATAAACTATTGAGTAAAAACACACATTACCAAAACATAAATAGCAGAGTCCCATCTTCATGGAAGAAAACACGTTTGCATAAATATACACCGAAAGAAGTCTAAAGGGACATATCAGAATCAGAACTGGTTCTCTGTGGGCTCTGAGATTGTGATTACTGGTGTCTTTTTCTTATGTTCACCAGCAATTCCTTTTTTTCCTTGTTTTACAATAAGCGTGGATTTTTTTTTTTTTTTTTTACATAATTATTTTTAAAAAGCAGGAAAAGAAAACCAAGTGCAGTTTCCGGTTGCTGCCTGAGGCACTCACATTCTCTCTTGCATCATCTCCTCCTCTCCATACTTGATCTTCATTAGCCTGTTTTCATTTTGGTTCCAAATCCCCTTCCTCTGTCTCCCCCACCAATCCATCTTCAGACACACAGATGCTTCAAGGGGGATGGAGGCTTAGCCAGCTGGGTTCTGAGAAGCACAGAGGCAGGAATTCTGGAATAGGAGTCTGAGCTACGACACCAGCCAGCCTGCGGGGGAGAGAGGGTAATGGGGTGTTTGGCTGCCACACGGCTCTCTGTGGCCACTGCATGTGGAGTGAGGGTGGGTTGGTCAAGATCAGATGTGAATCTGATAGTTCAACGCCATGACGTCACTGCTCCTCACTCCTTCCCCAATGAACTTCATACGGGGCCTAAAACTCAGATCAGACCTGTCTTTGCAGGGCGTGGGTCTGTGGTTATCTGCACAGCGAGATTTCCCAGGTGGTTCATCTCAAGAGAACTGGCTCTGGTTTCCCCACCTGCAGCTGAAATTCTAACCCCACTTCGGGCTGTGACTCTCAAACTCTTTATCACCCCTGGGGTATTTAAAGTCACAGGTTGGAAGAAACTGCACTTCGAAGGGGAAAAACATGTTTTTCTGAGAACTAATGGGTTCATATTTCTACGGCAATTCAGAAAATAGATATGTTTTATTTGGAGATTTGGAAGGACTCTAAGTTTTCAAATTCTAATATTACAGTGAGCACAAATATAACACAGAGTAGAATGAGAAAGCTAAACGAACTTAACATTTTAAGTCTCCAGAGACATTTTACACTTCCCCTGGGAGAGATCTGCTTCAGGCGATGCTCCAGATCGTGCCCACCACATGCACTTCTCTTTAAGAAGCACTGGCGGAACAGATCACCACAGTGTTTTATCTCCAAGTCCCTAGAAGAGATCAATTACATCAAGGTCAATTACAAAGCAAGGTGCATAAATTACTGAGTCAATCCTGAGCAGGTTTGGATGGAGGTAGGGGGTTAAGTAATCTCCCATAATTTCCTACAGTGTTATTGTCTCCATGTTATCAAATTTAAAAACTGAGCCTCAATGAAGTGGAAATGACTCGCCTAAGGTCACCCAGCTAGTAAAGTGACAGGAACTAGATTTCCAACTATAAAGCCAGTGCAGATGATAGTTAAGCAAAGGCAACTTTAAGAAACAAAGTGGTTCCCAAACCAAGATGGTAGGATGGGGACAACATGAAGGAACACACTGTTAAAAACCGTCATTTCTCGGAGGATGGAACTTTCTCAAAGGAACTCTCATGTTCTACTTTTTACAGTTCAGTAACATTGAGTGGTTATAACCAATATATTTTTCTTAATGCTGGTTGCCCAACAAAATCGAAAGGTTATTCTTTAGGTACTAACCCCAAATAACTTCTCTTGATCTGATTTCACCCTCACTCAGCTACCTTCTTAATTCCCATAGAGCTGGCTAGCAGAGAGAGAGAGGACACTGGTCCAGGTGACATCACTGTCATCCACCTGAATGTCTGTTCCTCATTATAAATGAATGCAGCTCAACAATTTTTTTCTCCTCTTATCCTCAACAATTCCCAGGGTCCGGCAAACAGAAAGGAGCAGTATATATGCAAGTCAGAGCCGTGAAAAGAAACAGAATCCTCTTTAGCATAGTAACACACAAGCATTAGTCCACTCTTGGCCATGTACAGCCTAATTGTCAGTTCAATATTTGACCCTGTCTCAGACAGCAAGTAAAGGCTTCTTATCTATTTCTGTGTTACTGTTTGCCTTGCAAGAAGCAGAAATCCAACTCGTGCTGGCTTGAGAATAAAAATTAGTGTGGATTTCGTAGCTTAATATAACTTAAAAAGCCAAAGATAGAGCTCCAACTTCAGGCATGATTGGATACAGGCATTTGATTAATGTCATCAGGCCTTTTTCTGACTCTTTTTTCAACTTTCTGTTGTGCTGACCTTACTCTCAGGCAAATTCTTTGCACACAGCTGTCCTTGCCTCTCCAGAGTTCTTTTTTCTAGTTTGGAACTAAGCAGTTAGAGAAATTTCTCATTAGTTCCAACAGAAATCTCAGAATTGAATCTCATTGGCTTGGCTTAGATCACATGCCTATGTCTGAATACACTGATTGGTCTGCCCTAAATCGTATCACCTCTCCCTTCTACAGAGCTGGGAACCACACAGAACGACTGGGGAGCAGTGGATGTCCAAAGGGAAAATAGGTCACTATAGAAGTAAAAACTTGAGATGGGGGGAAAACAGATGCCCAACACTAGATCTGAGGCCCCCTTCAGCTTGATCTGGGGGAAAAACAGAATGGAAAAAAATAACTCATTGTCAAGCCGAAGGCTGAGGAGAAGAGACATGATAGTCAGGATGGGGGCGGGGAATCAGATTTCAGGACAGAGGAACTCAGGGGAGGGTGGAGCAGGAGGGCAGTGCCGAATCAGGAGAGCTAGACTCTGCGTGGATCTGAACAGGTGACATGAGCAGGATCATGTCCGAGGGAGTGGATTGTGCCACCCCACCCTCTGACGTTCAGGGCGAGGTATTGTGCCATGATGCTTATATATCTGTCGTTTTCACATGAGTCCTGTTAGCAATGACCTCTACATCAACTGACAAGATTAAGTTCCTGGACCCAAGAAGCTGAGAACTCGACCTTGGACGCTGGTAGATTTTTACAAGGTCCTACCCCATGGAAGGCCACTTGGCGGGCAGCCAGCAGGCCTGCCTTGACCACACCCTGCCTTTGCTTTGAGGCCCCCAGTGCTGTCCTTACAGTCCTGTGCCAGGTTTTTGTGAGACTACAGATAAGAACCCTGGCACGGGGCTTCCTCAGAGTGGGCCAAACAAATGGCAGCTGTTCTTATTACTGTTGGATGCGCATGTGACTAGCACACAACTAACGATACCTATTATTAGGTATGTGAAGCTCACAAAGGGTACCAATAAGATGCTTGAGAATCGGTAACTGTTAATACAACTAACTGTTGTAAATTCAGAGGAACCTACTGCAGTAGCTGATGCTAATTACTACTCAGAATACTTTCCCATCTCTTCTCTCTTTGTCACAAGGCCATCTGCTTGCAAATGTGCTCAAAGCACAAACTTTTTTCCCCACTGATCTTGGCTTGGCTTGGCTTAGATCACATGCCTATGTCTGAATACACTGATTGGTCTGCCCTAAATCATATCATCTCTCCCTTCTACAGAGCTGGGAACCACACAGAACGACTGGGGAGCAGGTTTTATCTGAGCCCCCCACCCCCGTGTTTGTCTTTCTCAAAGTGAGGTCCCCCAGTCTAACCTGTGTTAGAATCGTGATGGTATTTGTTAACTATGCAGATTCTTAGATCCCATCCAGGCTTGCTAAATCTCAGTCTCTGGATTTGGGGCCGAAGGACCTGAATTTTAAAAGGCTCCAGGGGTGGTGAAAATTCTAATGCACCCCAAAGCTCACAAGGAAGGCACCTGCCCCAACAGGAAAATCCTGATTCGCTCGTCGGCCCCGCCCACGTTGGCCCTTCTATCAGGTAATTCAAAGTCTGCAGGCCTGTGGGTTACTGATTAACCCTAGGTTTCCAGAAGAGAAATAATAATGACAACTGAAGGGACAACATAAGCCCAGAGACAAACCGAGCAGACCTGAGAGAGTAGTGCCAGATGGCTGTTGTCACCACGCATCTGACAAGAAGGAAAAGAAGGCTTGATACGCCCAGCCTAAGTTCAGACTACGTCCAGGTGCCAGCGACACCAGCCGATACTCCTTGTCATTGCCAAGGCCCTGAGCTGCCACATCCTGCTGACTCCCATGCCCAGAATGGCCTGCACTGAGGTCCCACAGCAGCCCCAGCCCACCTCTGCAGGAGCCACCACCACCAACACCGCAATCCCTGCTGGGGGTCATTGCAGATCCCTGGACGGTGACCTGGACGGTGATCTGGAGTGCCTGGTGTGCCGGGAGCCCTACAGCAGTGCCCGATTTCCCAAGCTGCTGAGCTGCCAGCATGCCTTCTGCGCTGTCTGCCTGAAGCTCCTGCTGTGCATGCAGGATGGCACCTGGTCCATCATCTGCCCACTGTGCCGCAAGGCCACCGCTGTCCCCGGGGGCCTCATCTGCAGCCTGTGTGACCAGGAGGCTGTGGTGAGGCGGTTAGCCCGGCCATGCCCAGAGGTGCAGCTCTGTCCTCAGGAGCTGGCGAATCCTGCCAACTTGACAGCAGGGCACCCCGGCTTGTCAGGAGAGGATGAGCAGGATGTGGCAAGTGCCAGCCTCGTGGCAGCCCGGCGCCTGGTGGCACACCTGCTCCTACTGGTCTTGCTCATCATCCTCATCCTGCCCTTCGTCCACCCCGGCGTCATCCAGTGGGCGCTCACCTTTATCATCATCCTGACCCTGCTGATGTCCACCCTCTTCTGCTGTCACCCCAGCAGCCAGAGCAGCTGCCAGCCCTCCCCCAGGACTCTCTTCTGCAGAGAGCAGAAACGTAGTGAGATCTCTTCCATCGCTTGAGTACGCCCCGACCAGGCACCTGCAGTACCTTCTATCTGTGCGGCCCCATTGCTCTCAGAGTGAGCAGGGTAAAGGGTTATGAAGTAACCCTTGGGAGATAAAATGTTAGCTAGACTTGCAAGCCAAAGCCAGAATGGCTGTCTTGAGTCAAGAACTATGTGCTTGGACAATAGACTTATGCCGGACCAGGATACGGCACAGCTAAACTGTTGGGGTGGGAAGGAGGCACAAATGACTCGAATGCTATAAGACGGGGGTCGGGGGGGCACAGTCTTCTTATTCCAATGTTCCTGGGTTTTCTTTCTCGACCTTGATGAAAGGTATTGCGATATTGACACTATCCAAGAACAAACAATTTTTTCTTTTTTGCAATTTATGTAGCAGGTCTTATTTTCTTGCTTGGTTTTGGTTTGTTTGTGTGTGTGTGTTTGGAGCAGTTTGTTCATAGTTCTGGTTGTTACACATTTTCCCTCCTGGGAAGTCAGAGCCCACCGGAAGTCCTCCTGTTCTCCACCCAAAGTGGCCCATCTCGTGCCCATCGCAACTCACTCAAAGTTCTGGCGGTTTGGGTCTCCTGTCGAGT
>NW_011888817.1:380542-388449 GCF_000151845.1 Pteropus vampyrus | reverse complement strand
ACCCCAGCCCAGCAGCTGTGTGCTGTTGAACAAAGTCTTGAGATCCATTTTTCCTGAAATGAGCTCATAGGACTAGATTACTCTTTAGATCCCTGAAGCCCAGGAGTTAGAAGTTGAGGACACTGCAGGGTCCCCGAACAATGGACATTGGTCAATTTGTCCTCACGCAAAGAAAAAGTAAAAATATAAGTATGGATGCAATGATCTGTTCTTGAAATCTGGGCGTCTTCCTTTTTTTCTCATAAGGCTCTCCAGGCTGACTCTGTGACAGCCATGCTGTTGGTCTTATTGATCTCGGTGCTGAGAGAGAATGTGTGGGTGTGTGGGGGTGTGCGTGTGCCACGGCCAAGTGGGCCTGAAGAACACCTTGTCTCCCCACGAGGAGTGAATGACAAGAATTGCTTGGCATTTCCTGAGCTGGCCTCGGGCATGTACACTTTGGGATGGTTGCCAGTAGGACAGGGAGAGAACGTTTTCCCCCCACTCACCACCACTCCCATGCCATCTAGTTCTCGGACCCTCCACCAAGAAGAAAACCTTCACCAAGATTTCACTTGTTAATGACACCATTTCTACCATAATAACGGTGGGTGTGTGTTTATTGAGGGCTTATATGCGCCCAGCCACGCAAAACTGCTTTAAATGCATTATCTAGCTGAATCTTCGTAACAACCCATGCAATCGAGATCACGTTGTTGATGAGAAAACTGAGGATCAGAGAGGGAAATTCATCTGCCTCAGACTACGCAGTCGGCCACCTTCAGAGCACCCTGAGAAATTCATCCAGGGCCTTTTCTGCTCAACTACACTGAGTCCTTTGGGTGCAGCTTCAAAACAACCAGAGAGCTGGTTGCCACTTGTGGGCTTGTGAAGGAAAACAGGAAACCGACCTCAGGAGTCTCCAGATTCCAGTGGTCAGGTACTCAGAGAGGCCAAAAAATTCTAGAACCCCTTGTCTATGCTAGAGAGAAAGAAAAGAAAATGATAAAAATGGAATGGCTTTCCTGCAGACTTTTGCCACTCAGTCCCAGCCTCTCTACATGGTAGCTGTATTGGCACATGGTCGCCAAACAGCACGTCCTCCATCCTCCTGGGCAAAGATGTCCTGACACTGCTGTCACCACGTCCTTGAAGTCCAGCTGGTCTCAACCACCTCTGGCCCCTGGCAGGATAGGAACAGAGAGCACCAGAGGCCAATATCAACCCAGGCTGCCCTGGAAGGGAGCAGATGAAACTAGCAGTGTTGCAAAAAGATGTGAATGGAAGAAACCAGAGAGGCAGGCCGAGGTTCAAAGCTAAGCTCTGACCCAGTGTGTGACCAGTAAAAGTTACAGATCTTCTCTGAGCCTTAGTATGCTTACCTGTAAAGTGAGAGAGAACATCACATACCTCTCAGAGTCTCCGTGATGATTCAAAGTGCTCCTGGAAGAGAATCTTTTGTTCTAATGGGCTGCCTTTATCATCAACCATTGAACCTCCCCCCACCGTCCACCCAGTGAATGAGTTTCTTGGGGCCTGATGATAGCAAGCAGGGGGCTGGCCTTGGCGATGGGTGTAAAAGCCAGCCCAGAGTGGGAGCATTGTCCAGGAGGGGCCAATATGGTGGAGAACTTTGTACTTAGGTCCTAAGGATGGAGAGGAATTGCGGGGATGGGGAAAGAGGGTGCGAATTTCATCCCCATCAGACCCATCTGTGGTCTTAGAGTCAGACAGACACACCTGGCTTAAACTCTAGCTTCAGCACTCACAAGTCACCTCGCCTCTGTGAGTCTCATGTTCCTTACCCATGAAACAGAGCGTATAAGCCACATTTTATAGGGTTGCTGGGGGAATTAGTGAAATCACCCATGGCTTACCACTTAGGATCGTAGGAGGTAAAGCAGGGAAATGAGAAGGCAAGGAGAGAGAGAAAGTTCTTGAAGGTCCTAACAGTAATAACAGACTCATTTTATCCAATCTTATTGATAAGGAAGTTTATTAAAACCTGGACACTAAAATTCACCTCCCCCATTATCAGCCTCAGCATCAGCAGTGCCCTCAGCAACAATATAATAAAACAATAATTGATAACATGATTTGAATGCACTGTGCAAAGTGTATTACATATATTATCACATATGCTAGAAGGCAGGTGTCCCCAACTCCTGGGCCACAGACCAGTACCGGTCCGTGGCCTGTTAGGAACCGGGCCATATAGCAGGAGGTGAGCGACAGGCAGGCAAGCAAAGCTTCATCTTATTTGCAGCCACTCTCCAGAGCTAGCATCACTGCCTCAGCTCCACCTCAGATCATCAGGCATTGGATTCTCATAGGAGAATCTAGGTGCCAAAAAGGTTGGGGACCGCTGCTAAAAGGGAGGTCTTTCTGTTATCCCCAAATTACCAAGAGGGATGCTGAGGCACTGAGAAGTTAAGTAACTTTTTCCAGATCACACAGTGAGGCCATGGTGGGGCTTAGACTGCAGAAGTCCAACTCCAGAGTAAGCACTTTGAGTCACTTTACTCTATCAGACGAAACATTCCCGGCACATTGTAAGCACTCAAGGTGTGTGGGCCCCCTGGCCTCAAGGGTGAAGAATTAAGAAGACATGGTATTCTCCCCTTTGGTTACAGCTTCCTGACTTAGCAGGTGTCTGGGGCGGAGGGGTGTGGGAGCCCACCTTTCCCATGTCTCATTGCCATGTTCTCATCTCACCTTCTAGTCCCTGTTCGCTGTTGGAACCTCTTTTCAAATGACTAGAAGTTTTTCAGCCTTTACTGGAACAACTAATTCTTTGTCTGTGGCGAGAAAAGCATTTCCAAGAATGAAGGATGTTTCTGCAATTTCTCAGGCTATGGGAACAGCACAGAGCACATTCAAAACGAAATCAGATCCCAGATCTTGAACCTGCCTGGAGCTATTCCTATGAACTTTATATGCTTATCGGAGGATCCTGAAATCATTTCTTTAAAAGGAGGACTATTTGGGGATCAGTAGAGAACTCTCTAAGAATTCAGAACACCATGGAATCTAGGATCCCTCCATGCATTTATTCTACAAATATTTATTGAGGGTCTGCTCTGTTCCAGGTACTGACCAGGGTATTTAATCTTATTTGACAAGGAACTTTGATGAGGAAGGAAAACTAATATATGTAAACCACCTGTTATGAGTTGAACTGTGTCCCCTTCCACAAAAGAAGATAGGATGAAGCCCCCGTTACCTGAGGATGGGACCTCATTTGGAAATAGGTTTTACAGAAATAATTGAGTTAAAATGAGGTCATTAGGGTGGGCCCTGTTCCAATATGTTTGTGTCCTTATAAAAAGGGGAAAATTGGACGCAGAGACAGACACACGTAGAAGGAAGACAGTGAGAAGACACGCAAGGAGGATGCCATGCGAAGATGAAGGCAGAGACCAGGTGCTGTAGCAGAAATCATGGAATGCCAAAGATGCCCAGCAAGCAACCAGAAGCTGGGAGAGAGGCATGAAATAGATTCTCCTACAGAACTCTCAGCAGGAACCTGCCGACACCTTGGTCTTGGACTTGCAGCCTCCAGAACTAGGTGAGACAATAACTTAGTGTTGTTTAAGAAACAAGGCATTGTAGCACCTTGTACGGCAGCCCTAGGAAACCAATACAGCACCTCTCCCGTGCCTGTGTGTGCCCATGCCCCTGAGCTGGGATCTTCGAGTTCGGCTAAATAACTTGCCCAGAGTCTTAAAGCACAAAAGTTGGGCTCAAAGTCAAGTCTGATTGACTCCCAAGATTAAGTCTTACTTCTTCTCCCATTTTGTGGATGGGAAATCCACAAAGGTTCAGAGAAGCCCTGATATTCCCACCCCCATCTCCCACTCCTATAAAAAAAAAAGTGCCCAGTGCATCAGAGATGGAGTTAGAATCAGAACCCACAGTTCCTAAATTATCTTTAATCTTTGCAACAACCACATGAACATTACTGAATTATCATCCCCATTTCATAAATTAAAGAGTTAAAACTCAGGGTGTTAAGGCACTTAACCAAGGTCACAAAGGAGTGAGTGAGGTGCCAGGATTTGAATCAGCTGACCCCAAAGCTACATCTGCACTTCCCACTGCCTCAAACCGCTTCTTAGCAGCCTGTCTACATTGAGAAGCAGGCAAGCATGTCTTTCAGGATGCTCGAGGTACCCACCATAAGAGCTTGTTTGCTCAAAGAGGACAAAACTATAGTGGACATTTGTCTTCTCTTCTTCCCTCTGTCTTATAGTCAGTTGCCCCCTCCCGTTGGCTCCCCACCTCCCTTGCTGAGGAAACTGCCCTGTGGCTAATGTTGAAAGAAGAGTTTCAACAGCAACCACTATACCAACCACGGTGCTTGGTCCTTCCTCTACCCATCTCCCACTTCACCTGAGTCAGTCACATGATGTAGGTCAGTGATCTTTTCTAGAACTTGCATGTGGGGCTAGTGATGAAGGTTTGAAAGTGGCATCGCCAGCAGACCAGATGGTTTCCACAGCTCTGGTTGATTCAGTGAATGTTCAGGTTCCTTCTATACGATTAATTTTTTTTCTTTAGATAGCCAGTTTCTGTTGCTTACGACTAATATTCCTGACCTAATACAGGAGCCGTACAGAAGTCCTTCCATTTGTGACAATATGGATAAACCTGGAGGACATTGTGCTAAGTGAAATAAGCCAGACGTAGTCAAACTCATAGAAGCAGAGGGTAGAACAGCAGTTGCCAGGGGCTGAGGGGAGGGGAGAGAGAAATGAGGGGTTGTTGGTCAAGGGTACAAAGTTTCAGTTATGCAAGATGAATGAGTTCTGGAGATTTAATGTACGGCATGGTGACTATAGGTAACAATGCTGTATTGTAAACTTGAAATATGCTAAGAGGATAAATCTTAAAGTAAATCTCCTGCGCGTGCGCACACACACACACACACACACACACACACACACACACACATACCACAACTGGTAACTACATAGAGGTGATGGATTAAGTTATATAGCTTGAATGGGTGATCTTTTCACAAGGTATACATATATCAAAACATCAAATTGTACAGCTTAAATATATACAATTTTTATATGTCAAAGATATCTCAGTAAAGTTGCTTTAAAAACACATATGTATTTGTTTGTGAACCTTCAAGTCACAAAGAAAAATGGTTTAAATATGAGTTTAATTAATGGCCCTGATTAGTTTATAAGAAACAAATAAAAATTGTACCTCAAAAAAAAAAATTCAATAGCATCAAACTGTTCTCAACAGAATAAGGATTGAAGGAAATAACTTTCTCACATATGATCCAAGGTGATTTAATGGCAGTCCATGTTCCAGCTAAAGGTATGTTGTATACCATCAGTGATATGGTCATGCATTAGAAAATGTCAGACCAGGGGCAAGTGCAAAGCATTCTTAGATAAGAAGCAGGTAGAGGTCATCACCCAAGCCTCTGTGTAAGAGATAAGATAGAGGACTACAAAATCATTACCTAACACACAAGATCAGTGGGGGAAAATATTAACCCAAGTGGCTTTGACTCAAAACCCTGCCACTTAGCTTAGCCAATTCCCAGTTGATGGTCTAATCGACAAAAAGATGTTACATTCTTTGGGTCAAAGATGCCTTGGAGACACAAACAAGAGATTACTTAGCAACATAACGATACCCACGGTAAACACAAATGTCTGTAACACTCTCCACCCTGGCTTTCCTCTGAAGGTATGTCCAGTCCCTCCCCAGTCTATTTCTGAGCGTCATTAGGAAAGAAGTGACCATAAACCATCCTCTGAGTCATTTGGTCTCAAGTTCAGCACGACAGCATCATAAAGATGCTCTATGGGAATGGATGTGGGGCTGCCTTCAGCGACATCACCCCAGAATTCAGTTCCATTCAAAGAGCACCCCAGGCCAGGCCGGCCAGGCCCCACATACATCCTGAAAACATGGACATCTACGGGACATAGCAAAGGAGCCACCCCCTGCTGGGGATCCATTATCTGCAACTCATACTGCTAGGGATCATTATCTGAAACTTGTTTAGATATCTTTGAACCTGTATTGATTTTTAAACCTATGGGAGGGCAGGATAGCAGAATCGTCCAGGTCTGGGATCAAATCCTGCCTCTGCTATAGTGTAGCTTGATGACCCCGGCCAAGTTATTTAACCTCCCCAAGCCTCAGTTCCTTTCTCTGCGTAATGGGGCTAATAATAGTATAAACTGCATAGGATCAAATGACATAAAATACATATGGAAAGCACAGAGAGCCAGCCACAAGGATGATCGTTCATCGGAATCTCCAGGGGAACATGTCAAAAATATAAATTCCTAGGCTTCCACATCCCTGAGAAATTCTAAACTGGGCAGGTCTGGGGCAGGACCCAGGAACCTATGCCTCCATTACATATCTTTATTGTGCCTAGCCCAGAGTAGGCACTCAACAAATCCAGGCCCCTTCCCCGGCCTGTACTGTGTTATTGAACAGCTTCCTAACTGGTTGCCTGTGTTCACTCTTATCCTTCTGTCCTCCACAAGGAGCCAGTAGGATCCTTTTAAAAGATGAGATCCTATGGAAGGTATATATTTACTTGTACATTTGTATACAGGTATGCACATTTGTATACAGTTATGTATATTTACACACAATGTAAATATATATATGCCTTACTGTTAAAATGTACAGCTGAAACTTATTGGATTTCGTTAACCAATGTCACCATAAAAAAATAAATAAATAAATAAATTTGAATAAATAAATAAATAAAAGATGAGATCATGTCACATCACTGCCCCTAACCCTCTACAGTGCTCCATCTCAAGCACAATCTAAACCACAGACAGACCCTCCAGCAGTGGTTCTTGATGCTGGGCACACACTAGAATACCTGGTAAGCTTTTGAACAATACCTATGCTTGGCCCAAACCTGGACCAGCAGAATCAGAATTTCTGGGGGTGTGTCCAAGTAGGATTACCAGATAAAATATCGAATACCCGGTTACACTTAAATTTCAGATATACAATGAATAATTTTTTAGTGTAACTATGTCCTGGTCAATATTAGGATATACTCCTACCAAAAAAAAAAAAAAAGATATCTAGACAAGTTTCAGATTATTTGTTGTGTATCTGAAATTCAAATGTCACTTGGTGTCTTGTATTTTTATTTGCTAAATCTGGCAACCTAGGCCCAAGCATCAGCCTTTCCCTCACTATATGTGCAATGCCTAGAACCTGACCCACTACTCAATAAAGTCCGGTTGAATTAGTTAATGGTTATGAAAAGGCAATTCTTTCAAGCACAACCCCCTAAACATGTCTTTCAGAGGCATTGATAGAAGATATCTTAATAGAAGTATCTTTTACCAAGAATAATAGCAGTTAATTTTTATCGAGTACATCTTATGTGCCAGGCACTGTTCAGAGCACTTTAGCTGCATGTCCTCATTTAATCCTCACGGCAACCCTTAAAGGTTTGGGGGCCGTGATTATTCTCCTTTACAAATGAAAGAAGTAAATTCTTCAGTGTCTAACACCAAACCTCAAAAATTTCAGAGACATACACCAGAGGGGTGAACATATCTTCCCCACCTTTCCTGCTACCGCCTTGATTATGGGTTAGATCCTGCGTGCTGTTTAGTGGGGACCGGGGTGAGGGGTGGGCTCTGGGCATGGCTGTAATTGGATCCAATGTCCAGAGTCAAGAGTGTTCAATACAGGGCCTCTAACCGAATTAGAGACAGGGCAAAGCCATTGTGGAGAGTGACACCTGGTCTTGCAAAGCCAGTCTGGCTAGAAGGGGCCACCAGACGTTGAGAGGAGGGCTTCTGGCTGGAGGTTTTCTGTTGGCATCCACTTCCATGTGATTACTAATATTCCATCTTGACAAGGCCCATATGCTCAGTCATAACTCCCTATGCCGCCAAGGGTGCACT
>NW_011888817.1:371138-378922 GCF_000151845.1 Pteropus vampyrus | reverse complement strand
GAGTAGCCGCGGGTTCCCCCAGCCCCGGAGCCAAGGCTGTCTGGTTGTTACTTGTTTTCTTTCGTAGACGGAAGTGACCTTAGAATCACGTGGGGCGGCAGCTAGGGAAACTGAGGCCAGGCAGAGTACTCAGGCGTCTCGAGCCTCTCAGCTCAGAGCTCCAAGTCCTTAGAGATCACCCAGCCCCTCCCTTGATAAGTGAGGACTCTGCTCTGGTGCGGGGAGGAGGAGAAGGGACTTCCCTGAGGTCAGCTGGGGTCACAGGGCTTCCCCTGGTCCAGTGCAGGCCTTACGAGCACCAGCACACACCAGTGGGGAAGGCCTCGGGGACCCCTCACTCCCTCTCCTTACAGCCTCCCGACTCACAGCAGACACTCAAATTGAGGGAGGTTGGGAATAAGTTCTAGAGAAAAACTCAAGCCTACGGTATTACAGGCGGGCCATGTCTCCTCACCCAGCCGCCGTTTTTGAACAGAGGGAAGAATTTCTGTTACAATCTTTAGAGTGGATTTTGCAGCTAGGTAAACTGAGGCTGGGAGAGATGTGATTTCCCCAAGACCATACTGCAAGGAAGGAGAACAGGATAAGAACCTGCGTTACCCCACCGCGTCCGTGACCCAGTGCCTGGCACAGAGGAGACCTTGACAGTGTCCTTTCTCTGCCCTGCGCTGGCATGCCCTCGGGTCACACAGGGAGACCTGAGCACAGCCCGGCTAGAGCCAGAGTCTTGGCCTAGAGACTACTGACCAACAGGAAGGAGGAGTTGGCAGGTTAGTCATCCTTTCCCAAACCCAGTGTTCATTTCACGGCAGAAAACATGACACCCCTTTAAGCTTTAAGGGCATCCACTCACCTACTCAACAGATAATTACTGAGCACCTACTGTGCACCCGTATGTGATTGTTTGGGCACCGAGGGTACAGCAGTAAACAAGACAAGTGCCGCCCTTGGGCATTTACTTCAGAGAGTGGAATAAAACCCTGCCCTTCAGTGAGGGATGGTGGGTGGGGCTGGGGAGGGCTGAGCAGGGAGGAGAGACCACTGGAATCTTCCCAACCTGTGAGGTATGTAAAGGGGGCAAACCTCACAGCCTCGAGCCCCCTGAGCCTTGCTTGTCGGAGATGCTCTGCCGGCCTGAGCTTTTGTCACCAACTCCCCAATTGTGGAGGGGGAGCAGGTGGCTAGGGAGTGGTCCAAAGGAAACTCTAAACTAATCTTAGAGCATGGAAACCAGGCTCTGCCACTTCCCAGCTGTGTGATCTTGTCGCTCTACCTCTCTGGGCCTGTTTTCCTATCATACAGTGGAGGCCATAATACTTCATAATGTTGATGATGCTATGTCAAAATGCTTCATAAATGATAAAATACAATCCAAAATGTGGCCTGTGTCAGAGGCCTTGTCAAATCAGCTGTAAGCAAGGGTGTGTTTATTTCGAGGCTCTAGTAACTCTGTTGATAACCTATTACTGCTCTTAGAAAAGAAACGTAAGAGGCAGCCATGGAGGTGGCCGAGATCCAGGCTCGGAGGCTCAGGCGGTGGAATGCTCACGTCAGTCAGCATTTCAGCTTTTCCAACCCTGGCAGTCATGTGAGCAGCATCAGACAGATGGGAGCTCAGGTCCTAGCTTCGCAGCTTCCTAACCGAATGGTCTGGACAGTTTCTTCATTTGTAAAATACCTGTCTCCAAGGTTGTCATGAGGATCAAAGGAGCTGAAGCCACAAAGGGCCCTGTGCCTGGTCTGCCACTCTCGGAACCCTTTGGCTTTTTAAACCTAAGGACCAGGAGCAGTTAGATGCACACCGTTGACTGACTCGGTTGCCCTAGTTCAGCATGTGAAGTTTTTCAAGGTCGGAGCCTGGAGAATTTCTCTCCCTGCACTGGTTACCACCGGGCTGCAGTGGTTGGATCAGCCACTTGGGCCCTCACATGTGAGACCTAAGAAATGTCATTAGGTGGTTTATCACCATGTCCTTTATGACCTTAATGTTTTGTAAACACTACTGTATGTTATACACTGGGGCCACAGATGAAGTGGGGGCCCCCTGCCTTGGATGTGTTACAGCAGAAAGAAAGGGGCTGGAGGGGGGACCCAACCCACTTTCCACTCAGCCACCCTCCACTTGGCAGGCAGACTTATCTGATTGTATCACCCTCTGCTTAAAACCCCGCTGTAGCTTCCAATTTCATTAGGTTGAAGAACAAAACCCTTAACATGGACCACAAGGCCCTGCAGAATCTGGGTCCCACCAATGCCGGTCCTCCTCCTCCAGCCCAGCTCAGACCACTTAATTAATGGTCCACGTGCTTGAGGCACACTGCCCCTCCCCAGGGCCTTTGCACATGCTCTTGGAGACCACTCCTCCTCCCTCATTTCCCTCCTCCCAGGTTAACACCTCATCTTTCAAATATGAGCCCAACATAGACTTGCATTCCAAGTACCCAGGCCATAAGACATCCCCAGGTACATGAGAGGTTTAGCTCAGGTGGAATTATACATTTATCACTGGGATTAATTTCTGCCTGTACCCTGTACACCATCCAGACCGTAACCCCCATACCTGCCGAGACCAGTCCAGGTCTGCCCGGAGGTTCTCAGTAATGAAATCCACCTTTGGGGATAGCTCTTGAGCAAATATGGGGACCTCACTTTATATAAAACTGTATTATCCTTCATCAAAAAATGACACCAAAGTCATTCATTCTTTCACCTACTCTGCCAGGCACTGTTCTAGGATACACCAAGGAATGTGACACAAAAGCCCCTGGCTTCATGGAGCTTTCCCGAATGAGGGAGACAGACCCAAAACGAGCCTGTAATCTATTGTCAGGTGGCGGCAAATTCCATAACGAAAAGTCACGTGGGGTCTGGTGGGAGTGGGGAGTGATGGTGCTTGCTGTTTTAGACCTGAATGAATAACTGAGGGAGCTCTGCCGGGGAAGCACTGATCTCCTGAGCATCATCCACTGCCACCCTGATCCTCCTAGCAGTGGGGACAGGCACAGAAGCAACCAGCTGTTATACCCAAGAGGAGGTGAGGGGCTTCGGAGGTGGCAGGCCACACTTTAGTTGGACGGATGTAGGAAAACTCATGGTAGTCCCTGATCCCCTTTAGTGAAGTTGAAATGAACCTGGGTTTGAAGTCACACAGGCCTCCGGGGTGCATCCTGGTACTACCATTTGCCAACTGTGTAGCCCTCACTGCTGCGAGCTTCGGGGTTCTCATCTGTGAAACGGGGGAGAGTGATGTTCTTCCTCATAAGGTTAGTATGAGGCTGAAATGGGATCACGAGAATAAGCCCACAGGATATCTTCACCGATTTTATTTTTAAACTGTGCTTTTGAAAAGGAGCATCATTCGGACATGGGGACCCACACCGAGAAAAAAAAACAGTGCAAGCTGAGGCCCGAGGTGGGAAACCCAGCATGGGCCGGAAACAGCGATGGTCCAGTTGAGCTGAAGGCTGGCTGGCAGAAGGGAAGTAGGGAAAAATAAAGGTGGAAATGCAGGTTAGGACATTTCTAGAGGTGCTTGAAGCTGGCCGAAAAATGAGGTGTTAGCCTGTGAAGTGGAAGCTAGTGAGATTCATCTAATTTGGTGGTTTTCAAGTTGTTTCGAATCTTTTTGGCCACTTCAGTTTATAAGCTAGACCAAAGAGAAGCAGTGTAGCATCATAGTTAAGATGGCTGCCTTTGGGCTAAGACCCAGGCAGAGCAGCAAGGTAAAGGGAATGGGGATGAGAGGCTGGGGCAGGGTGTCTTCACTCAGCTGTGAGATTTGAGCAAGACCAGAGGGAAGGAAAGGAACTGGCCATGAGGTTATCTGGGGGAAGAGTCTTCCCAGCACAGAGGGAATACCCAAGACAAGGGTCTTGAGGTGGGAACGTGCCTGGTGGCATCCAGGAGCAGCAGAGGGATGGTGTGGCTGGCTGGAGCAGAATGACTGAAGGGGAAAGGAGGAGGAGGGCAGGTGACACGCAGCCCAGTCACCACTGTAAGGACCATGACTGTAAGGAGGGAGTCATTGGAGGTTTGGCGCAGAGAAGGGACATGATCTGACTTCAGTTCGAGATGGAGCTGCCTAGACACTGTGTGGTGGATGGCTCGGGGCGAGGGCAGAAAAAAGCGGGAGACTGGTGAGGAGGTTCCTGCTGGAGAGATGACAGCAGCTTGTACTAGGGTGTGAGTAGGGGAGGAAGGTCACAAAGATAAATGCGGACAAAACGCCGTAGAGCCTGGGTATCTACCCCGATGGCACAGCATACTGTCACCACACCCCACCCCACCCCATCACCCCACTTTCTCTCAATGTTAACATCCTTTTTTTTCTTCTGGTCTGTAGTGGGATTGTCCAAAACTCTCTGGGTTCTTCTCTGTTGGAACTGTTGCCATGGAGACCTCCTGAGATGCTGCATTTACCACTGGCTTCCAATTGAACTTCCAGATCGAGGTATAAAGTGAATGGTTTCTCTCCAAAAATGCTGGAAGGGGGAGCGGGGAGGCAACGAGGCCTGCCTAGAATCCTCCCTTCTAGGACCATATCAAGATTGTGTGTGTGTGTGTGTGTGTGTGTGTGTGTGTGTGTGTGTGTGTGTGTGAACTTTGATCTACAATCTTCTGAGTTTCTGGTCTAACTGTGCAGTAGCTCTATTTGTTGTAAAGGTTTTCTTTGGCCAGATGCTCTTCCTTCTCCTTGGCTCTGGAACAATTAGTCCTTAGTCTTCCCAAGACACTGTAACCACCTCTCTAGTAGCGATGCTCATTTTACTGAGCTGCTGACTCATTTAAAAACGCAACTGGGACCAGTTAACCAGAAAAGAGGAAGAGAGAAAGAGAACACCATGCGCACGCGCGCGCACACACACACGCACGCACACACGCACACAGAGGCACAGGCACATAAGTTTGACCTTGGCCTTCACTGACTGCTCTAAGTGAAAAAAGGCCACAGCTGGCTGATGCGTAAGAGAAACAAAAGTCCATTTTTGTGTGTGATCTTCTAAAGGCCCGGGTCATGGGGTTTTAAGGATGATTTAAAAGATTTTCAAGGACGATATTGACCATAGTTGAGTTTCCCCTCAGTGCTGACTGGAATTTTTCATCTCCCTGAGAAATCCCACGTTTCTGGCGTTAGCCGATAAGACCGGTTGAGCGCCGACTGTGAGTGCTTGCAGACTGAGGGTGGACATTTGTGGAATGACCATCTACTCCCGCTACTGCCAAAAATAACTCAGCCAGCGTTTTCTTTGGTGATGGACATGTGACTGGCTAGACAAAAATCACAGTCGTAGAGTATCAAAACTAAGTCCCACTCCATCCTGTATCTATTTGCAGTCCAGCCATGGGCGAGTGTTCTCCTTGCTGTTCTCATTATGTACATGTTTTCCTGAAAGTCTCTTCTGGGTTAAGGGCAGGCCAGGGTATCTTCACAGTGTCTGGATAGGGTCAAGCCCCCCAGGAGACCCCTGGGAGCCGGGAGCTGCTCTATCCATCAGTGACCTCCTAAGCGCTGGGTGCTGCTAGACCAGCTCTGTGCACAGTAGCTGGCCCCAGGGCACAGAGACACTGCTGACCCCGACCAGCAGGGCCTTTTCTCCCTGCTGGAATCCAGCACACTATCTTGGAATCAGCCTAGTTTCTCAGACACACTTAAGAATCTCAGTTCAACTTTGGACTGAATCCTGATCCCTAATCAGACCAAGGGTCAGAGGCCTCTGAGGACCGGCATACACAGTTCAGGTGGCACATGCCCACCCCACCCCCCGCCTCCAGCTGCCACCACACTCCCTCAGCTGGAATAGTTTGGGGCTCAGCCCATCCAACTGGACAGTCAATAGAGTTGAAATCATCCCAATCACCTTCATGGAAAGCGAAAAATTCCTCTGTCTGCCATACCAACCCTTGTCCATTTTGTTGGTTCAAAGGAACGGGACTTAACTGTGACCTCAGCTTTCCAAGGCTTGGCTGGGCCACAAGGGGCCAGGGCTTTCTGAGATAAAACGTTCCCCTTCTAGGGATCAAGAGCAGAATTTTTGTTTTTAATTAAAGTTGTTTTTTCTATTATAGAAGCTCAAGACTAAAAACGTTAAAAATACAGAAAAATAGAAAGAACCAGTTACTTCTGGTCTCACAGCCCCACCACGGAGAGACAATGATCGTTAACATTTTGATGTACTTCCTTCTGATCTTCTTGCTCTGTGAAACATTTTTTAAAAACATGACTGGAATCGTACTATATATCCAGTGGCATGGTGTTAACCACCTCTCCAGAAAATAAAATCCCTCGTTTGTAGCGCTTGCCAATGTCTGTGGTGTGACTGCTCCCTCGGGGGCCCGTTTCAGGCCACCAGCATCGCTGAATGCAGAGTTGGGAAGAAATGCATAGAATCACTTCTCATTGGCCAGTATGAGCTGGCAGCAACACCCCATATTATAATTTAAAATCGCATCTAATTTTTTATGGTCCTAAAATCAATATATACTCATTATTGAAAATTCATAAAACAGGAGCATATAAGGAAAAACATTAAAATCTTTCAGAATCTAACCTTCCCCCCTTACTTAGCGATAGCCACTGTCACCGTCCTGATGCAAGTCTCAACAGTCCCTTCTCTACGGGTAAAGACATAAACAAAATAACTTCCAAGTTCAAAAGCAGTGCTTATTTATGGCAGAAAATTGGGGAAATCCAGAAAAGTTTCTGGCATCTCAAATGTCCGTTCAGAGGACATTTTGGAGGCTGTTCTTCCAGCCAGTTTTCTTTTCTGCATCTTTTCAACACGGTTAGACCGGTTTCTTGAATCCCCTAGTTTGTAGGCATGGTACAGGCACATTCTCATGTCCCATAGGAAGGTGACATCCAGGGTGTTATCACTGATAATTTATGAAAAACTCTACTACAGAGTCCTACAGAGGTGAGAATAATATTCTAGTTCTTTAGCGTGGAAAAGAGATTAGGATGAAGCTCAGGTTATTTGAAGGTCCAGGAGACCCTAAGTTTGGGGCTCTGGGTAATTTCAGATGCTTGGCCCTTGTTCCATCTCCCTTCCTCAGTCTGATGATGGGAGTGTAAGAATAGGAGTACCTGTAGGGCAAGAAAGAACCCAGGAAACCTAGCTCTTACTTAAGCCTAAAAACTAGTTCGTGTAACAAGCATTTTCTGAGCGCTCACTCTGTAGCAGGTAAGCGGTTGGGCACCCGGATACAGAGATGGAGGAGATCCAGGGCCCGCCCTCCACTGCCAGGCTAACCCAGCAGCCGGCACAACAACCACGGCACAGGGTATGAGGAGCTGGAGCAGACGGTCCATGCAAAGTGCCAGGGCTGTGCTCAGTGAACAGTAGCTGCCTGCTGCACTGCTCAGACGGGCGTCCCGGGTGCCGTGGAGGCAAAGGCCCAGAGGAGTGACAGTAGTAGCCAGACTCCCTGAGCCTGGGTAACCCAATCCCTGTCTCCCATAGGCCTCCCCCAGGTCCCACACCCTGTGACTCCAACAGGCTGGTTTTTCTGGTTTGCTTCTCCAGGGCAATTTGCATATTTCTGCGAAGAACCATCCAGAAACTGAATAACTTGTTTTCAGACTTAGAAAGGAGGCCCACAGTTGTTTCTCGAAATCCAGGTAAGTATTGTTTAAGGTTTCTTTTCTTCAGAACACTCTCGTTATTTAAATTGGTCCTATTTTAAATATTATGAGTTTTCATATCGTTGGTCTGCCCCACTAGAATGTAGCTCCATGATGGGGAGTTGTTGTCAGTCTGTCTTAGGCACCTCTGTGTCTCCAGCAT
>NW_011888817.1:359719-369033 GCF_000151845.1 Pteropus vampyrus | reverse complement strand
TGAATGAATGAATGAATGAATGAGTGAATGATTGAATTTGGCCTGAGCAGAGCTTTTTGTGCACTAAGCATACTTCTCCCCTGTGGTTAGAGGCAGGCCAGCTCATGCTTCTCTGATTAGATGGTTGTTTATTCTTGAACTAAGAACTGACGTGGGTCTCCCCAGATACCAGCCCAATAAAATACCATCTTGGGTTCCTCTGGGTAGTAGGCACAATTACTGTAGCCTCCAAGGGACACACAGAGTTAATTACCTATAGTGGAGATTGCTAAGCCTGCTGACATCATGCTGGCTGCTGCCCCTGGTGCTTTCCTTAGTCCACGGCTTATTGCTGTCCCCTTTGTCCACCCTTATGGTCTGGAATGATCCTCCGAGCCATGGAAGTCTTCTGTTAATCTCAAACTTAGATTCCTAGAGCAACCATGGGAAGCCAGTCCTGCTGGGTGACCTTGGGCAAGGTCTTAACCTCTCTGTGCCTCAATTTCTCCATCTGAAACAAAGGAAGAAAGGTCCCTGTGCTGGTGTAGAGGAAAAAGCATGAGATTTGAAGCCAAAAATCTGATCTGACTCTCATCACATCCTTCCTGTGTAACTTTGGGGAATCGATTGCCCTCTCTGAGCCTGTGCTTCAGCTGCAGTAGGGAATCATAAGGGCTCACGTCCTGTTTAACCTTGCATGGTAGTCGTGAGAATTAAACAGACTGGAAAGTGCTTTATAAACTGTTACGTGCCGTATAGATGTTGGTTTGTTGCTTCTAACAGCTTCAAGGTTATTTTGAAAAGCTAATGAAATATTAGTTGTGGACAGGCTTTCACATAACTGCTCCATGGAAGTAATATTTTGAGAACAAAAACTCATATTGTTCAGCTGGATGATAATGAATTTTATGGACCAAAATCAGTGCAGAGTGTGGATATTAGACTAGGAATCTCATGGTGATAGGATGAGTGTTTTAAAACAGAGGTGATAGCCGGGAGCTCTGGCTTTGGGTTCTGGTCTACCGTTTACTGGCCATGTGACCTGGGCCCAGGTACTTCTCCTCTGAGCCCGTTTTCTTTTTTCAAACTGGACATTTTGGTAGTACCGGGCTCGTAGATTTGGCTGAGACCATACGTATTAAAACGGCGGCCCAGGGCCTGGCATCCAGCAATGGCTTATTAATGTTAGTTCTTACTATTATTTATACACTGTTACTATGTGCCAGAGCATTGTGCTTAGCATTTCATTTACTTGTTTGTTGAATATTTGGGGCATTTATTTCTTTGCAAACAATTCTGTGCCAGAATTAGTTCTAAATGTTTTACAAATACTAACCTACATGGTGATGTCATTTACTGCTAACACAGCTCTTCCCAGCAGATACTATTATAGTCCCATTTGTAGGTGAAGGAATCTAGGTGCAGAGAGGTTGTATTGCCCATGGTCCCATATCTATTAGGTGAATGCTTGGAGTCACACCCAGGTCTGTCTGGTCCTGAGCCTGCGTCCATCTCCGCAGTGCTAAGGCTGTTAACCCTCCCTGGTACCCGCTCCCAGGGCCCTTCCTGCCCCTTGGACGCCTGGCTTGGCTTGGTTCGCCCCCTCCCGTCTCCTGCTCTCTCCCCTCCCTTTCCTTCTTCCCCTTCTCTCCCTGGGAAGGAAGGAAAGAATAAAGGGAGGGAGAGAGGGAAGGGAAGAAGACCTTCCCTTCTTTCCTCCTTCCTTTCACGGCAGTATATGTCACATACGCAGAGTGCACATATCTTAAGTATGGGCTCGATGAATTTTTAAATACATTTATACCCACACAATCACCACCTAGGTCAAGATACACAAAACTTCCATCACCCAGAAGGCTCTCTGTGCCCCTCCGAGCCAATATTCCCTCCCACAGGTAACCTCTCTCCTGACTGCTATCACTAGAGATTGGTTTGACCTGTTTTTCAAGTTCATGTCAATGTAATCTTACATGATAGATTCTCGTGAATGTCTGTCTGCTTATCATTCTGTCTGTGGGATTCACTCGTGTTGTTGTGGCTAGCCAGACACCATTCTTTTTCGTTGTCGTGTGACATTCCATGGTTGAATATGACACAGTTTATCTATTCCACTGTGAGGAAACATGTGGGTTGTTTCCAGTTCGGGAATATTATGAATGAAGCTCCTATGGGCATCCATATGTGTGTCTTGGTGGATAAGCCCTCATTTCTTAGGAACGGAATTGCTGGATCATAGGGGAGACATATGTTTAGCTTTAGTGGATAATGTCAAACCATTTTCCAAATGGTGGTACCAGTTTACACTCGCACCGGCAGTGTATGAACATTCTATTTGCTCCTTATTCTCACCAGTACTTGGTATTGTTGGTCTTTTCCGTTTTAACCATTGTGATAGGTGCATGGTAGTATCACATTGAGTTTTAATTTCTGTTTCCCTGATGACTAATTCACACTCCACAGTAGTGGATGGAAGTTCTCTTTGTCCCTTATCCTCACCAATACTTGGTATTGTTGGTCTTCTAATTTTAGCCATTCTGATGGGTGAATAGCAATGTCTCCATTGGGGTTTTAATTTCTATGTCTCTGACGTCTAATGATGTTGAACACCTTGCATGTGCTATTGGCCACTGGATATCTTTTATGAAGTACTTATTCACATCTTTTGCCCGTTTTTAAATTTGCTTCGCTTCTGTTTCTTAATGACTTATAGGAGTTGTTTACATACAATGGATACAAATTCTTTGTTGAAAAACATGTTGAAAATATCTCCCCCCACCCCAATGAGTGGTGTGTGTTTTCACTCCCTTAGAGGTGAAGTTCTTAATTGTAATGAAGGCTAATTTATCAATCTTTTCTCTATGGTTGATAATTTTTGTGTCCCACCTAAGTAACCTTTGCTTATGCCTTGGATGCATTTCTCACTGGGATTTTTTTCCTGTAGGGCTGGAAATGGCCACATGGAACAGATCAAGCCGTAGGCCACCTCAGGTGGCCGAGCCAGCCATGGAAGGGGAACCACATCTGCCCATGGGCCGGGAGCTGTCCGAGGCCAACCGCTTCGCCTATGCCGCCCTCTGTGGCATCTCTCTGTCCCAGCTATTTCCAGAACCTGAGCACAGGTGAGTGAGTGCTTTTGTCTAACAGAGGAAGGTCATGCTTCTTAAGAGACAATTATTGACAGCCCAAGCTGCCTGCCAGGTACTGTGGGGTGCTATGAAGAAGAGAAAGGCATTTTCCTTGTCTTTAAGGAGCTCACAACCTGGTAGGGGAATATGACATGTCACTTAGCACTTACCAAGAAATCAAAAGGTAGAGTGTTCTAGGCCTGTTTCAGTGCCTCAAAAAGCCTTTGGCTAGCTTCTCTGAAACTCTCTTGGCCTCCCGCTCCTGATCACAAAATGGCTGCTGCAGCTCCGTACATCATACCCTCACAGCACAAAGCCTAAGGCAAGAAAGAAGATGGCAGGAATTCTCCTCAAGTCGTTCTCATCGGGGAGGAAATCTTTCCCAGAATATGCCAAAAGGCTTCCCCTTTTGTGTCATTGGCTAGATCCAGTCACCTGCCTGAGACTCAGCTGCAAGGGAGGCTGGGAAAAAATAAAAGCACTTGCCATTTCTAACCTTCAATGTGGAAGGTAGATTCTGCTGCCCAGGAAGAAAAGGCTGGGGAATTACTGCTGCAGAGAAAGGACATCTGGCAGAGAGGGTTCTCGTGGGGAGGGAGTATGTTGATGGCCCCTGCACAGAGCCTGGCACAGAGCTATTTCCAAACAAATGTTGGATGTTGTCATTATTAATAATGCAATAACACACTCTATCTGGAGGCTAGAATAGATTTCATTAGATATTCTATTCCCAAGCAAGCTGGGTCCCATCTCTTGCAAGAGCCTGACTCTCCCTGCTCTGGCCCATACTTGTGCCATATCTGGGAAGCCTGCATCTTTCTGGAAGCTTCCCCTGACCTGATACAGCCCTACCTGATAAGCTGGTACCTAGGTGGGGAAGAGTTTTGTGTATTTTGTTCACATAAACAAACATTTTTGAACCTGGACAGTGTGCCAGGCCTGTGCCGGGGACCACCTAGGATGGCACATAGAGAAGTGAGTTATTGTCCTGTGCCCCTCCCACATCCAAGTATTGTACTTGGCACAGGTGGCTGGAAGCATTTGCCTTGGGGCATTTCTTTCCTGAAAGTTTCTGATTCAGCATGCCAACTCCTGCCACATTGGTTTTCCTAGGCCCAAAACACATTAGAAGGGCAGCTTCAACCTTTTTACAGCCCAGATAAGCTGTTGGTTTCAGTTATGTTAAGAAAACACTCTGTAGACATTTTTGTCCACATGGGGCAGAAAAGCAAGCCTTTCAAATACTGATTTCTTACCCAGGCTGTAAATGTCACAGATGCCGTACCCTACAATTAACCTCATTTATTAAACATGGAGAAATGAATGGGTAGAGCAGCGTTAGCAAGACATTTTCTGTAGAAGACCAGGTATTTTAGCTTGCTGACCACGTGGTCCCTGTCACAGTCCCTCTGTTGATCTTTAGCCTAAAAGCAGCCAGAGACGGTATGTAAAGGAATGGGTGTGACTGTATTCCAGTAAAACTTAATCTACAAGAACAGGCTGCAGGCCAGATGTGGCCTCCTGCGCCGTTTGTCGTGGGGCATTTCCTCCCTGAATGTTTCTGACTCTCCTAGTGAGTCTGAGGAGCTTTGCACTGGGTTCGGGGGGTGAGGGGGGTCCAAATCCCTGGACTCCAGGTGAGGCTCTGCCTTCCCCACCGGTGAGACCCTTGATGAGGCATTGAATCTCTGGGGCCCTAACGATGAAAGGGGATGTTTGCTGCACCTGCCTGGCCAGCACCCAGCACATGGTGAGTGCCTAGGAATGTAATCGCTGGACAGGGCAGTCTCTGCGGTGGGCAAGCATGGCCTCTAGAGTCAGAGAGTGGTGGGCTTAAACCCTAGAACTGTCACTTTAACCCCTCTTGGTCTGGGTGTGCTCTTCTCTAGAACAGGGGTAAAAATAGTACCTCTCTCCCTCACGGGTTATGGTGGAAAGTGAGTATAAAGCCCTTAGCACAGGAACCGACGGATAGTCGCTCTGTGACTGTCATTTGTTGTCCGTGTTGCTGTTGATGTTCATGTATCTTGACTAGGCCACCAACATTAGAAGCAGTTGCTGAGGCCCTGCCAATCTAAAATGCCGTATTGCCGCTTCACATATATATTTATTAATTCAATTGTTCATTTAAAGAAACATATATATAGTGCTTTACATGTGCCAGGTATTGTTCTAAGCATATGATGAATGTTGACTTAGTTAATCCTTCCAACAACCCTTTGAAATAGGTTTTATCATTATCACTTCTGTTTTACAGATAAAGAAACTGAGGCACAGGGAGGTTAGGTAACTTGTCCAAGATCACACAGCTAGGAGCAGAGCTGGAACTTGAACCAGAGTTCGTGCTCTTTATCCGCCCCCCACTCTTGTTATGATATGCTTCTCTACATCCAAGACTTTCTTCATGGACACAGGGCCAGGCCATGCTGCTGCTCAGCTCTGAGCCCTTTCTGCATATAATTTCACCCTTAAGGAATGTTCAGTTCGCTTAGTCATCCATGGCCCCCTGTAAACACCATATACCACCGCAGGGTAATCTCAGTAATTAAATTATTATAATCGTAATAGCAGTAGCTAACATTTATTGAGGGCTATCAGATGCCAGATGCAGTTACCCTGTCATTTAATCTTTCCAACCAATTTATGAGGCAGGTCCTGTTATCATCTGCATTTTACAGCAGAAGAAAATGAAGCTAAGAGAGGTGAAAGGGGACGCTCCCAGGGGACTTTAGTGCCTGACTCTGAACCCCATTTCCCACTGCCTCCCTTGGTTGCCTTATAAATAAAAATAATGACGCTAGCTAATGTTAGTTGAGCAACAACTCCATGCCAAGCCATGTTCTCTGTGCTTCGTATGTATCATCTCATTTAATCTTCAAACGACCTTATGAAGTTGGTCGCTTAGACCCATTTGCAGATAAGGAAACTTGAGGCACAGGGAGGTCGTTACTTTTGCAAGGTGCTGCATCGCTCAGACGTCCTTTTAGGAATGAAAGACGTTCCCCCAGCTGCTGAGAGGGCTGCGAGCACCGCCTGGACCGGCTACAGCTAGAGAGCTACCTCGCCCACTGTTCTGCCTCATTCCTGGGGCGGCCTTCATCCAATGACTGGCTGATGTGGAGGCATAAAGGCCTAGCCCTCTCGCCCCACAGAGGGTAACTCCAAAAGGTCGTCTAATCTTCAGAACTCCCTTCAGAGTTAGCTGAGTCTTCCTCTGGGACTGCATTGCAGCTCAACTATTGCCCTGCCCAGCCCTGCATCCTCCCTGCCCACCCACAGGCACTGATCCCAAGGGGACCCTAATACACATTTCAGCGCTCCTTCCTGGAGACCATAACAGCGGGACCAGGATTTGAACCTAAGCTCTTCACTGCTCTCATCAGGGGCCCGGCCTGCAGAGATCTCTCCACTTGTGCTTCGGTGGCCCCAGCTCTCAGGACTGGCATGGGTGGGCTGCCTGGGATTCGTAGGGACCAGGCTGGGTGGTGCAGGTCGGGAGCCTTCTGGCATTTCACCCTAGTCTGGCAGTTCACCCTAGTCTGGCCAGAACTGGGGTATAGAACCCAGGACAGTGCAATTGAGGCAGGCTGGGGCGCTGGGTTTGGAGATAAACCTGACTTCTGAGTATCAGCCTTTTCTCTGGGCTGGTATAATCACCTCCTAACTGACTCCCTTGGCTCCACAGCCCCATGCCCACCCACTGCCCCACTTACCACTGTTGCTGCCATGAATGGTGACTTTGAATCAAAGCCTGATGTGGACCCTGCCACAGTCCCCAACATGCCATGTGCTTCCTGCAGTTGTCTCAACTCCTGGGGTTCCTTCTCCCCTAGAGCACCTTGGCCATCCCCCACCCAGAGGCTCCTGTGGAATTCAAGTCAAATGCCTGCTATGGAGAGAGACCCCACGGGGACAGTGGGCATGGCGGGAGGACACTATTCCTCTGCGCTTTATCCATTTCCGCAGTGGCTGGCTTTTCCCAAGAAAGCACGTCCTCGGTGATTTCCAACATCAGCAGATCTCGCACAGGAGGCTTTGTCTAGCTGCTGCGCCTCCCCTCCACAGGCCGTTCCGAGGGCTCCCTCCCTGGACTCATCAGAGCTCAATTCCTGCTTGTCCTAGCGTATCACATGACACTGGGATCAATTAGTTACATCTCCATCTCCACCTGCTGTGAGCTTCTCATCAGAAGCCGCATCTCGCTCATCTTTGATCCCTCAGCCCCCAGCACAGCCCCTACTCAGGCTCGGCCCAGGACACATGGTCAGAAGCTGCTCATTGCCCTTGTTCCTGTGGTTTATCGGCCTCTTCGGTCAAATGTTTGATGGGAGGAAAAGCTAAAATCCCCACCACCTAAAATTAGGTTTTCGGCTCTGTCTGTATTCCATGGACCACGGTCACCATGGTCTTTTTGTATATTCCAGCCGTTCACATCCACAAACAGGTCTGATCTAAACTTCCCCACGGCCTTGGAGATACACAGTCCAGGAAACTTTGAGATCTCAGTCATGTCTGTCTTTCAGCCCCTTCTGCACAGAGTTTATGACAGGCCTGGTGAAGTGGCTGGAGTTGTCCGAAGCCGTCTTGCCAACCATGACTGCTTTTGCCAGTGGCCTGGGAGGTGAAGGAGCTGACGTGTTTGTTCAGATTTTATCAAAGGACCCCATCTTGAAGGACAACCCATTGGTGATCACTCAGGTACACCCACCACCCAGGCGGCTTCCAAGGAAACTAGAACAAATTATTTCCTTTCAAAGTCAGTCCGAATATCACTTCTAGTAGAATAGGGTAGTTGAAAGATAAAATATTTCATCATAATATCGTATGATGATGATGATCATAGCTAAATATCATTATTGAATATTTACTATTGATTTAATTTATTAAATACTGCTTATTATGTGCTAGCACCTTTATAAATATTAACTCATTTAATTCTCAAAGCAACTTTATGAGATAGGTAGTATGATCATCCCCATTTTATAGATGAGAAAACTGAGGCACAGAGAGGTTAAATAACTCGTTCAAGGTCAGGCAGCTGACAAGTGGCCGAGACTGGATTTGAACCTTGGCAGTCTGACTCCAGAGCCCATGTTCCTCAATGCCAAGCTGCGGTGCCTCTTTTCAGAAGCAGCAGCTTTGCTGTGTGCCCTTGAGCATGTCACTTACCTGCTCCGTGTACAGTTAAAGCAGGAAGCTTCTGACATGGCTGTTTGGTGAGTCAACCGAGCAGATTTAAAACAGCCCTTCCCGCTTCATTTCACTCCCTGACATTCTCACACATTTATTTATTTACTTACTTGTCTGGCTCACCACTAGCATATAACACAGAGATACTTGGTCTGTCTTATTCTGCCACTAACAGTCAGTAAATATTTGTCAAATGAGTTGGCTGATTACATAGCAACTTATTGCCCATTCCTGTTACTTTTCCACCAGGACCTGATGACCTTCTCTCTCAAGGATGGTGAGTTGATTTTCTAAGCTCTGTAAATTGCGAGGGCTCCTCTTCGTTCTCGGCCAGTAAAGCCAGTGATAGGAGTTGCCGCCTGTGGCGTGATCCCCTGTGGGAACCCCATACAGTTGGGGAGCTGGTGAACAAACACATCATTCATGGAGTCCTTCTTATGGTTATTTCATTTATTCCTCGCAATGCCCTGTGGTTTTACTTTCTAAGTAGCTCTCGAATCTGGCATCTTTCTCATCTCCACCTTCCGCCCTGGTCTGAGCCACCATCACCCCCTCCTGGATGGCAGCAGGGGTCTCCTCACTGTTCTCTTTCAGCATTCTGGCCAGCGGTTTGTCCTCCACCCTGCAACTCAAATGATCTTCCCAGAGACACATGTGACCACACTGCCTCCTGGCTCCATACCCATCCACACCTGTGGCCATTCCTTTTGCGTGCAGGGAAAAGACCAGCTCTTCCTGGCGGGCCAACCCTGCCCCCACCTCATCTCTCACCACTCTCCCCGCTCCTCTTCCCATGCTGGCCTCTCTGGGTGAGCCCTGCTTTTGGCACCATGGCGTCTTTGTACATGCCCTTCCCCTGCCTGGAGGACATCCTGCTCCTCTTGCCCAGGTACTCTCTGCCTCTCCCTCATCCCTTCACTCCGTCATCACTCCCCAGGGAACGGCTTCCTGGCCCCCGCTCTGGGACGCTCCCCCAACAGCACGTCAGCCACGTCAGCCATGGCTGCAGTTGAATTCCTA
>NW_011888817.1:352920-358462 GCF_000151845.1 Pteropus vampyrus | reverse complement strand
ATGGATGAAAGGACAGAAGGATGGATGGATGGATGGATGGATGGATGGATGCATGCATGGATGAAAGGACAGAAGGATGGATGGATGGATGGATGGATGGATGGATGGATGGATGGATGGATGGTCAGATGATGGAAGCATGGATGAATGCATGGATGAAAGGATAGAAGGATGGATGGATGGACACATGCATGCTTAGGTGCATGGGTGAAAGGATGAATGGATAGAAAAATGATGGATACATGGATGCATACATGGATGGATGGAATTATGAATGAACAGAAAGATGGATGGATGGCCTTTCTTTAGAGAACGAGGCTACACACTAGCAGGGTGGCTTGTATGAAGTTGAGGGTTAAACCGCCCTCTTCTACAGCGCTTGATGGGGCAGGGGCATGCGACAGAGGAAGAGGCTCTCTGTGCTGCTGGATTTCTCTCTGGGTGCGAGGTGGGGTGATGAGTCATGGAATCCGCCCAGGAAATCAGCATGAAAAGCTGCATTTCTCAGAACTTCCTGGAAGGTTGACCTTTACTGCCAGCATTGGGGTCTTAGTCACAAAACGATGCCATCTTGGCAGCTGGGTGGAATTTTTGGAGGTGTTAACCATTTTCTTCTCCTCCTAGTAACAACTCACAAAGTTGTTTGCCCACACAACTCAAAAAACAAGTCTTTTGTGTGTTGAAGGTTAAACTGAATCTGAGTTAATGCTAAACTGGGTTTCTGAACCTCAGCATTACTGACATATAGGGCTGGATCATTCTTTGTTGTGGGGCCATCCCGTGTATCGTAGGACATGTCTCTCTTCATTGCCGATCTCTATTCACTAGATGCCAGTAGCACTTCCTGAGTTTTGACAATCAAAAATGTCTCCACACATTGCCAAATGTCCTCTGGGGGTCAGAAACAGCCCTGGTTGAGAACCAGTGCCCTAGGACCCCAAATTTGGCCATCTCAGATTGGGCTGGTTTATTTGTCATTGGTCACGTTTATAAGTTATTCTAGTTGCTCTTCTAGGTCCTATACATAGATGGTGAACTATCGCATAGTATTTAATATTCAGGTCAACTGCTAAAGTAGGCCCTGTTATCCTCACCGACAGGAGATGAAATTAGATGCAGAAGTTAAGTAGCCCAGGACTACATTTCAAAGTTTCAAAATTCCATTTAAGGCAAAGCGAATCTCACTGTGTCCAGGAAACTTAAACTGAATCATGGTTTTTGCCTTCGGTCCTCTGAAGCCAAAGATAGCATCAGCTCTAGGCCGTAGGACCCGAGGAGGTGCATACCGCAGGGGACAGAGCCATCTTTCTCACAAATTTGGCTCTACTTTCTGATCTGGTCTTTATAACTGAATTATAAACCCTACCTCTCCAATGAATCAGAAAGGTTTGAGATGTGTTGTCTTGTGTCATGGTGAAATGCAAACATCGTCGCCTGGTTGCTGGGTTCCCCATCAGCACCCTCCAGATTCATATAACTTGTTATCAGCATCGAAACTGGCTAATTCATCCATTCAGCAAATAAGAACTAAGCACCCACTGTGTGTGCCAGGCCACTGTGTGGGCGATGGGAGTAATTCTAATCATAGCTGATACTCACTGAGTACCTAGTGCGTGCAGGCCCTGAGCTCAGAGCTTTCTACTAATTCTTTTAAACTCCTCAACAGCCCTAGGAGGTAGATGCTATTACTGTCCCCATTTTACAAAAGAGGAAATTGCAACACAGAGGAAAATAACCTGCCCAAGGTCACACAGCTAGAAAGTGAAATCACACAGGCGATGTGATTTCAGAGATTACTCTTAACTGCTGTTGCTCTTCCCACGTGAACAGAAATTGATAGAGCCCTGGTCCTTACAGCTGACTTTGATGAGGCTGAAACTTAGAGTGGGTGCCCCATGTGGCAGGAGGCGAAGGAGCGGCCAATTTTGCCGGCATCCGAAAAAATGGAGCTGGAAGACCTGGTCATGGAATTGTCCCCCTAAAATAAGCCGTGAGGAGAAAAGGCAGGAGTCATGCCCAAAATGATCTGAATTCAACTGCTGCCTGTGAGGGGGTCCAACCTTAAAGTCTCGGCCCTCTAGCCATGCTCTGGCTCACAAAGTGAAGACCCCGAACCCACACATGTAAGCGTAAACCCGTTTCCCAGCAGTGGGCAGGGCGGCATGAAATTGGAATAAGATGTGGTTTCTTTATATGAAAAAACAATTTAACTTAGGGTGAAAACTAGAATAAATATCCTAAGTGTTAAACATAAAAATATGTCATTAGGAAGGTCGATAAATTGTAGGATAGTAGTGCAGTGGGCCGGGTAAGCAGTTGTATGAATATGGCCTGACAGATGCGTCCTTGGACCCCAAGAAGAGAAGAGACGAAGGGTCCCTGATCTAACATAGTAGCAGGCAGCTCACAGCCTCAGCCGAGCAGCCCTGGCTTCTGAGCATCATTAACCAGGTAGGATTGAAAACATGACAATTGACCATAAAAACAATTTACCGTAAAATTAGCCACCCTTTATTGAACACTGACTGCATCCCAGGTGCTAGCTAGGCTGGTCACATGCATCTTTTTATTCCACCTCAACAGAAGCCAAATTTAAGAGAGATTCTTGTCCTCATTTTACAGATGAAGAAACTGAGACTCAGTGAGGTCAAGAAACTTACCTTAAGCCATTCATCTAGTTGGTAGTCAGATGAAAATTTAAACCCAGGTCTGTGTGACAACAAAGACTGATGTTCTGCATCCGGGATCCTTTTCTTTGGTCTGGAGGGCAGTCCTCAAAGGGAAGGGATTGACCATGATCTCTTCCCAAAGGTCTGGGATCCCGCTGCTCTCCAAGAGGTACTTGGAGCCATACTGAGAACAGAGGTTGGTTCAATGTCTTGCAACAGGAGGCTGTCAAATGTGAAGAGAGCGAGGGTTGTTATCACAACACCTAGGGTATAACTGGCATTTAGTACCAAGCTCCAGGGCATTCATCCTTGGATGCACAGTGCTGGATGATAAAGTGTTAAGACACAGTAGCTTCTCTGCTGAGAGATGCTAGTGGAAGAAGGAGCCCAGACATGTGGGTTCTGGCTCTGGCTCTGTTATGAACGCACTGGGTGACTGTGGACATGCCTTTGGTCATCCTCGGCCAGAGGGACCAGTTGAGTTCCAAGGGCTCCTACAATATGTGGTTTTGGGTCCAGGAGGGCATTGGGGCTGCCTTGCGGTTGTGGGAGGCTGCCGCACTCTGGCCCGAGATCCCTAGGTCAACCCCCCACCCACAAGATTTTCCAAAGAACAGTCCGCCTAGGTAATGGATCACCTTTATGTGCACCTGTGGTCCAGGGCCTAGAGCTATGCTTGGCATTGTATGTGCAACCCACGTGCCCATGTACACAGAAGATAGGGTTCACCACTGACCACAAGAGATCATTCTGGAACCCCCATACTCCTTCGAGAGCAGAAGGCTTGCCTTTAAATGGTGGCCACAGTGGAAGGAGGACAAAAGTTGGTGTCAGAGCATCTGGATTATAGTTCAAGCTCCACCACCCCCTCAGCTGAAGCATCATCGTTACCTGCTGCCTAGAACCACTGGGAAGATTAGCAGTCACATGTGCAAGCTCCTTGAGTGATCCCTGGCACATAGTAGGAGTGTCATGGATGCTGGTTTTCCTTCCCAGCAGACAGCATGAAGGGTCGTCCTAATGAGCCCAGCCTCCAGGCACAAGTTTGCCCAGCCCTTCTCAGATCAGGAAGTGCTCGCCTATTTGCTCATGGCTTTGTCTCTCAGAGTAGAAACCACCTGCTTCAGAACCACCTGGGGGCCTCGTTAACTTAAAAAATCAAGTTATAACTGATGATAACAAGAAAATACCTCATGGTAAGAGAATAGAAAGCAGTGAAGTGAGCTCAGGGAGGACTTCTTGGAGGAAGTGACATTTGAAGAAGGAACTGCTCTAGGAGATCTAGAAGAGAGTATTCCAGGTGTTGGCAAGAGTGACTCACCACTCAGAGGTGAACCCCACCCAGAGTTGGAGAGTGCCCTTACTCAGTAAACCCACTTTCTCCCTTGTCACCCAGGGGATGCATGACCCAGAGGGTACTCGAAAGGAGAATAAGTCTCAGCCGAAGGTGGGCAGCCAAAGAAGGTCTTTGGTGCTGCTCGGCACAGGCGGGCACTTCAGAGGACCCTGGCAGACAAAGGGGGAGCTTCAATTAATTAATGAGCCAACACATCTTAATTGAGAACCTACTAATTGCCAGACATTGTCCTGGGCACTGTCCCAGAGACAACAAGGAACAAAGAAAAGGTTTCTGCCCCGGTGAGACTGACATTCTGGTGGGGAGATCCAGACAATAATTATCCACATGTATATATAACAGTAATAGGAAACACGGGAATGGGGGCTGAGTGACTGAGGCATGGGCTGCTTTACTTCAGAGGCAAATGGCATTCTCTAAAGAGATGGATATTTGAGTGGAGATCTGACTAATAAGAGGGACCAGCCAGGCAGAGCTCTGGGGGAGGGGCTTTCTAGTTACAACAGCACCTGCAAAGGCCCTGGGGCAGGAATGAGCGTGGCTTCCTGTTGGGAAAGATACCGGAGCGTGAAAAAAAGAACCCATAGAAAGTGAGTTGGGAGAGAGTGGCAGGAAGGTGCCAGATAATGTACACCTTGCAAACCACAGGAAGAAGTGTGGATTTTCTTCTAAGTGCATCAGGAAGCTGTTGGAGAATTTCAAGTTGGAGGAGAGAACATGATCAGATTTATGACTTTAAAAAATTCCTCTAGTTGTTGTGTGGGCAGGTATAAGAGTTATAGAGGAAAAACCAGTGAGATGGCCAATGATTGAAGGGTAATGACGATCACAGTGGCAGTAGCAGTGGCAGGTCATGGCAGTGGAGGTGGAGCGCAGTGGTCAGACTTGGGATATATTTTAGAGGTGCAATTGTCAGCATTAGCTGCTGGATTCAATGTTAGGGGTGGAGAAATGAGAAGAATAGACAACAATGCCCAGGCTTTGGGCCTGAGCCCCCAAACAGGGTAGATAGGCCCTTGAGGAATGAGTTGGTCACCTGGCAAGTTGGCAATAGAGCTAAGACCACAGAACCCCAGTGTCCTGGGTAGCCTGGGACTCGTGCCCCTCCCCAAAGACCTACCACCTACCTTAAATAGATCATAAGCTCCAAGTCTAGCAGCCCGGCCACCAAGATTTTTGAAATGACCCTTCCACGAGGCTGACTTTCTAGAGCCCCGTACCTGAGAATACCTTGGGAGGTTCCCTGTGCCCCTGGCAGCCTATATCTCTGTAACCTTGACCAATGGAATATAAATTAGTGGCTAATTAATCACCATGGCCAAGGTTTGTTTCATATCCACAGCTCAATTATTACCTGGGTACAATAGTCTAATCTTATCAGGGGGCAAGGAGCTCCTAATTGTTTAGAACTTTAATGACCTAGTAACCCCAAGACACAACGTGCACATACACATATATAGTTCAGGGCGTAAGTGGTAGACAGAATAATCCACCCCTCAAAGATGTCCTAATCCTT
>NW_011888817.1:350311-352870 GCF_000151845.1 Pteropus vampyrus | reverse complement strand
GAAGGGTAATGACGATCACAGTGGCAGTAGCAGTGGCAGGTCATGGCAGTGGAGGTGGAGCGCAGTGGTCAGACTTGGGATATATTTTAGAGGTGCAATTGTCAGCATTAGCTGCTGGATTCAATGTTAGGGGTGGAGAAATGAGAAGAATAGACAACAATGCCCAGGCTTTGGGCCTGAGCCCCCAAACAGGGTAGATAGGCCCTTGAGGAATGAGTTGGTCACCTGGCAAGTTGGCAATAGAGCTAAGACCACAGAACCCCAGTGTCCTGGGTAGCCTGGGACTCGTGCCCCTCCCCAAAGACCTACCACCTACCTTAAATAGATCATAAGCTCCAAGTCTAGCAGCCCGGCCACCAAGATTTTTGAAATGACCCTTCCACGAGGCTGACTTTCTAGAGCCCCGTACCTGAGAATACCTTGGGAGGTTACCTGTGCCCCTGGCAGCCTATATCTCTGTAACCTTGACCAATGGAATATAAATTAGTGGCTAATTAATCACCATGGCCAAGGTTTGTTTCATATCCACAGCTCAATTATTACCTGGGTACAATAGTCTGATCTTATCAGGGGGCAAGGAGCTCCTAATTGTTTAGAACTTTAATGACCTAGTAACCCCAAGACACAACGTGCACATACACATATATAGTTCAGGGCGTAAGTGGTAGACAGAATAATCCACCCCTCAAAGATGTCCTAATCCTTAGAACCCATGAATATATCACCTTACATGACAAAAGAGATGTTGCAGATATGATTAAGTTAAGGATCTTCAGATCGGGAGATTATCCTGGATACCTGAGTGGGCCCAGTCTAATCACAGGGTCTTTAAGAGGGAGACAAGAGGGCCTAAGTCAGAGTAGGCATCAGGGTGATAGAAGAAGAGGTTGGGGTGAATAGAGGGAGGGGCCGCAAGTCAAGGAATGCAGGCGGCCTCTAGAATCTGGTAAAAGCAAGAAACGGATTCTCTCCTAGACCCTCCAGAATGAACTGGCCCTGCTGACACCTTGATTTCAAGATCTCTCACCTCCAGAACTGTATTTTTTAAGACACTAAGTCCAGTAATTTCTTACAGCAGCCATAGGAAACTCATACAGCTTGCTTTGCATGAAGCACTGTTGTAGTGATTTATACTTATTATCAGGAAACGTTCAATCAAGGGGTAAAATGATCCAAGGCCCTTTAGGTGGAACATAGAAGGACACGGGTTAAAACCAAGACTGACGGATTGGAGAACCATTCCCTTAGCCACAGGGCAGCACAGACCTTCTCTGTCACATGAGGAGGGTATCTCTGCAGACCCGCACAGTCAGAGGCTCACAGCCTGGCCTGGGAGTGGGTGGGAAATGACCCCTACATGCCAGGATGCAAGGCATGGACTAGGTCCCATGGGTGGAGATGTGATGCAGGTGGAGAGACCAGTGAAGGTTTGAGTGGAATGGGCCAGGTAGGGGGTGGGAAGAAGCAAAATGGATGCAGCGGAGGAGTTTTTAGACTCCATCAGACTTGGAGACTTGGGATGTGCGGGGTGAGGGGGAAGGAGGATCGTGGGTGGTCTCTGGCTTGGGTGCTGTGTGATGTCATGTTCTGAGGCAGGCCACCCAAGAGGAGACCCAGAAGGGTCTTTTATGCCACACAGGGCCCATCGTCTGGCAGACAGGCTGGGCTTTATCAGCTTAGGCTGGTAATGGAGTCCATCTTGGTACAATAGGGTTACTTGGCCAGGATTCTGTCCCTTGTGCTACTTGAAGACAGAAATTGCTTGCACAGGGCCAGTTCGTTTGACCCCCACTTCTTAGGAACCAGATATTAACATATTCTTACAGAAACAGAGCTTGGACAGACCACCTTTGGTTAGATTTTGACAGATTAAGCTTTCCGATTATAAAATTAACCCAAAATCACCATGGATAATTTTGAAAAGGCAGAAAGAAATCCTGTTTAACATAGTTTCTTCTTTTTTCTTATGCAGTGTCTGGTTTTTTTTTCAGTTGGGACACTATGGCAAATTATCAAGTAAATTTCTATCCACTTTTAAAGTTTATTTCATTGCATAAGCATTTTTTTCAGTTAGTACAGACTTTTCTTAGAAATTATTTTTTATGGCTTCCTAGTTTTCCACTGGGTGGATGTGCTGTGTGGTCAGTTATGATTATATGACTAATCCCCAGTGTTAGAAATCTCTAGACTATATCCACCTTCATGTTATAAATGTAACAAGAGGGCCTTTATTTACTAAATATTTTCTGCATTTAGGGTTGTTTCCTTAAGATTAGAGTTACAAAAATGGACTTCCTAGGCCTAAGGGGATATACATCTTTTTCCCAACTTTTTATTGTGCTAAAATACAAAAACATAAAATTTAACATCTTACCCATGTTTAAGTATACAATTTAGTGGCATTAAGTACATTCATATTCTTCTACAACCATCATCACCGTCTATCTCCAGAATGCTTCATCTTACAAAACTAAAAATCTGTCCCCACTAAATACTAACCCCCCATTTCCTCCCTTCCCCCCACAGCCCTTGGTAGCCACTGTTCTACTTTCTGTCTCT
>NW_011888817.1:346052-349756 GCF_000151845.1 Pteropus vampyrus | reverse complement strand
TGGCCTGGGTTCAAATCCCACCTCTGACATCCATCTGCTTTTTGACCTTGGGCAGGTGCCCCCCACGACTCTAGGCCACAATATTCTCATCTGTAAAATGGGAATAAGGATAGCGTCCTCCCAGGGTCATTGTGAAAAACAAATGTGCTCATATTACAAGGTGCTTGGCCCAGGACTGCGACGAGCAAGTGGTCAGTAGGCATGAGTCCTTCCCTTCCCCCACCTGCCCCTGTATTTACCAGTTGTAGAGCAGCTTTGCTATCTATGTATTGTCGGGAGTGTGTGGAGTGGGAAATTATCCTGGCAACTTGGCCGGAGCTCAGCTGTTTGCTGAGCACCTTACACAGCATCTAATCCCAGAGCAATCAATCGATCCAGCCACAGCCTAATTGCGGGCTCCTTACACCAGGCACGTCTCCCAGCCTTGGGTTTTGTTTGGCCCCGATGGCCTTCTTTGAGCAGCCAGGTTGTACCAGCTCAGCCCAGCTGGGAAGTTAGCTCTGACGCTAAGTTTAGAACTGGAGCCGCCCTCCTGCCAGGGTTTGAAGGGCAAAGGGAAAGGTTGGTTCCTTGAGAAAGGAGGAAACTTGGTCTGCTGAAATAACCTGAAAACAGACTTGTTTTGACTCTCAGAGTTGTGTCAATAAGCACCCACACCCAGGTCAATTACCACCATCTCAAGGGCTACCCAGATTCTGGGGATATACTGGACAATCGTAGTATCCTATGTGCCTTGAAATGAAGGACACTCTTAGCTATTGTTTGGAAAGCTTATTGTCAGAAAAAAAATATATTACCAAAGGATTTGTTCCGATAGTACCAGTAGCATCAGATTGGGGAATATGTAAAATCAGAAGTTCCGACATGACCCAGCTCTGCCACTTACCAGCCGCGTGATCTTGAGCAAGTTAGTTAACTTCTCTGGGTCTGAGTTTCCTTACTTATAAAATGGCAATAATAAATTACAGCACCCTGCTCTTAGGGTTCTTGTGGGCTCAGATGAGTTCACACATGTAAAGTGCTTCGAGCAGGGCCTGCCCAGAGTCACTAGTTGATAAATATCATTATCCGCTCTTATGTTTATTATCACTGCCGTTATTACTATATATGGGCTGTTTCTCAGAAAAATACGCCACATGTGGAATTTTTAAATTCAATGTTAAGGACTTTGGAGACCTCTCGGGTTCTATCTGTGGTTTATGGGAAGTTCTGAGAGCCAGGGGAAGCATAGTGGCTGTTCAGCCAGGAGACTTTGTTCTGTTTGATTCTACTACCAAGCCACTATGTGGCCCTGGGCACGCTGCTTTCTCTCTCTGGGCACCAGTACCAACTTTTTCACCTATGCAAGTAGAGGATCAAATTATATACAGGTTTGTTTTTTTTTTTTTTAACTCTAAGGTTTTATGTTTCCACAAGGTGAGCTTATCACTTGGCACCCCAAGGCGATCCTTTGCAGCGGGGTGTGACCTACCGCCTTTCTGTTCTTGGGTCCCCATCTGAGCCCTGAGGCCATCGAAGCTTCCCCTACTTGTTTGTGACTTCATTTCTCTGTGCCTCAGTTTCTTCTTCTCTAACATGGGGATAATGGTACTGTCTCCATCACAGGGCTGTGGAAAGGATTAAATACATATCAAAGACTTGGAACAGTGCCTGACACATAGTAGGTCTTGGTAAATGTCAGCTGGAAGTTGATACTGGTCACATCATAACAACATTGTCAACCAAACTTCTATTGAGTGGTTACTGGATGCAGGCACAAGATGTCACCTCATTTGGTGCTCAGAACAAACCCCTCAGGGTTTCGCAGGGGAAGAAACAGAAAGTCAGAGGTGACATAACTCGCCCAAGGCCACACAGTCTGATTCAATCTCCATATCCACTCACTTGCTGCATCCCTCAAGGCATGGTTGGCCATCCCAGGTTCCTTCCTTGATCCCGAAGAAAGCAGTAGAGATAGTTTAGTTTTTTGTTTTGTTTTGTTTTGTTTTGTTTTGTTTTGTTTTGTTTTGTTTTGTTTTGTTTTGTTTGGGGTGGGGGGAGCTTTCCGAACTTTTACTAGAAAAGCATCTCTAGACAGCCCGGAGATAAGCTCTCCCTCTCTAGCAACTGGAGAAGGTGAATCCAAAACAGAAGAGGGTGGTGGTGAGCACAGGAGCGTGAGAAATACCCTCTCAAGGGAGACGAGATGGCAAGGAGTGAAACCGATTTGTGGAACCCTGAGATGGGCTGTGCGGCCTCCTGCTCTGTACTAAGTGTCTGTGGCTTCAGCCGGGAGTTTGGCTCAGATGTGCGTTTTGGCTTCAGCATCCGCCTTTGGAAGGCTGACGTGGAATGCCACGTCAGGGTCGTATCTGGCACTCCAGAACACGAGTGTGGCGCGTGACTATGACGGCGTAGATTGCCACACTGTCTAACCGGTGGGCGAAGCCAGTAACAGGCACAGGGCTTTATTTGGATTATTGTGTTGCTTGAGTTCCCACTTCCAAATCTAGGATGCATCGTCGCTGTAACTCAGAGCAGATGTCTCCTCTTGTGCTTTAGATATTGAACTTCAGTCAGAAAATTGAAGTAATTGCAGGAGCAGAATGCTGTGATCATTAATGGGACTGGGAAAGCACTTCTTTTATGTACAAGGCAGTTATTAAAAACGTTCAAGTACCATATAAATAAGGAAATCGATGGGCAGTTCAGGTGAACATTAAGAGTGAGTGCTTTAGCAAAATAGCTTTAGGAAAAATATATTCTTTTTGATTCAGCAAATGTTTATAAACATTTAAATAATAATACAAAGCAGAATATCAGAGATTAGAGTATATCGTTTATCTAATCTTTGTAAAATTGATTTGATATACTAGTATTCATACCTTTAAATAAAACAACTTAAAGAACTATATTTACTTTTTTAGTTATTTTATTGGCTTTAGGCTGTGAGTTTCCCCCTCCATAAACTCAGCTAAAAGTGATGGCTATCTAGTATCAGATGTGCAGATGTCACTGTAGGAACAATCTAGAAGCAGATGGTGCTGACAAATGTCAAGGGCACCAACTCAAAATGTTGACTATGTTCATAAAAATAAATTTGTAATAATCATCAGAATTTTATAACATTCTAGATTTGTTCTACTGTCCCATAATATCATTCTTGAGGGTGATTGGCCTATGCTATGACTAAATAGCATAGCCAAAATGTCTACTTCGTACCTCTCTGATTTTCATAGATGTAGACAGTGAGTGGGCGAATAGATCACTGCAGCAAGATGTCCACATCCGGTCCTCATGGGAATGATTCGGTTCCGTTCAGGAATGTTTTCTGAGCACCCTCCAGGTCCCAAGCCCAGGGCCAGCTCCTAAAGGTAGAGGGCAGGAAAGACTTGACCTGTGGCCTGAAGGTTTGGCCCCGTGGTTCTCAAACTTGACATACAGGAGATGTCTGGAGAGCTTGTTACAGATAGTTTCCTCATCCTCACGCCCAGAGCTTCCTAGAGCTTCCGGCCCAAGAAGCTGTGCTTTTAACAGCTACCCCCTGGGGATTCTGATGCAGTTGATCCAAAGCCTACCCTTTGAAAATCAGTGGTCTAGACTCCAGGCTAAAACAGTGTGGAGGGTTTGAGGGGCCCAGAGTCGGGACATTTAGTTATCCTCGGGGCTCTGGCAGGCTTCCTAGAGGAGGTGACTCTTGAATGATGAATAATGTTTAGCCAGAC
>NW_011888817.1:340580-346002 GCF_000151845.1 Pteropus vampyrus | reverse complement strand
TCTGGCACTCCAGAACACGAGTGTGGCGCGTGACTATGACGGCGTAGATTGCCACACTGTCTAACCGGTGGGCGAAGCCAGTAACAGGCACAGGGCTTTATTTGGATTATTGTGTTGCTTGAGTTCCCACTTCCAAATCTAGGATGCATCGTCGCTGTAACTCAGAGCAGATGTCTCCTCTTGTGCTTTAGATATTGAACTTCAGTCAGAAAATTGAAGTAATTGCAGGAGCAGAATGCTGTGATCATTAATGGGACTGGGAAAGCACTTCTTTTATGTACAAGGCAGTTATTAAAAACGTTCAAGTACCATATAAATAAGGAAATCGATGGGCAGTTCAGGTGAACATTAAGAGTGAGTGCTTTAGCAAAATAGCTTTAGGAAAAATATATTCTTTTTGATTCAGCAAATGTTTATAAACATTTAAATAATAATACAAAGCAGAATATCAGAGATTAGAGTATATCGTTTATCTAATCTTTGTAAAATTGATTTGATATACTAGTATTCATACCTTTAAATAAAACAACTTAAAGAACTATATTTACTTTTTTAGTTATTTTATTGGCTTTAGGCTGTGAGTTTCCCCCTCCATAAACTCAGCTAAAAGTGATGGCTATCTAGTATCAGATGTGCAGATGTCACTGTAGGAACAATCTAGAAGCAGATGGTGCTGACAAATGTCAAGGGCACCAACTCAAAATGTTGACTATGTTCATAAAAATAAATTTGTAATAATCATCAGAATTTTATAACATTCTAGATTTGTTCTACTGTCCCATAATATCATTCTTGAGGGTGATTGGCCTATGCTATGACTAAATAGCATAGCCAAAATGTCTACTTCGTACCTCTCTGATTTTCATAGATGTAGACAGTGAGTGGGCGAATAGATCACTGCAGCAAGATGTCCACATCCGGTCCTCATGGGAATGATTCGGTTCCGTTCAGGAATGTTTTCTGAGCACCCTCCAGGTCCCAAGCCCAGGGCCAGCTCCTAAAGGTAGAGGGCAGGAAAGACTTGACCTGTGGCCTGAAGGTTTGGCCCCGTGGTTCTCAAACTTGACATACAGGAGATGTCTGGAGAGCTTGTTACAGATAGTTTCCTCATCCTCACGCCCAGAGCTTCCTAGAGCTTCCGGCCCAAGAAGCTGTGCTTTTAACAGCTACCCCCTGGGGATTCTGATGCAGTTGATCCAAAGCCTACCCTTTGAAAATCAGTGGTCTAGACTCCAGGCTAAAACAGTGTGGAGGGTTTGAGGGGCCCAGAGTCGGGACATTTAGTTATCCTCGGGGCTCTGGCAGGCTTCCTAGAGGAGGTGACTCTTGAATGATGAATAATGTTTAGCCAGACGAAGATGAGAAGGTCCTTGGCAACAGAGGTTCAGCAGGAGCACAGGTACGGAGGCATAGGCAGTATGCGTGCAGGAGTTCAGTGTTGCTAGAGGGTAGAGTATAAGTTAAGAAGTGATGAGCAATGAGGCTCTGAAGGAGGCAGGCACCAAGTCATTGCGGGTCTGAGTGTTACCTGGAGAGGTGACACTATCTTCAAGGCAAAGGGAGGGCCAGGAGCGAGAAAGAGAGGGAGGCAGACAATGGTGATTCTATCTTCCTGTGTGACTTTAGTCACTATGGTGGTGCTGTCATCATCCTTCTATTTCCAGCCCCTAAGTGAGAAAATTGAGGCTCAGAAAAATTGGGTGAGCCAGAGAGATCATGGCAGAGCTGGCCTCAGGTACCTCTGCCCCCAACGCCCAGGCTATTTCCCAGGCAGCGTTTGTTGAATGAAATGCTGCCTGACTCACAGAGCCCGCTATTTGTCCCATTGCATGTTCCTATTGTACATCCCTCAGCAATTTGAATTTCCCCTCAGGCCTTGAACTTTGCCAAAAGCAACTAGTTTGCAGGCTTGGGGTTTGCGCTGAGTAGTGCTAGCAATTAAAGACCAAGGTATGTCTCCTGCACTTAAGAAGAAATTGTCATAATAAAAGCGATGATAAGAGCAACAAACATATCAGAAAGAGCACAATATGCCAGTGCAGTGTGCGGATTATTTCATTTAACTCTCAAAAAACCCCTGGGAATGAAATACTATCATTATCCCCATTTGTTGGAGGAGGAAACTCAGGTGGGATCAGTAATCTGTGCATAGTCACAAAGTTAGTGTGTGACTCTGTCGATTAGGATAGGCTGTTTTGCTTCAGGAACAAATGACCTCTAAATCTCAGTGACTTACAGCAATGCAGGTGCATTTCTTGGTCATGCTGCATGTCCACTACAGACTGGCTGTGGTTCTAGTCCATGCTGTCTTGGTTTTGGGTCCCAAGCTGACAGAGTAACAACCTCTATCTGGAACATTGCCAGCTTCAGGGCAGTGCAAAGGGAGACTTACCAGCCTCCTGCACTGACTCGAAGATTTTGCTGGAAGTGACACACATCCTTATCACCTACCTTATCACCTACGTTTCATTGGCTAAAGCAAGTTATATGACCATTCAGTTCAACAGGGCAGGGATGTATAATCTTTTGGTAGAGAGGACCAGAGCAGGAAGCACTAACTGAGTATTCGGTGGATGGTGATACACTAGCACCACGGGTTGTGTTTGCGGGTTTGAATCCTGGCCTCAGAACCCACACTCCTACTCGCCATCCGCCTTCTGCTTTGCTAGATGTGTGTGGTTCAGCCTCATCCCACACATCTGATGGCATGAATTTCAGTCAGGGAAAGCCAGGGCCTATGGTGTGCATGGAGATTTTTGTTGTCGGTTTCCACTTCTCTGCAGGGAAGCAACTGAGCAGTGCTGTGCCGTACACCCAGGAGATGCTTAGGACAAAAGTTGGTTAAGACGAGCTGGCAGAGCACCAAAAGGCAGAGCAGATCCCCGAATGCCCAGCTCAGATCCCATTTCTTTTTGATGACTGGAGGAGGAGCTGTTTCTCACCCTCACGTGTAGTGCATGAGGAAAGAGAGGGAAAGGAAATAAGTACTGGTTAGTACCTCCTTGTTCTGCTCACCGAGACGTGGCACCCAGGACCCCCGCACCCAGGCCGCTCTCAGTAATAGTGTGTCGATTGAATGGGTGAAGAAGGAAGGGACTTCACTTTTACAAACCAACTACCTTAAGAAGTAGGTGTTATCATCCCCATTTTACAAAAGGGGAAACTGAGGCTCGGGCAGATCAAGAGCCACCGTTTTAATCACCACTCACGGTGTGCCACTCTGCCACATGCTTGACAGACTTTCTCTTCATTGGTCCCCACAAGCCTTCAGGAGGGAGTTACCATTAGCCCTTAATTTGCCTGTAATATGAGTACGGTAATGAAACTGTTTCTAGGATAAGATAAACCATGTGAACTACAAAGCATGATAGCTGGCATTTAGGAATTCCTCAATAAATATTAACCATTTCTCTTTTATTATTACCATCATCTGCTATCACTCTAAACACTGAGTGAGTTGTCCAAACTCCAACTTCAGTTCAGAGTTCGCACTCGTGACGACCGCCCCAACTGGCCCTCAGTCTCTTGTCCTGCTCTTTGTTGTCCCAAAGCCCTGAGGCCTGGGTGTCCAGCTGATCACGGGGCATTAGTGACACTGTTGAACACTCACAGTGGCCATTCTCAGGATTCTCCTGACTCTAAATGCTTCTCTTCTGCCACATTTTATAGCCTTTAAATTTCAAGTTCGAATGAATTTAGCCAGTGCCCCAAGGCCAAAGTCTCCAGTACAGACATTTCTTTAACCCATCTTTGAAATGATGGAGGTGAGCTCAGAAGGCAGAGGCGGGGGGAAGGGAAGGGAAGAGGAAGATGATGGAGTCTGTGATTCTATTCAGTACTTGTTCTGGGTCCACCTACTAAAAGATATTTTTGTGCTTCTTTCGCTATTATTATTATTATTATTATTATTATTATTATTTCCTTTTGTCTTTTCATCATTCAAATTGCAACCCTGTTAGGATGGATCTGTTGGGTAAGTAGCGCATCCCACACACTGGGATTCCTCAGCTGGGTTTTAGAATGTTTTCAGCTTTTTAAAACCTTGCTCTGTGTGACAGAGTACCCAGCATTGATTCCAGTTTGGGGGTTGGGGAGGCAGGAAGGTCTCAAAGGTCCCAGGCACAGCCGGCCCTAAAGACCATCCTCTTCTCCTCCAGAACGGCAGAGGCATCCCGGAAGAAGAAAGAAAACCGGAGGAAATGGAAGCGTTATCTTTTGATAGGCCTGGCGACTGTTGGAGGCGGGACAGTAATCGGTAAGGGCAGCTCCAGGTGAGACTTTGGTGGCGCATGGGCCAGTGCAGTACGGAATGAGGGATGACACCAGGCTGGGAGCAAGAGTGGAGAGTGCAGAGGATCAGTGGGATGTGGCCCCAGGCACATAGTAGGTGCTTTGTCAGCAGTGTGTCCATTAATATTGTTAGCAGCCTCCATGGGAGGTGGTGGGAAGCTGATAGGGGAAGAACCCAGCAGGCCACGTCCCCACTCCCGCCTTTACCCACCATGGGCTGTTTTCCTTACAGGAGTGACTGGGGGTCTCGCTGCCCCTCTTGTGGCTGCTGGAGCTGCGACAATCATTGGCAGTGCTGGGGCAGCAGCCCTGGGCTCGGTGGCTGGCATAGCTGTCATGACCTCGCTGTTCGGTGCAGCTGGGGCTGGCCTGACAGGTAAGGCTCAAAAGCAGTGGTGGGCTATAAGGGATTTTCAGCCAGGGTGGCCCAGCTCCTAAAAGGCACGCTCTGATTCCCCCCAGTGATGGCTCCCCAGAAGATAGAGGAGGATGCTTTTCTCATGCTGAGTCCCGTCCCTGCCAGAACCTGCAGCAGGCTTCACAGAGAACTGGGCAGTAGCTTGGCATGAGTTGAGATGAGGGCTGAGCGTGAGAAGCTGCACCTTGTGTAGACTTCCTGAGAACGGTCTAATTGGACCCGCTTGTCACCATTTAGGAAGTTTCCAGACAAGCTGCCTCAGAGACAAAAGGGCTCCCTCATGTAAGACAGCACATGGCAACCCTTCATTTACCAGCATCACCTGGGAGAGCTTCTCCAAATCCTATGTGTCGACAGCCCCCCAATCCCACACAGAGATTCCTGTTCCACATCTCATGTGGGCACGTCACTTCCCGCATTGAGAATCTTGGTCAGTTCGATCCACTTTTACTGAGAGGAGTGTGTTGTACCCCTGAAGTTTGTGGACAGGAAAAATGACATAGAACCTATGGAGTTGGGACGGAGCAGTGGTTGTGAGTCTGGGCTCTGAGTTCCAGCCCCAGCTCTGCCCCTCGGGGGCTGGCCAGCCTCCAGAAGCCTCGTACCCTCATCTGTAATCAGAGACGATAATGGCACCTAACTTAACAAACTAAAATACGAGACATTTGTCCAGGGGCAGGGCACGCAGTCAGGGCTCATTGTGTGAGTGTGTGA
>NW_011888817.1:329040-340530 GCF_000151845.1 Pteropus vampyrus | reverse complement strand
AGAGACGATAATGGCACCTAACTTAACAAACTAAAATACGAGACATTTGTCCAGGGGCAGGGCACGCAGTCAGGGCTCATTGTGTGAGTGTGTGAACATAGAGAGTCACTCTGACTGACGTTCCCCAGGGTCCCCACTCACCTCCATTCTTGTGTTTGTATCTGGGTCCTTAGGGTACAAGATGAAGAAGCGCGTTGGGGCCATCGAAGAGTTCACGTTTCTGCCTCTGACGGAAGGCAGGCAGCTGCACATCACCATCGCCATCACAGGGTGGCTGGCGTCCGGCAAATACCGTGAGGGCCAGGGGTGGAGGCGGGTGGGCATTGGATGAGCCGCACCTGCTGCTCTGGGCCAGACCCTGGGCTAGGCTCTTGCCCCCGTATGTCTTTAGAGGATGGGTAGGGGAGCGCCATTTAACAGAGAAGGAAACTGAGGCTCAGAGAGATGAAGAGACTTTATTCCACATCCATGTACTCATTCATCCATACGTCACCTAAGCATTCAACTCTCTAACCATCCAGCTATCTACCCATCTATCTACACATCCATCCATTCATCATCCACTCACCCAGCTATCCATTCATCATCCACTCACCCAGCTATCTATTCACTCATCCACTTACCCATCTACCCATCTATCTACACATCTATCTGTCCATCCATCATCCATCCATTCTTCCAACTATTCGTTTATCTACCTTTTACACATCTATCTGCACATCCATCCATTCATCCAATTATCTATTCATCCATCCACCCACCCATCCTCCTGTCTATCTATACATCTATCCATCCATCCATCATCTATCCATCCAGCTATTCATTCACTCACCCATCCACCCATCCATCCATCCGTTCAGCAATATTTATAGAGTACTGTATACACCATTTGCCAGACACTGATCCAGGCCCTGGGAATTTAGTAGTGAGAAGCACAGTCATGGCCTCTGCTCCCATAGAACATATGGTCTGAGGCAGAAGACAGACCGTTACACAAGTAATTACATAAGGGAAATTTATGGATGGCACAGTAGGAGAAGCACAGTATTTCTGGAGAACGAGGGAACATTTCCCAGAGGAAGCAGCATTTAGGCTAAGGACTGGCTAGGAATTGGCTGAGTAAAGAAGGAGCAAGAAATGTATATACCCAGTAAAGGGACAGCACGTACAAAGGTCCAGGGATGCAAAAGGACCAAAAAGAGCACAGAACGGCTGGAGCGAGGAGCTGGAGGACAGGAGTGTGAGCAGGGCCAGGTCACGCAGGAGCATGTGAGGCCAGGAGTTTGAATGTATCCTCAGAGCAGGTGGAATATCGCAAAGGATTTAGGCACGTAGGCGAGAGGTCAGTACACCCTGGCCGTGTGACCTCAAGCAAGTTCCTTAACCTATCTGTGCCCCCGCGACTTCATTTGTAAAGCGGGACTAATTATTCATGCCTTTCAAGGTACTTACAAAAATTAAATTAAACAAGGTAACGTGTGTCAGGCACCTGGTTTCTCACTGGCATTCCACAAACACTAGTTTCCTTTGCCCCCGCTCTAACTCGAACGTGCATGTTTTAGGGGATTCCGCCAAGGTGGTATTGAGGACTGACACCATGGCCAGCTCAATGCCTGGCTCACGTTTGCAAGTACCCAGTGTGAGGCTCAGCAAACAGTCCCTCGTTCAGAGGGAGAACAGGGTGGGCCAGGGAATCTGGAGCATTGCAACCAGACGCACGTGCCCAAAGCCTCCTAGTTCTCAAATCTCTGGGATCCGAGGGTGCAAGTCAAGCTCTTCTAAATGACACAGAAGAAGGCAAGTGGGAAAACGTTCAGGCTCCGTTCAGAGGCATTGCCTGGTACCAGAGTCCTGTTAGTATGTGACCACTAGGCCCTGTCCCCACACACAGCGAGTCTCTAACCGTTGACTGAGCACCTGGTACTCAGGCATTTTACCCATGCAATAGCAGCTTGATGCACATTGCCCTCTGAGGTGGGGGCTCTGTCTGTTCCACTAATAGCTGCCACTCATTGGCAGGGGGTGGGCCTCTTGTCCCCCCGGCCGAGGGTAAGTGGTCCCTTGTGGCTGCCTCTCTGGGAAAGTAGGGGTGCGGCATCCTCTGTCACAGACAGGAGAGACGCCACCTACCTGTGTCCTCCCCAGGCACCTTCAGCGCCCCATGGGCTGCTCTGGCCCGCAGCCGTGAGCAGTATTGCCTGGCCTGGGAAGCCAAGTACCTGATGGAGCTCGGCAACGCCCTGGAGACCATCCTCAGTGGTCTTGCCAATATGGTGGCCCAGGAGGCCCTAAAGTACACCGTGTTGTCTGGTAAGCCTCCCCATCCCCACGGCCAGCAGCATGCGCACCGTTCCCAACCCACACTGGTACCATCCCTCTGCATACCTGAGGCCCCGGGTGGACCAGGCACTGTGCTGGGCCCCGGGAACATAGAGAGGTTAAGGCTACATTCCTGTCTGTGAGAAGTATACGGTTTTTGTGGGGAGGAGGCAGGTGAACAGCCAACAACATTATTATGTAAGATATCAGTTAGATATTGCTGCATAAGAAGCCACCCCAAAACTCAGTGACTTAAAATAATAATCATTTGTCGTAATAACTCAGGAGCCATGAGGCTTCGTTTGGCTGATCTTTGCTGGGTCTGCTTATGCATCTGTTGGTCAATCGAGTGTCCACGGATCTAGCCTAGCCTCGTCTGGGGCAGCTCGGCTCTGCTCCCTTTGTCTCTCATCCCCCTCCTGGGATCCACAGGCTAGCCCACACCAGTGGTAGAGTACATGAGAGGCTAGCCCCGATGTGGAAGTCTGTTTCAAGTCTCACTTCTAGGAACAACTCATTGGCCAGAAGAAGTCACGTGGCCGAGTCTAGAGTGAATGTGCAGGGCAGGGGGACCAGGGGAACCACAGAGCTTCGAGGCAGAGCATGAGGGTACGGTGCGAAGGGACAAATTAGGGCCATTTTTGGAATCTCACGCATAACAGATGCTTGAGCAGAAGGGATCTAATCCATGTGTCAGAAATGCAGGAGCTTCAGTTAGCAATTTGCCAACACTTGGAAAACGTACAGATCCCAAGTTAGAGAGTGCGCGCACTCACTCGGGCTTCCGTTAGCCAGCCAGTCACTCCCTACAGTGACCGTCACTGCCTTCGTCACTGATATCCCACCTCCCCAGGTATCATAGCTGCCCTGACCTGGCCGGCCTCACTCCTCTCTGTCGCCAATGTCATCGACAACCCCTGGGGTGTGTGTCTCCATCGATCAGCAGAGGTTGGCAAGCACCTGGCCCACATCCTGCTCTCCCGCCAGCAGGTACCTGGGAATGGCTGTGGGTGGGGGCCAGAGGGGAATCGAGGGGGTGGACTTGTGCATAGACATCAGCCCTAGAGACAAGCCCATGTGGAGTAGCGTTAGGGGAGTAAGTGGCCTTCACTGCTCCTCCAGTTCAAGTCATGAAAATATCCTAGTACGGACCAGTAAGAATTATAGACTGTACATCACTTGCAGGTAATTAGGTGAGGACTGAATGGGAGAGGCATCTGCAGGTATGGACAAGGCCAGGTATTCCTTCCTAGAAACATAGAGCTACCAGCAGCTGGTCGGTGGCCCAAATGCCATGTAATGTGGTCTCGGTTACATCCACATGCAGGCAGTCGAGGCCTGGAAAGTGGAATGATGGGCGTTCCTAGAAGTCTCACCTATTGCCTCCCTTCACGTCCCCTGGCCAGGACTCAGCCCCGTGGCCATGCTACAGGCGAGTTAGAGAAACTCAATCTTTGGCTGGGTAGCCGTGCACCAGGAAAACTCAGGAGTTCTGTTACCGAGGACGGGGAGGATGGGTGTTGGCAGACGAGGAGCAGCCTTTGCCTCGAGTTCCCGCAGCTTCGCAGCACTATTTAACGGAGGGTTTTCTGTGGTCGTAAAGGGAGGTGGGGGCAGGGCAGGGTAGATCCATGTACTGGCATGAAAACGGGGAAAAGCAATAGACTGGAGAGAGCAGACCAGACCTTTGGGGCTCATCTGCTTCTTCCCTCTTCCACGCAGAACTCGTACCCACATACCCCAGATAACTTTCTTTTTCTTATGAGCTGCCTTTTCTACAAGTTCTTTAATCAGAAAGTTTCTCTTTACATCCAACTCACTACCTGCTCTCATAATTTAAGGCCAATGTTCCATGTCGCACTTCCCTATCTAGGAAGAGAACAGCTGTCCCTACCATGTTACTTTTTGCCTGTTTACCCATCGCACCTGGGGGTACCTCCCGCCTCCTCTTTCTGGCTCTAGAAGGGCCCCGCTTCACAGGGCAGATGAGTCCTGTGTCCTGGGGAAGAAGAGATGGCAGCTGGATAATGTTTCGAGGTGAAAGGGAATTAACCTGGCCAGAGGCTGCCTGTCGGCCTTGGAGGAAGCCAGCTGCCCTGGCAGGTGCGCTCCTGCGTAGGTGAGGGCTCCGACTCCCCTGATTAAGACATCAGAGCTGGGGGCCGGTAGCACATGCGTGATTCATTACGGCACTGAGGAGTGGGCAAGGGCCGTCCTCATCAGGGCTGACATTTTGCTGGAACTTGCCGTGTCCCCTCCCAGACATCTGTGTCCTTTCTTCCCCAGGGCCGGCGACCCGTCACTTTGATTGGCTTCAGCCTGGGAGCCAGAGTCATCTACTTCTGTCTGCAAGAGATGGCTCAGGAGAAAGGTAAGGCTGGCTTATTGTCACCAGTGAAAACCCTTCCCAAGTTTATCCCCCAGGCCAGAGGTTCTGGACCAGGGGTTGTAAGTCTTATGATTGTGTTCCCAACTCATAGAAATAATAGTTAAAAGCTTTAAATAGTTTGAAAATAGACAAAATCGTTAAGTCATTTGGAAAATTGTTTATCTTTTCTGTGTGTAAATTAGAGTGGATGTGAGGTCACATGATGTTGGCCTGGGGTTCTGATGTGCATTCTTGAATGGGAGGGAAGGGAGCGGGAGAAGTCTGAAATCAAGGTGTCAGCGGGGCCACGCTCCTTCCGAAGGCCCTGGGGGAGAACCCTCCCCTGCCTCTCCCAGTGTCTGTGGCTGCCGGCTGTCCCCCCGCGCTCCTCTGCTGGTGGCTGCAACTCTCCGCTCTCTGCCTCCATCTCCACGTCACCTCCTTCGTGTTGTCTTCTCATCTAAGGACGGTGGCACTGAACGTAGGGCCCATCCAAACCCAGGATGATCTCACCTCCGGACCCTTAACTAATTACATTCACATAATTTAATTACATCTGCAAAGACACCTTTTCCGAATGAAGTCTCTTTAATAGGCTCCAGGTAGACCTATCTTTATGGGGGGGCTGCCATTCAACCCACTACAGACACCTTTGGGAGTGTGGCATGCCTTCCAATGACAGACTTTCTGTGCTGAGGCAGCAGAAAGCTTGAGCGCCATTGCTCTGGGCCTCTGGTGGGTGGGGGCTCTGGGACAGAATGCCAGTTTGGGACAGATCTGCCATCAGAGGCTGCCCATAGGAGGAGGTTGGGGACTGAGGTGCAGAGCTTGGCACACTCGTGAGTGGTCACTGTTTCGTGGGACCCAGACTGACCTCTCTCCTAGCGAAGCATAGCAGCAGCAGGACCCTGAAGAAAAGAGAAGGGGCTGAGACGGGCTCTTGGGCCTGAGAGCAGAGGGTGGTTGGGAGAGGCACTGAAGTGATGCTCAGCATTGTCCCTCAGGATTCCTTGAATGCCCCTCTGAGCCTGTTTCCCCACTTAGAAAATAGAGTTAATAATTCCCACCCCATGTGGTCGCTTTAAGGAGCAAGGGAGGTGCCCGTGTATAGTAGTTTTGCAAATTGTAAAACCCATCATTGACCAAATACAGCTCAAGGATGTCAGTTTGCAGCCGCTGCCCTTCAGGGTTTTTGCCAACCTGAGACTCCCCCTGAAAATGGCCCCTGGCCACTCTCCTTGGTCTGCCAGAGTGTATGATCTGATTGCTGACCACTTGCTGGCAAGCGAGGACGGGTGGGAAAGTCTGCCGTGGGCTAGACTCGAGGGAACAGGTGAGTCCAGGGCTGACAGGTGTTATTTTCAGTGTTGGCATCACCAGCAGGTGCGGGGGAGACCCGGGAGCTCAGTGGCATGATTCGTTCCTGTTCTTTATCTTTTGCTAAAATGTCTCCCCAACGTCACCTTGGATGGAGGACCGGAGCTGTCTTCCTGGTTGCAAAGGCGAGGGGGATGTGCCATTTGGGGCACTTACCAGGGGAGGGCCAAGCCCCTGTAGCTTTCAACAGCCTCCTTTTCACCTGGTTTTGCCCGCATCAGGAAGCAATGAGGAGGCACCTCGCTCCTATTTCCAGCAGCTTTGGGTTAACCTGGGACCACCAGCTAGAAGGGCCGGAGGAGCCGGCTCTGAGCCATGTTCACCAGGCTGGGGCCAGAGGTCAGAGGTCAGAGGTCAGCCATGTTCACCAGGCTGGGGTCAGAGGTCAGGCAAAAACCACTGCGGAGCCAGGGGTGAATCTGGGGCTCTGGCAAAGGTGAGGTTCCATTTCTACTGCACCGAACCTACGCCTTCCCTTTCTGTACACATTCCTACCCCTCCCGGGCATCAGCAGAGACAGAGCAAGTCAAAAAGGCATCCCTTTCCTGCCTTTCCTGCTCCGTGTGGTACAGATAATCCAGCTGGGACCTTATGGCTCACGAGGAGGAACTCCCTGGGTACCCACAAGGTCTCCCTATCCTCAGCGCTTCAGCCCTCCCAGCAAATGACTTTGTTGAGCTGCAGCAACACCATCGACTCCTACTGCGTAAATAATGCCACATCTGTGTTTCTGCGACTTTGGGCAAATCATACCTGGCAGAATCTCTGGCAGAATCTCTCGGGAGAAATAAGGAGACTGTTTCTCAGACAAAACACAGCCTTTGCCTTAAAAATGTGCAGGTTCCAGAGAGGCAGGTCGGGTGTATCTGTCAGCATTTGCTGCAGTGATGCCATGTAACGAACCACCCCCAGACTCAGAGGGTAGCAACACCAAATGTTTTCAGTTCAGGATCTGCAGGTTGACTCTAGTTTGGTTTCTCTAGAATAGATTCTGCGTCTGGCTGTAAGCTGGGTGGCCTTGACTCAGGTCTGCTCCACGTGTGTTTGTCCTGGTGCAGGTGAAGGGGCAGCAGCCACCCACGGCAGGCTCTCCCGTGGCCCTCGCTAGAGTACCAGGGCCAAGCCAAAGCACCCGTGCACGTTTCAGACCTCTGCTCTGCTCGTGTCGTAATTACTAACATTCTGTATCAGTTATGTATTGCTACAAATGACCTCTCCAAACAGGGGCTTAAAACAGCAATAACTAATCATGTTTCACAATTGTGAGAGTTGGCTAGGCAGCTCCTCTCCTGGCTCACTGGTCAGAGCCGTAATGCTTGGAAGGTCCAAGCTGACCTCCTTCACTGGCTGTCGGTGCTGGCCGTCACCTGGTGCCCCTCGGTCCTTCCCCGGGGGACTTCTCACCCTCTGGTAGGCTTGCCTGACCTCCTTACCTGGCCTTCTCAGGACAGAGTTTTAAGAGGGCAAGAATGAAAGCCGCAAGGCCTCTTAAGGCTGAGGTTCCAGAACACATCACTTCTGCCCCATTCTGTTGGTCAAAACAAGTCACAGGCCCAATCAAGGAGACAAAGAAGGAAATAGATTCCTCTTCTGAGTGGAAGGGGTGGCAAAGAATTTTCAGCAAGTTTGCCTCTTCCACACATGCTGCTGGCCAAAGCAAGTGATGGCCAAGCCTTGGGTTAAGGGGTCGGGGCAGCGTGGTCCGCCCACAGCACAGAGGGAAGGGGGTGAATAGCTGCCAGGCAGTAATTCAGACGGTCATGCTGGGGGGAAAGCAGCACAGCATGGGCTTTGCAGTCAGCTGAGACCTGAGTCTGAGTCTCGCCTCTGCTCAGCTGGGTAGCCTGGGTTGGGCAAGGACACAGTCTCCCTGGACATCCATCTCTCCATTTGCAAAAGAGGTTAATATCACTTCCGGGCAGTGGCAAAGGCCAGAGAGCATGGCAGTCAGTTAGCCAACCCAGTGCCGGGTCCTGGTCAACACACCCTCTGAGGTGCTCCCTACAGGTCCAGGGCGTGGCTGCAGACTCCCCTTTGCTCTCTAAAGCTTCTCCCTCCAGGGGAGGCTCTTGAAATGTTGTCATCCTCTGTGCTGTCATCAATTTGCTCCTTTCATAGTCATCTTTCCCCCAACCCATGCAGCAGACCACCTGCCAGGCTCCTCGTTACCTAGGGTGATGTGATCTTATTAACAGGAGCGATCCTCAGTGTAGAGAGGAAAGGCATGTCTTTGGCTGCAATTAACATAAATTACATGTTAACTTCAGATTGTTAATACAAGTTAAGTCTTCAATTCCCCTACTGATCAAATTGAATTAATTACCATGTCGCACTTGGCTGTGAATTCACCCATCAGCTGCCTCCGGAAGGTGAAGCTGGAAACTGGTAGGAAGGAGGCAGGTGGCCTCTAAGTGACGGGGCTAGTTAGTGAGACACTGAGATATTCCTGTACCTCAGACTTGGGGGGATGGTTCCCAAAACAGCTGCCTTCTTGCCTCCTTCCTGGTCACTGCTCCCTCCCCTGGATCTTCGTGGCCCACCCAAAAGAATGGAGCTTCAGTATTAGGCAGTCCTGGATTTGCGTTCCAACTTTGTCACTGACTAGCTGTGGGAGCTTGGGCAAGTCACTTAATCTCTCTGAGCCTCAGCATCCTCATCTGAATTTGGAATGTTTACCTTGAAAGCTTGCTGGATGATTAAAAGGAATGTAAAAGTACCCCACCCTAATTTGAGTATGCACAGTAAAGGTTTCTTCCTGTAAACGCTAATCCGAGGTCCGACTATGCACAGGGAACTGTGAGGTGTGTGGTGTAGAGAGAGGAGCTGGTCATCGTTTCATGTTCACTTCCGGACCCCTCTGTTAGACCGCGAACCCCATGTAGGCAGGATCTACCTGCGTCCCACCTCCACCTCGGCACTCAGCACATTTTGGGTGCTCAGGAAAATGGAATTCGGGTGAAGGACTCAAGCCCATGCTGAGGTACTCGCGAGCCAGGGGCAAACTCACCAGGCCATGTACTAAGCACTTCCATGCAGGATCTCAGTCAATCTCACAGCAACCCCAGGGGGTATTCTCCAGGGTCCACAGATGAGAAAACTAAGGCCTCAGGGGTACGCCATGCAAATCCTAAATGACAGAGGCCGGACTTCATCCCAGGGCGTCTGGCTCCAGAGCCCTCACTCCTAATCACTGTACTCTACTTTGCAAAGGACCTAGACCTTGGACACTGGGTAGGGGTCATCCAGTCGAGCTAGAGAGAAGGGTGTTCCAAAGAGTCCGCCCAGCAAGGCCAATGCAGGCTTTTCTGGGGTGTCTGGGAATGTTAAGTATAGTGTCTCTATGCCTATGAAAGGGGACTGAAGTGGAACTGTGGGAAATGGTTAGGACAGGAGCCTGGCACAAGGTCTCTAATGCCTGGCTAAGGGGTCTGACGGGTTTGACGCTGTGGTCCCTGGCTCGTGGAGTGAATGAGTAGTCGGGCAGGCCCTGTGGACAGAGGACCTGGAGGGAGGTCAGGGCCAGACAGCCTGGAGTTCACCCATGTACACACTCACACACTCACACACTCCCACACACACGTGGCAGCAGCTCAGCCGACCCCAAGGACCTCTGACACCCCACTATTCTCTAGATCAGGTTCAGAGTTAGCATGACTCACAGGGCCCCACTCATGATCTGCCTTCCAGCATCTTCCCCCACCGCTTCCCACCTCACACCGGGCTCCAGCCAACCAAGCTCAGTTTCCAAACAAACCACACACATCTCCTTTTCTAGATAATTCTCACTCACTTTCCAGGTCTCACTTTGGAAGCTTTCTCTCTAACAATAATAACAACAATAATAACAACAACAACAATAATAATAATGATGATGATGATGATGATGGCAGCAGTGTTAATGGCAGCAGCACACATTTACAGAACACACTCTGCATTTCCATGTGCCAGGCACAGTTCCGAGCTCTTCACATGTATTACCTTGTAATCCTTTCAACGACCCTGCCCATTTCACAGAGGAGTAAACTGAAATAACAGAGCTTAGGTAACTTGCCCAAATCACAGGGCTAGCGGGTGGCAGAGGCCATGTGATAGTCTGGATAGAGATCATGTGATCTTGACCCCAACGCTAGACCATCTCTCCATGTCGCTCTTTCCTGCGCATCTTTCCCAGCGCTGGTCTTGCTGTCATTACTGCCTGTTTACTCCCCCGTCCTTCCTGTCCGCGAGTGGTCATCACGAGGGAGTACACAACAGAACTACCTGGGCACTTCCTTTCCCCAAACAAAAATGCCAGGGCCCTACATGGAAGATAAGAGTCAGGCTCCCTATCCTGGAAAGCGCTCCCCTGGGCAGTTCTGCGGTGAAGCCCTGCTTCTCTTTCTCGTCACCGTATCTTGTCACCGAGCCTATCACTGTGCCTGGCACATGCTAGGTGTTCAGTGGACAACTGACGAGAGAACTAAGCGAAGGAATGAGCCCCACTGAGAGTCGCGAGCGGTGATCTTCACGTCAGCCTCCCCCACTCACCCGAAACTCCCTGCAGGGAAGAACCGTGTCGTTCTCAGCTTTGCGTGTTCCCGGCACGTAGCACAGATGTTCGTAAATGTGTGAGGGAAGAAGGGGGTCCTTTTTACATCGGCACCATAGGTCGTCCACATTTTACTTAGAAAACCTCTACATTTTAAAAGAAGAAGGTAGGATGGGAAGCTTCCCAAGTAACAAGAATTTGGTCAGAATCTGACTAGAATTGGTCAAAAGTACAGCTGGCTTTCTCCCCTCCAGTCACCTTCCAAAGGAAGGACTCATGGCTGGAAGACTCTGAACTTGAGTCTCTGTTCTCCATCGGCCTGATCCTCTCCCCCATTTAATAACATCCCCATCTCATGCCGTGTCCAGACAGGAGGCAGGAGAGGACTCTGGGAACCCTTTGCCTTGACCTTGGTCAAGAACACTCTGAGAAGAGGTCTGTCCCTTATTTGCACATGGCCTGTTCCAAATGTGAGCAGCAGCTGTGCACACATCAGTGGAGATGTGGCCCTGTTCCCCCTCTGGGACAGAGGCTCCCGTCCCCCCTGCCGGCCTTGTCAGGGACTCCGTGTGGAAGGGCGTACCCTCTGGTGCTGGGCCTCAGAGCCAGTTATACCCCCCGTTTCCCTTTTTCTTTCCAGAGAGTAAGGGACCTCCTGATGGTTCGTAGATTTGGGAAGGTGAAAACAAAACACAGTGACACGCAGGAAGGAGTTGAGAGGCCCCGAGTGCTGAGAGCTATGGGCTCGTGCATGACCTCCGACAGCCCTCGAGGGTTCTGGGCCCGGGGAAGCTGGCTGGGACTCAGCAGAGCCTTTCATGCCAAACTTCTTTAACCCACGTCACGAAGCAAAACGAATGAAAGCATGGACATACACGTCCTCACAAAAACATGCTCA
>NW_011888817.1:323983-328990 GCF_000151845.1 Pteropus vampyrus | reverse complement strand
ATGATGATGATGATGATGGCAGCAGTGTTAATGGCAGCAGCACACATTTACAGAACACACTCTGCATTTCCATGTGCCAGGCACAGTTCCGAGCTCTTCACATGTATTACCTTGTAATCCTTTCAACGACCCTGCCCATTTCACAGAGGAGTAAACTGAAATAACAGAGCTTAGGTAACTTGCCCAAATCACAGGGCTAGCGGGTGGCAGAGGCCATGTGATAGTCTGGATAGAGATCATGTGATCTTGACCCCAACACTAGACCATCTCTCCATGTCGCTCTTTCCTGCGCATCTTTCCCAGCGCTGGTCTTGCTGTCATTACTGCCTGTTTACTCCCCCGTCCTTCCTGTCCGCGAGTGGTCATCACGAGGGAGTACACAACAGAACTACCTGGGCACTTCCTTTCCCCAAACAAAAATGCCAGGGCCCTACATGGAAGATAAGAGTCAGGCTCCCTATCCTGGAAAGCGCTCCCCTGGGCAGTTCTGCGGTGAAGCCCTGCTTCTCTTTCTCGTCACCGTATCTTGTCACCGAGCCTATCACTGTGCCTGGCACATGCTAGGTGTTCAGTGGACAACTGACGAGAGAACTAAGCGAAGGAATGAGCCCCACTGAGAGTCGCGAGCGGTGATCTTCACGTCAGCCTCCCCCACTCACCCGAAACTCCCTGCAGGGAAGAACCGTGTCGTTCTCAGCTTTGCGTGTTCCCGGCACGTAGCACAGATGTTCGTAAATGTGTGAGGGAAGAAGGGGGTCCTTTTTACATCGGCACCATAGGTCGTCCACATTTTACTTAGAAAACCTCTACATTTTAAAAGAAGAAGGTAGGATGGGAAGCTTCCCAAGTAACAAGAATTTGGTCAGAATCTGACTAGAATTGGTCAAAAGTACAGCTGGCTTTCTCCCCTCCAGTCACCTTCCAAAGGAAGGACTCATGGCTGGAAGACTCTGAACTTGAGTCTCTGTTCTCCATCGGCCTGATCCTCTCCCCCATTTAATAACATCCCCATCTCATGCCGTGTCCAGACAGGAGGCAGGAGAGGACTCTGGGAACCCTTTGCCTTGACCTTGGTCAAGAACACTCTGAGAAGAGGTCTGTCCCTTATTTGCACATGGCCTGTTCCAAATGTGAGCAGCAGCTGTGCACACATCAGTGGAGATGTGGCCCTGTTCCCCCTCTGGGACAGAGGCTCCCGTCCCCCCTGCCGGCCTTGTCAGGGACTCCGTGTGGAAGGGAGTACCCTCTGGTGCTGGGCCTCAGAGCCAGTTATACCCCCCGTTTCCCTTTTTCTTTCCAGAGAGTAAGGGACCTCCTGATGGTTCGTAGATTTGGGAAGGTGAAAACAAAACACAGTGACACGCAGGAAGGAGTTGAGAGGCCCCGAGTGCTGAGAGCTATGGGCTCGTGCATGACCTCCGACAGCCCTCGAGGGTTCTGGGCCCGGGGAAGCTGGCTGGGACTCAGCAGAGCCTTTCATGCCAAACTTCTTTAACCCACGTCACGAAGCAAAACGAATGAAAGCATGGACATACACGTCCTCACAAAAACATGCTCACGCGCATTCACGTTCACCCTCCAACGTGGCTCATTTTTCTGCCGTTCCCCAGGAATCCAGTGAGCCTCTAGCCTCCATGGCTTTACAGCTTCCCATCCAGTCCCCATCCATCCAACAGATGGGCCAGGCACAGCTGGAGGGACACAGCAAGATGCATGTCCCTGTGGTCATTGGGTGACGGGGCCACAGCTCTTCCCCACTGAGAAGCCATCTGCTTAGATGCTGCAAATGCGAAGTTGTATGGATTCACTGCCATCGTGCGAATAAGTGCCGGCATGTAATCAGAGCCCAGTAATTCTTACTGAGCATTTATATTATGCTGTGTTAAGCTTTGTAAGAGGGAGCCGGCACATAGTGCTGGAGCACCCCACACACAGGGGCGACATGGGCCACGGACAGAGTTGAAGAAAAATTGGCCCACATTGGCCTCCCACAGGGGCCGGGGCCTGCCATTCCTGTTCCTTCCTGTCTTTACACCCACCTTCTCCCCGCTTCCTGGACAGCCCCCTCCCAAGTCCTGGCCTTGGGCTACCGCCGGGCATCTTCGAGTCTCCAGCTGACTGTGATCATGAATGAATTATTCACCCTTGGCCCAGAGCTGCTATTTCACACCTAATTCATTACAGCTCTGCTGTCTGGTTTCAGGCAGACCTGCCTGTTTAATACCAATTAATCTGCACACACAGGAGACCCTCTCCTAACTGCAGGAAAGCCGTCAATATCTGAGTTAGGGAATGTAAAAGAGGAATTACTCTAGTGCATTTGAATCCACTAATTGTTTTCTGGATTCCCTTGAGACCTAGTAATGAAATATAGCAACAAATCCCACAGAGTCACCTAGAACACATAATCCTTCAGTTAGCCTCCCCTCCCCACTCCCTCCTAGCCATAGCTCATCCTTCTATCCCTTCCCCCCGAGAACAGCTGCCTATAGAATTAACCATCTTCACAGCTTCATGTTTCTTTTTGAGTGATGTTGCAAACAGCAGGGGTTACTGCTTTAGGCATATGCCACCATTAGCAAGGTGCCCCTCACAGCCAGGCCTGCTCTTCCATCAAGCTCAGTGTGGTCAGCTTCCTTTCAGATAGGTGTCTAGATTACAAGCCCTTTGAGGGCAGGGATCGTGTCTGCCCAGCCTCTCTGCCTCCTGTACCTGGGATAAAGCCAACAGAGTGCATGCTCTATGAGTGAATTGAATTTGAAGTTTAACATTATAAGTAGTCACATGGTATCAGTCAGGATAGGCTAAGTTATGCTGCAGTGAGAAACATCCCCCAAATCTTAGAGGTATAACACAACAAAGATTCATTTCTCATTCATGCTACCTATCCACTGTGGGCAGGTGGGGGGTGGGGCTCTGATTGTTTTGGTCACTGAGAGACCCAGGCAATGGAGGCTCCCTCTCAACATGTGGCTCTTCAGAAGGAGACAGAGATTATGGTAACTTATATACTGGCTCTTCAAACACTTTCACCTGGATATAACGCATGTCACCTTCACCCATGTTTCACTGGCCAAAGCAACATCCAAAAGGGGTGTTAAAACATTTCTAACTTCCAGGTGGGGCTGGTAAATCTATTCCCAAATGTGCTCAGAAGGCAGAGAGCTCTAACTACGTAGTGAACAGCACCAGTGAGTGCCACACTCATTCTCGTATCTACTGTGGGAGCCTCATGGTTCCATAAAAATAATACTAAGTAGTTGGCTGCATTCCCTGAACACATACTAGAACTTCACACTCAATTAGCAGCCAGAAGATCTTAGTTGGATTCTGGCCTCTGTAATTAATTCTCAGCCAAGGCCTCACCATTCTCACTGAGCCTCAGTTTCTTTATCTGCAAAATAGGGACTTTCCTATCTTCCCCTCCCTACCTTGCCTCACAGCTTGGAAGATAGACATACACCTTGATGGACAGCCAGAATGGGGCAGGAAAGATACTCAGCATCTCATTCATCAAAGGGCCAGAGCTGAGACCAGCAGAGAGCTGGGTCCTGCCTGGCAGGGAGCAGGCCCCTGGCAGGTCCTCGCCAAAACTCCAAGCTCCATCGATGACATTTTGCTCCAGACTGTACACTGGGCCCAGCGAATCTGAGAGTAAATGATGAAAATGGCTTGAAAATGCAGCACTGCCCACAAATGGGAATAACTGTAATTACAGGAATAACAACAGTAGCAACATCCACTAAGACCTGGCTCCCTGCCTGGTTTCCGCCCAGGGATTTACATACATTCTCTTCAACCCCCACAACAACCCCATGTGACACATCACTCTGCCACCATTTTTCAGATGAGTAGAGCGAGGTTTAGAAAAAGGTGGAGGAGCTTGCCTTAGAACTAAGATTTTGAGACCTTTCTCTGACTCCAGAGCTCCCGTTTATATTATTATTTTGAGTCTCTCCTGGATGGATATTGTCACTCGAAGCAGTATCTCAGATCAGACCTTCCAAAGAGAACTATTCAGAATTGAATTCTCTCCATTGGCTCATATTCATTAAGCACTTGCTGTGTGCGGGCCCCATGCTGGGCTTGGGGGAGATGACAATGAATGAGTCAGTACAGCCCCTATCCTCGTGGAACTTACAGTCCAGTCCATGAAGTAATCTGCCCTCCCTGAGGCATGAGTTAGGGTCCTGCAGAATGGCTGTGGGGGTCGGCAATGATGTGTCCATCATCTGAAAAGCACCTGGAGGAGATGGTCAGTGCCGAGTAAAGGGGGCTCTTGCTGTTCTTCCACATCCAGTTCTAGAGCAGCAGCCTGGTTGGGGCTGACATCCTTAACCTGAGCATCCTGCCCTCAGGTGGGGACCACTGTCTCCACCACTTTAAGCCCGTAAGAATGTGGCTTAGGAAATAGAAGGCGTCACAAGAAGCCAGCCCCGCAGGACAGGACGTGGTCAGATACTCAGCAAGGCTGCCAGGCCTGTTCTGCTCCTCCCACAGCTCCAGGCAGGTGGTCTGGGTTTACAGAGGTGCAGCAGGGAGGCGGGGAAGCTGGACGCATCATCCTAGAGATCTGCCGCTTTGCATCTGCAACGCTTTCCCCAGCTGTTACTTCTCAGAACAGCCTTGCCACGTGTTCAGGTTCACCCGGGCTGAGCGGGAAGGACTGACTCCTGGGGGAAATTCCTTGGCTTCTGGAAGAGTATTTGAATGCTTGGTGTGGCTGAGGAATCTTCTCTTCACACAGAAATAGATTCAACTGGAGTTTACTGAGACCCCTACCACCTACTTGTGCGATCGATTCATTCGAATCATCATCATCATCATCTCACCAGCTAACAATTATTGAGCACTTCCTATGTGCCAGGCACAGCTAAATACATACCTTGTTTTATTTAATCCTCACAATAATCCTACGAGGTTTTAACTATCCCCATTTCACAGATGAGGAAACTGAGGCTTACAGAGGTGCAGTAACTAGCTCGCGGTTATAGGACTAGCCATGAT
>NW_011888817.1:317057-323428 GCF_000151845.1 Pteropus vampyrus | reverse complement strand
TGGGTTTTCATCAGTCTGTTCTCGATGGAAAAACAGCCATTTTCTCCTAAGGTGGTCATTTCTCACAAAGCCACACAGCGCACGCAGTGTCTTCAGACCCCAGCCTTCCACATACTGGGGACAGAGTTGTTCTCATTAGGGAGTCAGCAGTTGATGGGACATGCTCATTCATTTTGGGAACTAGAACCAGGCAGGGTGACTGTTATTTTTCCTTTATCTGGTTTGGGTTTTGGTGTTACTCGCGACGGGATGGAATTTTGTCTATGCCCAGTGGCGACCGTTTCACAAACTCCGGTCCTTACAGTGCCCTCATGAGGCCGGTATTATTCATCCCATTTACAGAGGACTGGGAGTCTGAACTGAAGGGATCTGCCCGAAGTCAGAGCAGGAAGATGGCAGAGCTGGGATCCGTGCCCAGTGCCTGAGCCCTAAGTCTGGGTCACTCCGCCTCGTCCAGCTACTTCCTGCCCCTTCCTTCACCCTTGACCCAGCTGTCATTTCAGCCCTCACCACACTATGTTATGTGCACCTGCTTCCAGGTCCCTCTCCCCTACCAGGGGAGGCTTCAGGGCAGGCACTGTCTTTTGGGTTCATCTCTGGCCCAGCCCTTGGCACATAGGAGACACCCAATACATTAGTTAGTAGTTGATTCATTAATGGAGACGTGAAAGCAGCCATGAAGTTTGCTGTGAGTGCTGCCTACAGGGAACAGTGCCCGAAGCCTTTAGGTAGTGAAAGGTTTGAGCTGCCTCAGCAAAGTAGAACCCACAGCCCCCAAAACCTGGGCCAGCTGGTTGGCCTATTGCCCAAGCCTCCTATGACCCAAGGCACTTAAGCCACTCCACTTGTGGACTGCCCGGCAGGCAGGCATGATCAGCCAGTACGTGCATACTCCATGCAATGATCCTGCCCACTCAAAACCAAGACCAAACGTACACCTGTCATATGTTCGTGACTTTGGGCAGGAAATGAACACAGCCAGAATTCCCAGAGATGAACCAACCATCCACTTCTCACAATGGTCCATCTGCCAGCCGACAGGCTAGATTTGCTTTGGGAGTGACTGACCCTCTGACCAAGAGTATTTCTGGCCCCAGCAGGTGGCGAGGGCAGGGATGGCAGTGCCTGATGCCAAGAAGAGCCACCATCCAAGTACTCTTGGAGGGACTCTGGGCCCTAGATCACAGTGGACTGTTCGTTTATTTATACATTTGCTTTTAAAAGTTCTCAAAAATTAAGTAGTTGGAAAGTGAGCTCGATTCAAACCGACTCGTGGTAGCTGGCTGAGCCAGGGAACGGCCACACAAACCAAGAAACCAGTTCTGCTTCCATTTACTTATGCATTTACTCTCCTCTTCATTCCACAAAGATTTGGAGGGAATTAATTAGAGGCATTACATATTGTCTCTGCCCGGTGGCCCTGTCCGCACAGTTGGCGAGACATCACGAGATGAGCCAGCTTGCCTGTTGGTGTATTCATTCAGCAAATAAAAGCCTGCAGGGCTGGCTGCACTCTGGGCACTGGAGCCCATTAATTACGTCAATCCTGGCTCCCCCGCCCCTTCTCCATCTGTAAGCTGCCTCCATTTAATCACTTTCCTCCTGTGTCTTGAAGATGCACGGGACCGTGGCAACCAGTTGAGAATGAACTAAAAGAAGGAGCACTGGACCTAGAGTCTAGGAACCTGAGTTCAAGTCCAGGCTCTGCCAGTTACTGCCTGGGTGCCCCGAGACAAGTCTCTTCACCTCTGAGCTTGATGATAGTTAGTAGAATGGGCTACTGATGCTGCTCAGAAGTGTTCTGAGACTTAATAACTGCCATTTATTGAACACTTACTATGTGCCAGGCACTGCGCTAAACTAAGCAATTTGCATACTTTCTCACCCTTAATGTACAAAGAACCCCAAGTTGTAGATATTGCTATTTCTGTTTTACCAGTGAAGAGGTGGAGGGCAGGAGCTGTGTCCATTTCCTCCTCCCCTGTGTCACCAGCACCTGGCATGGCACCTGGCATAGAGAAGAGGTGCAACGATGTACCGGTGGCAGGTCAGGAGTCAACTTGGGCCCGTCTGACTGCACAGCTGGCCTTTCAGAATCGTGGCAGTGACGGCACAGTGCGGGGCACATGGTACACCCTCAGTCAGTTAGGGTTCCTCTCTTCCCCTCTCCATGACTTTATCCAGATGGATTTATTCGAGGCTATGGCACTCACTGCATCTGAGTTCACGATAAACAGTAACATCTTTAGACAACTGTCTAAAGAGGCTTGGCCAGGGATTATGCCGACTCCCTTTGAAAGGCATTTGCTTACCCTTAGGGGTGCAGACATCCTTGATGTTGGCCAGGGAGGTCACTGGCACCCTGACAGAGCCCTGAGGGCTGCAGTATCTGGGTGGCCAGCATGTCCCTAGGTCTGGTCCTAGGCTTTTTAGAAATGTTATGTTCTCCATTTTGCAGCCAGAGCTGATCAGAGCCCCATTAAGCAAACTCATGAGAGATCGTGCTGGAAACTAAATGCTGATTCATTTAGGTCAGCCAAATATCGTCACTCTCGGCAGATGGAGCAGATGTCTGTGCTCACTGCCCAAGTTCCTGGGGAAAAAGATTATCTGCCAAAGTTTCTGTGGCACACACAGGGGTGGGAGTAAATGGTCTCCAGGAACATTTCTTTTCCTGGGCACGGTGAGCCCTGGTGAGCATCCTAGCCTCATGGACAGATCCCCTCTCTAGTGACCATTCTGTTTCCTTCCAAATTCATACAGAATTTGGTATAAGCACGTCCTGTGCTTGAGTCTTGATTGATAATAACTAAAGAATCCAGACTGTGTGCAGAGAAGAAGCATTCCTATAGGGGTTGCAAGGTATCAAATGGGAAGGAAACACCCCAAGTCTCATTAATTTACATATTAATTAACCAGCTCAGTTCACGGCATTCTGTAATGGAAACTGTTGGGGTTTTTTCCCCTTGCATCTAGGATGTCTGTGAGCATCAAGCCTGCTTCGCCAATATTGTCGAAACTGTTATCTTTTAGATAACTGCCAGGCCCATTGTGCAGAACAGAGATAAAAATAAACGTTCCTGTCTGTGGGTCAGTGCATACCCCATGCTTTGTGTTTTAATGACAGGGCCTGAGTTTGGGGGTCCCCATCCCTGCCACCCCAGCACAGGATGTCCCATGTGAACTCTGACCTTTCAAGTCACTAGGATGTTCATATGTCCTTCATTATTCTTTATTTCTTCCATCTTTTATTCACTCATTTACTCAGACCTCTATTTATATATGTATTTATTTAAATATGCAAAGCCCCATCTTCTTCCTCAAAGGCTTTATAGGACTTCTCGGGGAAATACAGCCACAGAACCAACAACTCATGGATGAATGTAAACCGTCAGGACCAGGAAAAAGCACAAGTGTGAATGGGGCACATAAGCCAGTTGGGAGGCTCAAATGCAGGGAGCAGGGCCTGGAGCAGGAGCGTGGCTTATGCAGCCAGGCCCGGATCTGAATCCCAGCTCTGCCACTTACTAGCTGAGCAAACAGGCACAGGTACTTAGTCCCTATGCCTCCGTCTCCTTACCTGTGAAATGGGTCTAGTAATACTCTCTTCAGAGGATGATTAAAAGGATTAAGTGGAATGATCTATGAAAAGCACTTAGCAGAATGGTTGGCAAGTAATAAGCATGCCGTAACTGCTATTTTTCTCACTGTTATGGTTATTATAATACTTTCTCCTCTTATTACTCAGTTACTGTAATAGAGCTATGAATTTAGCTAGTAGCTTCCTAGCAATCAAAGCAGAAAAACAGGAAATGTTGACTGCCTATTGCTCATTTCTGTGAGGGGGTCACGAAGATGCCAGCTTCACAGGTAACAAGACCTTCCACTTCAGCCTGACTTACTCTGTCTGAGAGTCACACTCTCTGTTTTAGAGCTGAGTGCTCAGGTTCGGGCTTAATTAGCCATCAGAGCCTCAGACATCTCTGCCTTTGGCTACTAGAAAGATCAGGGCTGGGGGTTACAGGTCTGGAACCATGAAGAGAATGTCCTGGTTGGAGATGGTCTCTCCAAGAAGCTGCCCAATTGTCAAGAATTAGAATCCATCCTTCCAAGGGGCGGGAGTGATGTTCACTGAGAACCTCTTGAAAATCCATCTTGATCTTCTTCCAGGATACCTTGGAAGGTGCGGCCATTGTTACACCTGGAAGCAGGCGTATTTTCCGTTTTTATGGTTGGGGAACCAGAAGCCCAGGGAGGTTAGGTGACTTGTCCAAGGACACACAGCCAGTAATTAGCATTTCTGGGATTCTAATCTAGGTGCTTCTGGCTCTAAACCATTTCCTGTTAACCTTTTATGCTGGCCTTATGATGAGTTTGATACCCTCAAATGGCTTATAACCTAGTTAAGAGAATAGATACCAGCCTTAAAAGGGGTAAATAACAATGCCAAACACTATATCACAGGGCCTGGATATTAAGCCATTCAAAGGAGGGAGCCTTTTTTTCTAGGTGGCAGGGAAAGCTTCACGGAGGAGGTGGCAGGCCTTGAAGAACAGGTAAGCTTGAGAAGCTGTGAGGGAGGCAGGAGGCCTTAGAACCCAGGACTGGCGAGAGCAAAGCTCCAGAGATATAAAGGGGAACGGTCTGGAAAGGCAGGCGACCCGAGCCAAGGTTTCTGCTAGGAAGTTGGGAGAAGTAAGTCTGGCGAGGTGAACAGGGTCCAGAACGCAGGGCCGGACCGGCTGGATGGAAAGCAAGACCTGGATGCAGGCTCTGACTCGCGTCTTTGGTTTTAGTGCTTTACTTGGTGTGCTTATTTATCCACGAGTCAGCAGACTTCTGCTGAGGACAAACCATGTGCCAGGACCCGTGCAGGACACAGAGGGGACAGAAGTCGGCCAGGCTCCATCCCACCTGGGACCTTGGATGGCAGGGGACCTCCCTTCCGAACACAGTCCCCACACTCTCCTCCCCTCTCCCACCTGTGGCCGCACACACCCACCTGGAGTCCTTTCCTCTCGCACCCCACTTCCCCAAGGCTGGGGTCTCCAGCCCCACTTTGGCCCCGCCTTGGATCCTCAATAACAGGGCTTGTTTAACTGCACCAAACGAAGTCAGTCGATTGCATGCCCTTCATGCCTGGCCCTTCGCATGTAGCGTCACAGCCAACCAGGGAGACAGGTTCTCAAGAGAACAGGTTCAGGGATCTCAGGAGATGTGTCCACAGTCACGCATGTGTAAGCTACAGAGCTAAGGGTGGCCCTAGGCCTGACTTCTACACCAGGGGTCTCTACACTGCCCCATAAGGACCCTTATGCCTTTAATTGTATATCTGAGTGTTTACCCAACTTGCCCAGACTACAGAGCTAGTTAAAAGCAGGGCGGGGTCTAGAGTCCGGTCTTATGGCTCTCAGGACCCCAGGGAGCAGTGGGTGCTCAGGGGTGTGGTCAGCTCACCCTTCAGCAGGGCACTCCCACCCCCTCTAACTGGAATGGCGTTCCAGGAAGCTCCCCTACCCAGCCCTGCAGATGCCTGGAGCTTTTGTGGTTGCCACAGCACCACCTTGTGGTGATGTTCAGGGGCACACGCTTCACAGAGGAAGGGACTCCTCGTTAGCGCAGCACCAGGCGGGTTTCCAGCACATGCTGGCTGGGGCAGGCCTACTGACTGCTTTCCGTTGAGGGCTTGTGCAAAACTAAGCAGCTGCCCCTGCTTCCCGGGAAATGTCCATGCCACCCACTTATATCCTTCTGTTATGCATTTATTAGGCACCAAAGATTCAAAGAAAAGAACTGATATGTATCAAGTACTTGGTGTGACAGGTGTTTCTAGATATCATCCCATGGAACCCTCTCAACAGCCCTAGAAGTTAGGGATTCTGGAGCCATTTTCCAGACAAGGAAATAGACAGCTGCGCTCTGGCCCCAGCTCCTGTGGCTGCGCAGGGCAGGGCCGGCATCAGACTCCCGCTTATGTGTGATTAAAGCAAAACCTCTACCTAGCTAAGCGTGACTGGACTTTCAGGCAGCAGCTGCCCAAAGTGTGCTGTTATTTCAGCGACCCTTTTTTTCCCCAGATGAAAATCGGTAGGAAATGGGCTGATAAAAAAAAAAATTTTTTATAAGGAAGGACAAAGATAAAAATTAGGTCCCATTAGTAACAAGTCACCTTTTTTTAAAAATGACCAAAACACTAAAACCAGAGTCGTGTGGCCCTTTTTGTTTGTTTGTTTGTTTGTTTTTTATGGTATAAGAGAACTCAGATAAGGTGGATTTTGAGAATTTTACAGCTTCCCAGAGGTCATGGGGAGGCCCCTGCCGTGTGGCAGACCCAGGTGGAGAAAGTCATGGGCAGAGAGGAAGATCAATGA
>NW_011888817.1:307437-316202 GCF_000151845.1 Pteropus vampyrus | reverse complement strand
ACTTATTCTACAAGGGAATATTATCTCAAATGGAAATTCAGTATAACTTGTCGTAAGTAAAAAGAATTGTAAAAAATACATTAAAAATAAAACAATGCTGTTAAGATCTAACAGGGTGCTGCCACCTGCCAAAGGCTGTCAGCCTGTGACTGGTACCCTTTCTTTAAAAAGGGAGATTAACAAATAATGGAGAAATATTATCACTATATTAGCAGCTTCTGAAGTGGCAATAATGTGGACTGATTAGTCTGAAAATTCTCCCACTACAAATAGTTTAGAAATGCTAGGTAAACGATAGCCAATATCCCTTCAAATTCTTAGCTGAGCTCCCAATAAGTAAGGAAATCATCAGAGGTGAGAAATGGGAAGGAAATAGAAAACCAGAGCAATAAGCATATGGCCCGACTGGATTGGGGAAAATGTCTCCTCAGGGAATTCACGGACACAGGACCACGACTCAGTTGGACTAGGATTCAAATTTATACTATCTGCATGATCCGAGAATCCCTACGTCAAAAAATGAACACCAAACTACTCTGGAGAAAATAGGTCCTCAATCCAGGCTACCCGAATTCCAATATATCAGCAACTTTAAAGATGAGCTCATAGTATAGATTTATAAAACACACAGGGGAAAAAAACACACCATGTAGGAAAGTCACAGAAACAACAAACATCAGGATTAGACCCTCAATCCTCAATAGAACAATCTGAAGGAGCCCTCTCAAAAAAAAAAAAGAGAGAGTATGTTTATAATTATTAAAGACATAAATTAAAACATTGAAAATAAGTAGAAAGAATAAGGCACTGAAAAGAAAACAGGGAGATTTAAAATAATAAAATAAATAAATAAACAAACAAATAAATAAATAAATAAATAAATAAATAAAATGAAAATAAATAAAATGAAACTTCCAGAAATGAAAAAACAGAGTCATTAAAATTAAAACCTTAGTGGATGAGTTAAACAACAGATGAGACAAAGCTAAAGTGAGAAGTAATTAATTGGAAGATTGATTTGAAGAAATTAGCCACAGTGCATCATGGAGAGATGAAGAGATGGAACAAGGAAAGAAAGGCAAAGTTCAACAGTTGATACAAGTTCCAAAAGAATGGAATAGGAGAGACATGTAATTTGTTGGCTAAGAATTTTCCAGAATTGATGCCTGAGATTCAAGGAGCATGAGTCTTGAGCAGGATAAATGTTTTAAACCTACACACATCATAGAGAAATGACCAAACTCCAAAGATAAAGAGATCTTAAAAGAAAAACAAAAAAAAGATTACTTACAAAGAAAACTCAACTAGACTGATGCAACTTCTCAAAACAATAGAAGCTGGAAGAAAAAGAACTGTCATCTAAAATTCTATAGCTAAACTAGAATTCAAGACTGAGGATGAAATAAAGCTATTTTCAGACAAAGACTCAATGAGCTTATCTCTTGCTACAATAACTACTCAAGGATTTACTTCGAAAAGCAGTGACGATTACTGTGATAATATATAGAGAACATCTAGCCCAGTGTCCGGAATCCAGTACCATGCTGGATAAACAGTAACTGCCCTTATCACAATTGAATAAAAATGTCCAGACCCTCCTCTGCACTGTAACCTCTGGCCCTTTAGATATGATGTTGTGCTTGACCTTGAATTTGATCAAGATCAGAACTTGAACACCCTACCTTGACCTTGCAGAAAAGATTCTTCCTTGGCTTACTTTTCCATTTCTCTGGGTAGACCCTGCCTTTGCTCAAGGCTCCCAAAACCACATTCCTGAAAAACAGCCACACGCCAACAGCCTGACTGGGCCGCCCCAGCATCTTGGCATCATTCCCATTCCGAGTTCTCCCCACTCCCCCTTCTCACAGGGTGAGAATTCAAGAAACATTCATCCAGCACTGGTATCATCTGGGATTTTTAACTCCTTGCTCTTTGCACATGAGTTGTCCACACTTTGCAATGTTTCAAATATATTGTGTTTGCAAAAATTCCCTAATTCTCTACCCCAATCCATATCCATATCCTTTTCTACATAACCTTGAAGTTCTTCCCATCAAGAGGTGGAGTCTGTTTCTTCACTTCTTGAATCTGGGCTGGCCTTGTCACTTGCATTGGCCAATAAAAGGTGGAGGAAATGATGTCATGTCAGTTTCAGACCTAGGCCTCAAGAAACCTTACACATGGATTCCACTCTCTCCTGGAACCTTGACGCTGTCATAAGAACAAGTCCAGACTAGCCCACTGGAGGATGAAAGACTATGTGGAACGAAGCCATCATCCTAGCCAGCCCTCAGGCTTCTGATCCAGCTGGCTGTAGGCACATGAGTGAACCCAGTGGGACCCGCCATGCCCAGACAATCACAGCAGAACTGCCTAGCCAGTTAGTAGACTCATAAGAAATAAATGGCTATTTTAAGCCATGAATTTGGGGATGACTTGTTATACAGCAATAGCTAGCTGACAGAACATACATATAACATTTTATTTATGTACATGCATATATATAATAAAACTGCTTGCTCTATACTGGCTTATAACCTGCAGCTTACCAGCAGCTGTATTTCTAAGTTATGTTGACTTACTCGGGTAAATTCACCTTTCTGATGGGAAAATTGAGTTCATGTGTCAGGGTGTGGGCTGGTTGCCATAACTCTCTACCCCAAAATAGTAAGGGTGTCATGCTTCATGTGGGCCACTTTTCTTTTTTTTAGTACTATCTTCTCACTCACTCAGAGATTAACAAAGCAGAAAAGGTCATATAGCCTTGGCCTGGTACACACACTGAGATACAAATCTTCTAGTAAATTTTAGCCTGCTAGTGTCTCTTGAGTCAACCAAATTAGAAATGTTAATCCTGGCAGGCGCATGTATTCTATTTTTAATACACAATTTCGGAAAACGTCATGGTTGTCAAAAGACATATATTTTGGTTCAAGATTATAATTGATTGTAAAAGGAAGTGGGGCAGGAGAGTAGGAGAGAAAATGTAGGAATAACCAAATTTCAGTGTGCCACTTACTGTGTGACCTTTTCCCATAAAATGGTCATCGTCATGAGCAGTAAATGAAATAAGACATATGCGAAGCACTTTAGCCTATCCTGAAGCAAGCTGTGATATTGATAACGATGATGAAGAAAAGCAGGATTAAGAAATAGAATTCCAGAATTTTTTTAAACCATTCCAGCAAGATCTTTCTCTCCAATTTCATACCCAGGACCTATGAATTTAGATCAACATAACTGCCCAAGATGTTTGCAAAATGAAACCCAGGCAAGAGAGTTCATCAATAAGCTCACACAGATACGTTTAACATCTTGACCCTTGAGTCCCTAAACTCCCACTTGGCTGAAAACTATTTCTGAGCTGTCACTAGATACCAGCTGAAATGCAGAACAGACTGTCATTCAGTCAGCTGGCTCTTTCATCTCCAAGATAGCAGACATCACATTTGATGTGATTTAGTTCCCTTCCATGGAATTCATCCACCAGTTGCTTTGTCCTCAGACAGACCCGGCTTTAGTGCCCCCCCAGCCCCCAGGTAGGAGCTGAGAGAGGTCATGCATGCAGATTAATTTCCAGGCTGCCTGGATGCTGGTAATAGCCTTACCACTTTGCACGGCCAAATAAAAAAGATGGGGATCAAAAGGGAGAGACGAAGGCTTCCTTGTCCCCTAAAGAATTCATTCCGAATCCTTATATCCAAACGGGCTTCTTTAAGCAATTCTTTCCAGTGTAAACCTTATTCCAGGGGAGGGGGCTGACAGGGGGAGACAGCCAAACTTCCCTTTTTTTTGCTTTTCTCTGTCTTCCTTTCTACCTGTCCCCCTCCCTCACTTTGGCAGCTTCTCTCTGTGTGTTTAGTGTGTGTGTGTGTGTGTGTGTGTGTGTCTTTGGAATGGATTTTGTTTGTGTTAGATGCAAGGCACATCATTTTCTTCCAGGTCTGTTTTCTGGTCCTGCAGTCAGGAGATAATTTCCTCCTCCGTTTGCCACTTATCGCTCACGGCACACACGACCCCCTGCCGGGAGGAAGAAAATCCTTCTTTTTTGCTTCTCAGACTTGAGATCCTTTGGTCTGTGCAGCCTAGAGAATCTCATTATTGACGACGTGACGGGCATGTGGGAGCGTGTGATGTTGCCTTTCCGGCCGTTTTGAATACCTGGAGAACTCTGCGCGGGCCTGCCTCACTTTAAGAAAGCCCGCTGTATGGAAAAGACAAAATGACAAAGGGTAAAGCTGGGAGCGGTTATTCCCAGTGATAAAGGGTCCCCTCACTGCACGAAGGATTCTCCATGGGCTCTTAGAAAGAGCTGGGCCTACTTGGTACATTTTAAGGATATTTAGTTTTATAATTTATATATGATTATATAATTTATGTATGATTTTCAATTTATATATGATTTTCAAGACCAAAGCTACTGTGTAGATGGAAGTTTGCTATCCTAAAGAAGCTGTGCGTTCTCGGCTCTTTATTTTTACTTATTTTATTTATTTTTTTTTGAAAAGCTAAGCCAGTCTCCGGACTGAGAAGTGCCGAGTGATAAAAGTGTCAGGAGTCCAGAGGGGATTGCCGAAGGCTCAGGGGCCGTTGACAAGATAGAAACTGAATTCATCTAAATTCTGATGGATGAAAGTGAGGATTGTTACAGAACAAAGTGAACATACTTAACGCCACTGAAGTGCGCACTCAGGATGATAATTTTATGTTTTTCAAACTTTGCCACAATTTAAAATGTGTTTTTCAAAATAGTAAAGGAGGGAGTGTTTAGCCACAGTTTACGGCTCTGCAGCTGCTGCTCTCCAGAGGCTCTGTGCCAGGAGGACCAAGACTGCTGTTTACTGCTGCCATCTGCCAGTCACTACCGCTTCCCACCCCTGGTGGATTCCGAAAACGGTGCCTGCAGTTAGCGGCTGCTTAGAAGCAGATACCTTCACTATAAATTGGCCAGACCGTCACCAAAGACAATGCTTCATGCACACCATTTCCACCTGGTGGCCAAACTGGTAATGTGTGTGGGAATAACGATGAAGCAGACACCCCTGACCAAGCCATGCGTCACACACTGCCCTGATCATATAACCTCACGCCAGCCCCAGGGAATCACTCTATTATGTCATCTCTATTGTACAGATGAGGAAGCTGAGGCTCCAAGTTATTTTATAACTGACCTCAGTTCACATAGAGTGAAACCAGGATTCGAACGCAGATTTCTCTCATGCCAAAGGCCAGACCACTTCCCGAGGCCAATGATTCCCAATTTCTTTGTGCACATGAGCCTTTTCTAATGGCAAACATCTTCACAGACCTTCACAGACCGGCACATGGTAGTAGTCATACTTTCAATGTCTCCTGGCTGAGAAAATATTTAATGACCAAAAGCTACCCAAATCCAAGAATTCTGTGCATCCCAACAGCTATAGCATAGAGCAGGGGTCCCCAAACCCTGGGCCGGGACTGGTACCAGTCCATAGCCGGTTAGGAACCAGGCCACACAGCAGGAGGTGAGCGAGCGAAGCTTCATCTGTATGTGCAGCTGCTCCCCAGCGCTAACATCACCGCGTCAGCTCCACCTCAGATCATCAGGCATTAGATTCTCATAGGAGCACCAGTCTCTGGTGCCAAAAAGGTGGGGGACCGCTGGCATAGAGTTTTAAAATCACGACACCGGATGTGAGTCATGAGGCATTTAATTGGGTTCTGAGGCCCTCGGGGTCGCTCTTTGCCCCCAAGCTGGGCACCCCCAAGCTGGGCACCCCTGAGCTGGGCACCCTCAAACCCTATCATGAATCAGTTGAAGGGTCTGGAGAGCCGGAGCCGCCTTAGAATGTAGGCTAGGCCCAGGGGATTGTGTAAATACGGCCAATGTCAGGTACTTCTTGGGAGAGCTACATGAGTCTTTGCATCCCATTTTCGGGGCGGGGCTGGGGGGAGACTGAGGCAGTGTGAGCTTTGGAAGGACAGTCATTATTCTTGCCCATCACAGACTGTAGTCTTTCAGAGTGGCATCAGTCTCCCAGAGCAGAGCTCTGAAAATGAGCAGCTGAAGACCTGTGAACAGTGGTTAAATGCTCTTCCATTTTCCTTTAGCCCTCTTCATTTGCTTTTATCCAGTCTTTAGAGATCTCCAGCTATAGCTGCTGGGAAGAAATTGTGTCAGGAGGAGAAAAAGAAAAGGAAAAAAAAGGAGAAAAACAACTTCTTGGCATTTATTCTCAAGTCAAAGGGTTCATACGGCCGAGTCTCATTGCTCACTTTCATTCACTCCACAAATATTTATTGAGCACGGCATCTGCGCCAACCGCTGTTCTAGGCACCGAAGATTCACTAGTGAGCACGAAAAAAACACACACTCAGCCCTTGGTGAACGTACACGCTAGTAGGACACAGACTATAACTGAGATTTTAAAAAGTAAAATTGGTAGTAAGCCGCATGGTCTTAAGTGCCACGGAGCTAAAGAAAGCAGAGAAGCGAGACGGGCACGTACCTGGTAGGCGTGTGAGGTTGTGCCTGCCCTTGGGAGGTGACAGTTAAGCAAAGAGGTGAAGGAAGGAGGGAGGGAGACATGTGGATGTCGGGAAGACCAGGAAGAGGGAACAGCAAGTCAGTGTGGCTGGCGCAGAGTGAGCGAGGGGGGTGGGGGAGGCGGGGGGAGGTCACAAAGGGCTTTGCAGGCCATGGCAAAGACTTCGACTTTTACTCCATGGGAGGGCACCCATGAGCAGAGGAGCAAAACCATCTGACCTTCCTGCAGTATAATTTACATGCTACAAAATCCCCCCACTTTAAGTGTACAATTCAATGATTTTTAGTAAATGTACAAAGTCGTACAACCATCCCCACACCCCAATTTTACATCTCTGTCATCCCCAAAAGATACCTCATGCCTGTGATTTGCATTTTAAAGGGATCCCTTTGGCTTCTGTGTTAAGAATAAAAAATAAAAGGTAGAAGTAAAGAAAGTGTGAGAAAGAAATGTTTTTTGCTGCACAGAAGTGACAAAAAGAACTAACAGTGGAGGAAGTAAAGACATGACTGGTAGAGCTTTTTATTTTTAATTACTGGAGGTTCGGAGCCTCCTTAATGCCAACGTTATAACAGGATGAAGGGCCTCCAGCTTTAACAGGAAAAGTAAGATATTAATAACATACAGAGAACTGTTTATGAAATGAGAAATCCAAGCCTAAAAGCTGTACCCACCTGTGACTCCTGAACTTAAAGATGACAGAATGCACGTTGGACCCCGCCGCCTTTTATGTAAAAAGTCTATTTATAAAGCTATAGGAACATCTTTATACCTCAAAAAGTAATAAGAAGAAAAGTTGATGGTAGCAATAGGAATAAATCTAAACATGTATCAGGAAACGTTCACTCTCCCTGCAGCAAAAACGCAGTGAGGTCTCATATTAGTTGTTATTAAAACATTGAATTCCAGTTTCTTTTGTTGGTCTTAAAAAGTGGGAGCGTCCTGCACTGAGTTCTCACCATGATGTGAGTTGTCAACAGTGCCCATGGGAGGGGCCTGCTTGACATGAAAAGTGGTTTTCTGTATAGCTGGAAGGCTGAAATCTTCTGGTACTATAAGGTTTTGGATTAAGCAATGAATGTTGGCATTTTTTCATTTTCAACATCTACAACAGTGACCAGCATCTTCTCTTCCTAACTCAAATTTCCCCTCCTGGAACATCCCGTTATGGGAATAGTCAGGCAATGATGGCTCTGAGCTGCCATACAGAATTCTGCCGTGGGTGGGTCTAAAGTGATACTCGCCAACTTCCCTTAGCTAACACCTGTGCGTTTCTGAGAGCTTGCCATGTGGCTTATCTCCAGGTTTGACACATTGCAGAGAACAGATCCTCTTTAAAACATGAGAAGAGCACCTCCAAGTGTGGCGACAGTCTGAGAATGAAAGAGGAAAGGTCTAGTAAGACAGTTGCCAGCCAGCTTCAGAGATGAGGAAATGTGTTTCCAGCTCGCCTCCCACCCTGCCTTGATTTGGCTGTGCCCTGGACTGTTCTATGAGGTATAACTACTAGGCTCAGTTCAAGGTCACAGGCAACTGCTTTGTTGCTTTTCATAACAGCGTTTCCATTTTTGTAGCCACTTCGGGATCCTGGTAGCTGCTCTGGGCAACCCAATCAGGAATCCTGCATTACCACTGCTAGCCACAAGGGGCCCCAGCCCTCCAGCTGTCAGCACCCAGGGCTGCAAAGTGGTCCCAGCTCTTGAGGGAGAGCAAGATTTTGTGGGCAGATCAGCGGCCTTGAGTGGCCAGCCCCCAAAGAGAGCTGCCGAGCTCAGTCATGAGCCCTGGGCCAACAACCATTAGGCACTGTGGGAGCAGTGATAACCCACATGCGGTCACTGTGCTTTGTGTTGTTACTGCAAAGAGCAGAGAACATGTCTAAGTTCAGGCAGTCTAAGTTCTGGTCCCAGCTTTGTTTCCACTGCCCGTGTGAACTTGGTCATACCCCATCCCCTCTGAGACTCAGTTTCCTCATCTTCCAGGGGATGGAGTTGAAATAAAAGGATGATGGCAAGGTACAGCCTTTGCCAGCAACATAAGCACCTGAAATAGCCCTTACTTCAAGGGGTATCTGAGTCATCTGTGCTCTTCAGCACAAACTGCCAGCTTGCTGAAGTTTAACGTCCTTCTGCCATATTATCCTTTTCCCGGAAGCAAAAGGAGTGAGACCAGAATTCCATGCCACAGCATCTTTCAATATCAGACTCCAAGGAGCGCTCAGAGAGCTTGGTTCTCAGA
>NW_011888817.1:294589-307282 GCF_000151845.1 Pteropus vampyrus | reverse complement strand
CAGAAATGACACTGAGCATGCAACTTCCTGAGACATGTGGGAACTCAGAATCGTAAGGAAGAGCTACATGTATGGAAGTAGGATGTGAACCCAGGGCTTCGCACCTGCAAAGTACATATACTTGCTTTCCTGAAGGACAGCCTTCCGTTCTTTCTTTTTCTTTTTCTTTTTTTTTTGTTCTTTCTTTCTTCCTTTTTTTCTTTCTTTTCCTTTCTTCCTTTCTTTCTTTCAAATCTTTATTGAGTCCCATGTACATGCCAGGCACTATTCTAGGCCTATACAGCTGTAAATAAGGCAGCTAGAGCATTGAACCTAGACGTTAGAGCAGGAGACAGACATACACAAGTGATACGTGACAAGAAGAAAAATACAGCAGAGTAAAGGGTTAGAGAGTGACAGAGTGAGGGCTGCGTGTGCACCTTTCGCTGGTTAAGAGTGGTCCTTCTCAGAGTGTGGCTTGTATGCCCATCTGCGAACTGCTGGTTTCCGGTCTGCAGCAAGGTAAAAGAGATGCTTCTTCCGGGTTTCTGTACTTACAGGACAAACAGTCCTCGGACCAGCCCTGGTCTCTGGACCACACTTTGAACGACCCCGGTCTAAAATATCTCTGAACCATTAGGCCAGTGCTGTGTACTGGTTTGTTATGATTTTGAATCTGCCAACAAAACTTGTTTATGATTTAAGAGTGAAGTCGTTTTGATCTAAGGGTGCGTTGGTTTGCATTGGGGAGGCCACGTCAGGATGACAGCATCAAAATTGTACTTCTCAGTGCTTATGGAAGAGCAACTATGAGGTAATGGACATTTAAACTTTGAATAGCAAGCGTTTGTAAGGACTTACTGAGAGTGTTCGGGCTGGGCGAGGCTACTCTCTGCAGGACTTTATTTCTTTCATCTCTTCTTTGTCCAGAACAATAGTGTAATGAATCTCTTACTGGTATGGAGTATCTTATTTCTTTATTGGCTTATTAAGAGACATTATCCTGATGCTATTGGCTTTTGAAATATTATTATAAATTATAATTCCCACAGTGAACCCGTGTTAAATAAATTGTTGGCAAAGACGGTCTCGGTCTCTAAGCATAGTTTTGCTGCCAGCGAAACAGTCAGTGCAGCTGATGAGGGTACTGCCTGTCCCGGGGCCCATTCACCCCCATTTCTGCATTCCCACCTTCCCGCCACACGGCACAGGCCCCAGGCAACTGTTGTCGAGGAAGACTGTGGTGTCTCCCACCTGGCATATGTGATGATCCAGGGCCTGTCAGTCTTTTGTAAAGGAAGATGTTTCATTGGAGTCCGTGGCCAGTTGTGAGCTTCATGAGTGGTAGAAGTAGACATGGGTCCCAGTTCAGGCCGTGTCACTCACTAGCCATGTGATCTTGAAAATGTCTTTGGTATTTCTTAACTCTACAATGGGAATAATGGTGCTTTGCAGGAATGGATCAGGCACACGAGAGGCTTGACCCAGGGCTTAGAACTCAGTAAGTGGAAGCCCCATTACTGTGCGCGCATGTGTTTGCATGCCTGTGTGCATGAATGTGTGTGCATGAATATGTGTGTTTGCACATGTGCATGAGCGTGTGAGTATATGTGTTTGCACATATGTGAGTATGTGAGTGCACCTGCACGTGTGTGTACGTGTGTGTGACATCCATCTCCTCTACTACTGTTGGAGAGTCCCTCCCAGGACCTCCTATGGCCAGGGACACTGACAGCCTTTGCCGGGGTCTCTCACCAGATTGCCAAGGGATCATCGAGGATGTCGTCCTGCTGGGTGCGCCTGTGGAAGGAGAAGCCAAGCATTGGGAGCCTTTCCGGAAGGTAGTGTCCGGAAGGATCGTCAATGGCTACTGCAGGTCTGTCCCAACCCCAGGCCAGGGGGGAGGTGACACTTACTGAGCACCTAGTGTGCCCAGGCCCTGTGCTGGGGACAAAGATGTTTGAGGCCTCTGTCCTGGAGGATCCCAAGAACCGGGGAACACTGGCCTGTTAGTGTTCTGACCTGGGAAGCCTCTGTCCCCATGGGATGAAGGTCTAGAAAAGGGTCTCCTTGTGTCAGGCCTGGGACCAGCCTACAGGGTGATAGGAGAGGCCAGGCTAGTCACCATGATCTAGAGGAAGAGGGACGTGAGTGAGTAGGACATAGACTGAAAAACAAAGATTAGGCCTCAAATGGGAGGTCTTCAAATGCCAACTAGGAGCTCAGACATGCATGATTCTGCAGTCCAAGAACGGGGCGGGGGCGCCTAGGCTGAGCACTCAGAGCAGGGTCGGGGCAGGGTGATAGAACAGGAAGCTGACAGCGATGAGGGGGCCAGTACCCACACTATGTGACGGACCTCCGGCAAGAGGTGGGGGTCCTGCCATGGCTGATGGCCATGGGCTAGAAAGGAGGTAGCCCTGGTTTGGGGTTTGAGAAGAGGACTTGAGGGGTTTCAGCCAAGGCTGTGCCCCCAACTTTGAGGAAGAAGAGAAATGAAGTCCACCACTGAGACCGCAGGAGATCAGCCTGAGAAGGTGCCCGGGCCCGTCAGCCTCCGGATGAAGCAAAGGACAGGGTGATGGTGTTTAAGAGCTCACGATTTGGAATTGCACAGACCTGGGTCCCCTTGCTGGCCTCTATTTCTCCATCAGTAAAGAAGGGATAATACTAGTGACTCCCCCTAGGATGTCGATGACAGTTAAACAAGTTATAGAGCTGCACATGGTATGTACATGCAGATGATGTTCCCAAGCCCCGGCCCCATGGAACCTAGCATCCGGCAGAGAAAATAGTCAGGAAAACAGAAAGCTCCAGTCAGACAAGAAGCTTGTCTGCAACACCAAAATCCAGATGCTCTGAAAACAACAGCTTCTCACCAGGGTTAGCACCAACTCATTTAGTGACAAACTTGCCCTGAGCTGATGAGAGAGATTTCTAGGCTTCTTTCTCTGGGTTTGTGGGCTGAGTGACTTGAGGGCAGCACCCCAAACCTTACAGGGGTGTTATATGATACACAGGGTACAAGCCAGATCGCTTTCCTAAAATCTAAAACATTATTCTGATTTCTGAAATCAATAGGCCTCTGAAGATTGTGGATAAGGGACCCATAATTTGGGGTCATTGCCACAAAAGTGTAGAGTGCTGACCACATTCCAAGCCCAGATCTAAAGGACAAATTTGGAATTTAAGAAGCGGTAAGGTTGGGTGACTAGTTGTTAATGACTAGCTCCATTAACACAACTTTAAAAATAACAGTTAAAAAAAAAATAATAAGGAGGTGTAGGACTTGTTGGGGAAGCGGCTGATTCAGTGGGTATGAAGAAGTTTCCAGAAAGCAGCTGGAAATGCAGCACTAGGGCTCAGAGGAATTAGAATTACAGAGGGGTCCAGTGGGATCTTCAGCTTCCGCTGAAGCCAGAGGGAAAGACAAAGTGTGGGAAAGGAGGAAATGCCGGATTCCTGGTTCTAAGGACTGTATTTCAGGGTGGGAGGAGGAAGAGGCTCCACCAAGGTTACGGGCAACTCAGAATCATCCAACATACTGTGCCCGAGACCGTGCGCTGGCCGTAGGGATACAAAGATGGACATGATGAGACGCTCACGTCTAGTAGGAGGGACACGTATGGAAATAGACAATTATTTTTAAAAACCTAAAAATGCAATAATGCAGTGATGGGGGCAGAGAGGCGGAGTATAATAAGTATTTGACTCTTACCACCTGCTAGACCCTGTCTTCCTTGTAATTATCTCCCTTAATCCTCCTCAGAACCCTATGATGTTAGAATTATTAATGCCATTTCACGAGTGTGGAAACTGAGACTCAGAAAGGTTAAGTCAAGAGGCCAGTTAACTCTAGTCTTTATCTAAGCCCAGCCATCCTAAGTAGGTTCCAAGACTGAATGGAACAGATTTGGAAAGTTCTTATCAATTTGATGATTTAGCCCACAGCAAAAGTGTATAGTTCAGAGCTAAAGATAAAGATGACTTTAAGCCATGGATAGAGGGCATTAATCAGGACGCAGGAGATCAGCCCATCACTTTGTCTCTATCACTCATACTCTAAGCTGAGTTCTTCGAATCAGAATATAGTAAAAGGAACAAAGAAACAAATGACAAAGAGCCATAACACATAAAGAGCTTATGTAAATCAATTATATATATATACACATATATATATATGAAAACAGCCGAAGGATAGCTATACATAAACTCACAGAATAAATACAAATACTCAGTAAACTTTTGAAAAGATGGCCAACCTCATCGTTAATGAAATAAATGCAGATTAAACTCAGTAAGGTGCTATTTATCACCCATGAGATAATCAGACATTTGAAAATGAATAACATTCAATGTTGGTGAAGATGTGAAGAAATAAGCAGTCATTCATACATTGTTGGTGGCAGTCGAATTTAGTAAATCCCTTTTGGAGAACAACTGGCAACATCTATAAAAATTTTTAGTTTGCTGACTTTCTGACCCCACACATTTGACTCCTAAGATCCTGACACACTCAATATCACACATACACAGAGAGGGGTGTACAAAGGGAATAGCTGTATAATTAAAAATTGAAAACCACCTAAATGACCACAAATAGAGGACTCGTTCCAGGAGCGAAAGCGAGTGCAGCAATATATACTGTGATTCCATTTATGAGGGAAAAAATGTCTCCATGTGCCTATATGTACCTGTATGTCTGTCAAAGTACAGGATGGTCTAGAGAGACCATGAGAAACTGATAGCAGTGGCCACCCCTAAGGAATGGACAGGCCCTGGAAGCAGGGCATAGAAGAGACTTGAATTTGATGTCTTTTTTAAGGAACGATTGTTAACAATAAAAAAAAAAAAAAGAAAAAGAATGGACCAACCTTTGATGTCAGGTGATCCTCTGTTAAAATCTTGGCTCCACCATTTACCAGTTGGGTGGATTTGGACAAACAGCTCTGAATCTCAGTAAAATGGGAATAATACTTCCTCCTGCACAGGGATTCTAGGAAAATTAAAACGAGTTTATGTAGGGAAAGGCCTGGCACTTACTAGGTGCCCAAAAAACAATAGCAGTTATAATTACTATTACTGGGCACATTCACATAGCACGTGACTTTTTTGTGCTTTTCATGAACAGCACAAGGGAAAGAATTAAAATCGCATGTGTGCAATATGAAAACAACAAAATCTTATAAATCCATCTGTTCTATTGAGAACGTGAGGCTAGTAAGCTTACTTTTCAATTATTTTGTGAGATCCTGGGCCATCTCTCTGGAGAGAGGAAGGAGGAAGAAGAGAAGGAAAGAGAAGAGGGAAGGAGTGTAAGAGACCAAAACAATCTCTGTAGTTTCTTGCTTAAATTAAGCACCAACCAGAAATTCATGCTCTTGGCTCCCAAAGGCATGCACCTGCTTAAACATGGAGTGAAGTGGTTCGGGGAGCTTCAGGCCAACACTACCAAACTATGCACACTTATCAATTTGTAATGTACAGTAATAAAACTGTTTGCAAATCCCTTCACTTACTTGGGCTTTCACGAACCCCCAGAAGCTAGCTGCAGCGAGGGGTATTGTGCCGTGAGGAAGCTGGAGCTCAGAGGGTCAGGTGCCTCACCAAGATCACACAGCACAGCCAGGAGCTGAACTCAAGCGGGCCTGTCTCACGCCGCAGTGAGAGGGCTTTATTCTGAGCCCCCCAGGACTCCTCGTGGTCTCTGCTCCAGGTGCCATGTGGGGAGGGGGTGATGGTAGAAGGTGGAGCAAGGAGGACCCCTGCCCACAAGTGGCTCCCAGTCTGTGAATAGACAACAGGCCAAGTGGTGGCAAATCAAGGGATTCGATTATGTGATTCATGTGTCAGCATTGCCTCGAGGGCCATTGGAGCATGGCTTGCTGGGGCCCAGCCCAGGGAGTTCCTGATTCAGCTCAGGATACAGGATGCCGGACTAAGGCACAGTCCTACCCGCAGAGAGCTCTCTGCCTCGAAAAGGAAAGAGACCCAGGAACGGACACAGAGGACATGTGATGAATGTCCCAAAAGAAGCATATGCCAGGCACACGAGGGTGTGAAGGAGTAATATCAGGTGGAGAGACTCGGGGGCACACCCCAGGAGAGGTGATGCCCAAGCCGAATTTTGAAAGGACCGATAGGAGCCCATCAGAGACTGGAAGGGCAGCAGAGGCCACATGCACACGGAGTCCAGAGCAGGAAGCATAGTCGCACCGGATGCTTCCTGAGTGCTCACGTGTGAGCACATACACGTGGCACGCCGCCTCGGGGCACGCGCCCGCCCACTCTGAGAGGTAAGATACAGCGAGGAAACTGAGGCTTGGAGAAGTCAAGCAACTTGCCCAGGGTCACGCGGCAGGTAATTGACAAGGCTGGACTTGAACATGGCTCTGCGTGATCCTGAGCATGGGCTCATGGCCCACCCCAAGTGAGAGTGGCAGGCGAAGTGCCTTGAATGCCAGTGTAGACCCTGTGATTTGCCCAGCAGTTTAGAGGGTATGAGACCTTCTAATATACATTCCTGTTCTGACCCTAAATGTGTATAAACAGGTACAGTTAACAGTGTTGTCATAATTAAGATAAATAACTTAGAAGAATGATGCCAACTTTGCTCATTTGTAACTCTCTGTATCAGAAACATTTACAGACCACTCTCATACCCAGTATTGATGCACATAAGTCTTATGATTAGTTCAACTTAAAACAACTTAAGTTAATGTCCCTTCTTCTCCCCTTGGCCATTCATTCTTAGAAACAGTGCTTCTTGGACCCTTGATATTAAGATAATTATTAGAACTTGCAAGCATTGCTCTCTGGAGAGAGTTAAGGAATGTTCTAGAAGAGAAAGCCTGTAGGCAGTAGAGCGTCATGGTCAGCTTCTAAGAGGGGAGGACCATGATCGGATGAGTGTTTACTAAAGGCCACTGGCTCCCGCGAGGTGAGGCCAGAGCAGGGAGCGTGGGGAGGAGGCCACAGCATTCACCCATGGGGGCCGGGGGCTGGGGAGTGGGGGGGCCTGATCTCAGGGCCAGAGCCAAAGTGCTGGGTCTAGGGAGGGAGGGTAAGAATCAGCAGGACTCTGTTGGCCACAGGGAAAATGAGTGCCAAAGACATTGCTTTGCTGGTTTCTAGTGCTTGAGGGACAAGTGAAGATTGTGGAGAAGGAATCGGGGGCTGATGGGCCACTTTGGGACACAGCAGGAAGGTCCGGGCCTGGTCATGCTAGGGGCTTCAGAGAGTGTTAACTGCACAGGTGCCCATGTGGTCAGAGACCACAGATGGAGCCTGGAAAGGCCGCCACACCCTGGGCCCCAGCCAGCCTGGGGGCCTTGCCTGTGGCCACACAGCAGGTCCCATAGGCAGGATGGGGCCTCCTGACTCCCAGCCATCCTCCCCCAGCCCTTCCGTGAGGGAGGGCCCTTCTTTCAAACAAGCATGTGGAAATAATGGACTGAGTTGCCACACTAACCAGAGTTGGAATTGGTCTAAATAGAAGACAACCAGACGTGCTAAATTGGACTTAAGTCCTGGATGCAGAGAGGAAGACAGAAAAGTTCACATGCAGGTCCTTGCTGAGCAGTGAGGCCCAAGTACACGGCTCTCAGCCCACCCAGCTGAACCCCAAGGCAAAGTTCAAAGGTTCGAGAGGGAAGGCCGTCTCACAGACCTCAAACCATGTCCTCCATGGACCGCGCTCATTGCACCTGATGAAACAGGCAGCAGAGGGTCCAGGGTTATTTGCTCTTCACGGTGTAGGAGGTATTTGGCTGCGGGCAGGGGTATAGGGAATGAGGTCCACAGCACCCATGAAAGTGAAGGAGTATTTCCAGGGCTCTGAGCTGCTTGGAGGGCCATCTCACCTCCTCCGGGATAGCCAAGGGACGGGAGACCTGCAGCCTGGACCGAGCCGGACTCAGAAGGTAGAGCTGCTCCGTCCAGCTCACAAACAGATGGGAGACCACCCCACAGAACATGGTGGCCCCCAGTTCCATATGGTCCTTTCCTCAGGAAGACCCGGCTGCTTTCCTTTCTTTTCCCAAGGAGCCCAGGACCAGCCACCCAGAGAACTGGGAAGCCCTCTGAGCTGAGAGCAGCAATCCTGCGCGACATACTGACTTGTCAAGAACATCATCCAGTTTCCCCATTCACTCATCCAGCAGACATTCCCCTCTTGTTCGCCAGGCACCGTTCTCAGCTCTGGAGACCCAGCAGAGAACAAAGCAGATGGCCTCGTGGAGCTCCCATGCCCTGGGCAGCAGTTCCACAGGCTTCCCCAGGGCTAGGCATGGCCCATCCTTGCCCTGGGGCTCCCCCAGGACTGACGTCCATCCCCTTCTCTGCCCGCAGGGGGGACTGGCTGCTGAGCTTCGTGTACCGTACGTCCTCGGTGCAGCTCCGTGTCGCTGGTCTGCAGCCCGTGATGCTGCAGGACAGGAGAGTGGAGAACGTGGACCTGTCCTCTGTTGTGAGTACTGCCTGTCCCTCTAGGGCTCTGTGTTTGCCAGTGAGGAAGGCTCATTACTCCAGCCACCAAGCCCCCACCCTGGGGACATTAGCCCCAGTGCATTCTGCCCCAGAGGAGGGAGATCATAGAATTTGCTTGGGAAGAGGTAACTCCTATTTATGACACTCTCCTTGTGCCCAGGCCCTTTATGCACATTATCTCTAATCCTCACGCAGCCTCTGGGGCAGGCATTGTTCACCCCTGTTTCACAGACTGGGAAACTTGAGGCTTAGAAAAGTTCCTATCACAACTAGCAATTAATAGCCTGAATTTGAATCTCCAGAGCCCGTGCTCTGGCCCCCACATCACTACCCCAGGCCTCCTTACTCAGCTCACCGTACTCCTACTGTCCCCACCCCCAGCTCTGCCACCCCGGATTAGTAGTCAGGACGGTCAGAGGATGCAGGTGGAGGGTTCGGGCTAGACCACAGCAGAAGCACCTGATCGCCCAGCTGTGAAACTGGAATGCAGAGCAGGCAACATGCGTTCCAAGAACCGTCACCTTGGAATCACCTGGGGAGTTTATTTAGAATACAGACCCCAGGGCCCTCTGCCCAGACCTTCTAAATCCATCTCTAGGAATAGAGGCTGCAAGTCTTCAATTAAACTTACCCCCCAAGGATTCTTACACAGCACGACCAGGCTGGACTGCAGGTACAGACAGTTTAAAAGAATTCCTGCCGGGAATGAAAAAGGGCCACCTGGACAGCCACACAAACCTCTTTTGAGTTTCTAGATCCACCTTTTAGGCTTGAAGGAACCCTGTCCACCTGCACACACCTTATCATAGGGAGTGATGGCTTCACGTGTGGACGCTCTCGATTCCCAGCTCTGCCCTAAGTCTTCAGCAGGCATCAGTATCCCTGTTGTACAGATGGGAACATGAGACTCTGAGTGGCTAAGGCACTTGCCCCGAGTCATACAGCAGGAATGTGGCTCAAACCAGGTCTGAAGCCAGTGGGCAGTGCCCCACTCAGGTAGACGTGAGAAACAGCGGGAGGGGTGCCCGCTCCCATGAGGGCGAGTGTAATGAGCTGCAGTTACAGCCACAAGCAGACTCCAGCCGGTGATGCCAGGGGCCTGTGGGAACAAGAACTTTGATTTCCAATTACTACATTGGTGGCTGCCATTTATCAAGTGCCAGGCGCTTCCCAAGCATAACCCAGTTTCCCCAGGGTCCACATAACAGTTTGAGCCAGCCGCACCATCCTGCCTGAAAGCAGACAAACCAGATCTCTCCCTGGGCACCTGAAAATCCCTAGGGGAAGGGGCACCCTGAAGCACTCTGGCTTCTCCCTGCAGCTTACCAGCAGCCTGTTCCAACGACCCCACTGCACCTTGGGGGTGGGCGAAGCTGGGCACCCTGACCCCTCCCCCACCAGCACAGCTAACACTGGCCTGCGTGTTTATTGAAGCCTGACTAGGGGAGTTCTAGTACAAAAAACTTAAAACCAAAACTTTTATTAGGCATTTCTGCCACTGAAGCCCATGGCCCATGTCCTTGCCCAACGTCCCCTAGGCTTTTCACTCAACTTGCCACTCCGTTGCTGGAGCCAACTCGTCTTCGCTTACATCTTCACTCCCCCAAACTCCCAGGACCCTAGCAGACAGGTTCGAACCTGCCAGGAGAACACAAATGGAGCAGCCTGTGCCTTTCTAACTGGGAGCTTTGGGGCTGGTGTCGGCTCAAGAATAAGAGGAGTTTCTAGACTCATTCGTGCATGAAACCGACCACTCCTGGTTAAAGAGACAGTCTCCCCAGGACAGACATGAGCTTCTAGCCCCAGAGCCACCGGAAGCCTTGTAGATCATCTTTATCCCTGACAGACTTGCTTCATATGATGTAAACCTCACGACAACCCACATAGTAGGTATGAGGCATCCCCACATCACAGACTGGAAAACCGAGACTTGAGAGAATGGACTCACAGTGCCAGACTTGTAGATCTGGACTCTGAAACCAGGTCCAGAGCCTGTGCTGTCCACCTCCCCGTGGGAGCGAGGTAAGCTGCGTCACAAGACCAGGAAGCCACAGGACTCAGAGAGATGCCTCCTGACCCATGTCTTATTTGAGGGTCCCCGTACCCTGAAGGGGGATGGGGAGAAGTGACCTTGTGCCTTATCTCTCCAAGAGTCTCCCTCTGCCAGAAGAATCAAACATAAGAAGGAACAACTGAAAGTTCCTTTTAAATGAAAATTCTTTATAAATGCCACAAAGCCCTTGCAAGATTCAGTTTCTGCCCCAGGAAGCCTCTGAATAGGATACACTGGGAAGAGCACACCCTTTGGCACCAGAGAAGCCTGACCTGGAATCCTGGCTTGGCCACTGGTATACTGGCTGTGTGACCTTGAGCCAGTTACTTAACCTCTCTGTACTTCAATTTCATCTATGAAATGGAGGAAATCACCTACCTTCCAGGACAGCCCATGTGAGATGCTTGCACATAGTAGGCCCTCATTTAATACTAGTTTCCTCCTCTCCTGCCTGAATCATCACCTTCAGCTGTGCCTTTTGGACCAGTAGCTTCAGAGACTTCCTCCTCCGACTGCCTTCATGGCAGCTTCCCAGCTCTTGCCTAATAATAGCTCTTTATCACATTAGGAGCACTTCACAAAAGCAGTGCTTTCCTCTTTTAGGTAATTAGAGTAATTAGCATTGCCTTTGTGCAGCCCTCTGGTTTTCCTTGAAAATTCTTGCTGGAGAAGTTGCTGGCAAAAGAGTTTGCATTGCTGCTGTTGAGGGCAGCCCTGTGCTGGGAGCAGGGACTGCAGGGGCTGCCTTCTCCCTGCCTGGGCCAAACGCGGGCTAGGCTGCTAGGCCCTTTGTGAATCACCCCAGAATCAGCCACCTGCCCCAAACGAAGTTTGAGGTGGCTCCTGATCTCAGGACAAGCCTGAGCCAGGAGTGAGTGAGGGGCTGGCCCTGTCACAGGCAGGGGCATCTCAAGGTGAATGAAGCAGACAAAGGCCAGCCTGGCTCCCAGTGTAGGGACTGGGTTGCAGTGAGCAGGAGACTCTGCCACCCCAGGGGCCAACTTGTGAAGTTTCCGAGGACAGAGACCCAGCCCGGGGTCTCTGAACCGTTCATGTCCAAAGGAAATGCCACCTGGCTTCTAGAACTTAGCACAGGCATGGCTTCGCAGATCTTATCACATTTGATCCTCATCACTGTCCCATTACGTAGGAATAGTAACCACATTGTACAGATATGAAAACTGAGGCTGCGGGCAGGGACACTGCACGTGAATGGTACAGTCAGATGAACCCAGCGAACCTACTGCAGAGCCGACATTAACACTTCTCTGTGGCTTCGGGTCAGTGACTCTAACTCAACGCCCGTTACACGTGTTATGTCATTGAATCCTCACAAAGGGCCACATGGTATAGGTGTCTGTATTAGCCCCATTTTTCAGATAAGGAAACTGAGGCCCAAGTAGTAAAGAACTTGAAGGGGCCAGATAGGCTTGGAAGGAGTTGTGGGGCAGGTAGAGGTAGGAAGCAACAGCCTCAGTTTGGGTAAGTCGAGGTGTCTTGCAAGGCAGGAAACAGGAAGTGCTGAGGCCCCTTCGTACTGTATGGATCCAGTAACCGTGTACACCCTCAGTGAGTACCCACAGTGTACAGGGCGGGCCGTGGGGAGCAGAGGTGAATTAGAAGTGGTCCCTAATCTCACAGTCTGTCAGAAAACACAAACGAGTGAGCAGATGAAGACAATGCCGTTTGGTGAATGCCGTCACAGAGAATCTCAGAGAGGGTCCCTGAGCAGTATGGAAAGGTCTCTAACCGATGTGAGGTTAAAGAAGGCTTCTAAGCATCAGTGACATCCAGCATGTATCCCAATGAGTGGCAGATTTCAATCAAGACAGCCAGGGAGATGGTCATGGGCTGAAATCCTTATCCAACATCAACCACGCCAGAACTTTCCACTGCTAAGAAGATAGTCTTTTCCCACCCACCTCACCCCTGCTGTCCCTAACTGTAAAATTGGAACCCTGCCTGAGAGTTCTCCACCCAAATCTTTGCAGAATGGCAGCTCAAGAGCTAAGGATGGCTGAGACCTGGACCAGCTTGTGGCCGAGGAGGGACAGAGCTGTGTGTTCCAGAACAGCTGCACAAATTCCCATCTGGAATCAGCTGTAGCCAGTAGCCACAAACACCCCCCTTTCCTCCTGTCCTTCCTGCCTCCATCCAGCCCTGGCACCAGCCTT
>NW_011888817.1:281698-293304 GCF_000151845.1 Pteropus vampyrus | reverse complement strand
CAAATTCCCATCTGGAATCAGCTGTAGCCAGTAGCCACAAACACCCCCCTTTCCTCCTGTCCTTCCTGCCTCCATCCAGCCCTGGCACCAGCCTTTCACCAACATTAAAAGGTGAAGGGAGGCAGTTCTCTTCTGTCCTTATGGGTCTAGGTTTCTGCTGGCTGTAGTTCAGACGTGATGGCTGGAGCTTGAGCAGCCATTTTGAGTTCCCAAATAGATCAGTCTAACTAACTCCCCCCTCCCAAGGAAATTAGGGTAAGGGAACTTATATTTGTGGAGCACCTACTATGTGCCAGGCATTGTGCCTTGTGGTTTGCATTATTTCTTCCCACCAACACCATGAGGTGAGTATCACTAATTGGTTATTATCCCTATAAGAGTATTTTGGGTCATATATGGAACATCATAATAAAAGGCAGCATATACTGAGTCCCTACAAAGTGCCAGACCCTTGTAGCAGACATTCAAGGTAGGTATTACGATCTCATTTTACAGATGAGGATGCTGAGGTTCTGGACATTGTAAGGACTCACCTAGTTACTAGTAAGATGGCAGAACTAAAGCTGGAACTCCCTTTTTCTCAGATCCCAAATTTAGGTGTCTCCTAATGCCAGGCAGCCACTAGTGTCCACCCTCTAGAAAAGGACACTGCCCCACCTTGACCTCCCCCCTGAACCCAGGGATCTGAAAAGCTCCTTATATGCGTGTATACATGTGCGCGTTTTCACTGCACACTGTTTAAAGGAATTGGTAAAGAAAGGAACAAGACACAGGCAGGTTCTGGTTATGATAAAATAACAAAACTGTACAGAGAACTATCTTTTTTCTTGAAAAAAAAAGTCACTTGAATAACCCAGTGTGATTTGTGATTCAAATGGAAATGCAGATGGTACCAGCCCAGCCTTTGTGTTATTTCCTGGGATTTCCCACGCCAGCCTCCCCAGTCTTTTCCTATCTTCTCTTTAAACAAAACCTTCCTCTTCGGCCTTAAAGGCATGTGCTGCCTTGTGCTTGCCTTTGACACTAAAGCAGACCCCCTAGATCGGCTGAGAGAGCACGAGGCTCCATTGCAGGGAGCAGATCTGCACTAAGCAGCCTCTGCATGCAGCATCTCAAGCACAGCACATGGCTTTCCTCTTCACGTGCTGTGTGTCATTAAGCAAACCACCAGCTCTCTCTGGGCTTCACATTCCTCATCTGTAAAATGAGAATGATTTGTAAAGTCTCCTCTCCCTGATTTTCTCTGAAGAGAATAGACCTGATTCAAATTCCAGCTCTGACAAGTCCTAGCTCTATGACCTTGGGCAAGTCACTCTTCTTCTCTATGGCTCAATGTCTTCATCTATAATTAGCAGCCAACACCAGTCAAGGAGCATGTCCAATAAGTTCATTTTCTGAAATGTATTAAGAACCTACTATGTGTCGAGCATTGTTTACTATCACAGTTAGGCATCCAGCATTCTAACCACACCCCTACTTTTCATTCACTGATACAATCCCACACAAAAATGAGATGTCTCTATTCTCGAAGGAAGAGGTGGGCACTTCTGAGTTCTTGACCCTTGTCTTAGTGAAGATTCAGATCCATATAACAGAGGCCCAGCTGAAGTGGCTTCAACATACAAGAGTTGATGCTGTCGTATAAAAAAAAAAGGCCAAAATAAGCCATTCAGGGCTGGTATGGTAGCTCCACAGTCTTCAGGAGCCAAAATTCCCTCTGTCTTGCTCCCCTGCAAGCAAGCAAGTAGACTTTTGTGAGCCAACTCATGGCCCAAGAAGGCCGCTTAAGCTCTGGCCATCATGTCTCAGTTCCGGCCCACAAGAAAAAGGAAGTAGGGGGAAAAGAAGAATATGCCACCTTTTAAAGAGACTTCCAGGGAGCACCACATAACACTACTGCTTCATCTCATTGGCCAGAACTTGTCAAAACATTACACTTAGCTGTAAGGGAGGCCGGAGAATGTACCCAGCTATAAATCAGAATTCTAATGACTGACAGAAAAGGGAGAGAGTAAGTTGTAGAAGGCACCTTGCACTCTGTGCCATAGCTCTATTTCCAGTTTGGGGGCTTTACCTGGGGGAATCTTCACAACAGCTCTCTGATGTAGCCACTCTTATTGTCCCCATTTTACAGCTGAGGCAAGTAGAGGTGAGCAAGATAAAGGGGCTTGCCCAAGGCCCCAGAGCTGGTGAGCGGCAGAGCCCTTCTGCTGTAACCTAAGGCAGCAGGCAGAGAAGAACTTCCGCTCCAACTTTCTGTCTGTCAAGAGATTCCTTCCTGCCCCCAGATGACCCAGATTTTGTAGAGAAACTTCCTTCATCTTTAGTTAATGAGTTCTAGAGCCACCTTGAACCTAGAGGCAGAGGGAGCTCAGCCTAGGGCCTAGGGCGGGCCGGGCTCTGGCCACCCACCATGGCCCTCACTCACTGTCCTCTTGCAGGTCAGTGGACACTTGGACTATGCCAAGCAGATGGATGTCATCCTGAAGGCCGTGGGGATCCACACCAAGCCAGGCTGGGACGAAAAGGGGCTCTTGCTGGCCCCCAGCAGCCTGTCTCAAAAGGAGCCTCACCAGGCAGCAGCCACCTCCTCATCAGACAAGACTACTGACCAGGACAGAAAAAACCAGGGTCCCACACCCAGAGACACACCCACAGTGGCCACATCCACTGACCCCAGCCAAGCCCAGGTGCCAACGAGGCTGGACCAATCTGAAGGGGCCTCCCTTCCTGCTGCTGCCAGCCCTACTGAGAGCTCCAAGATCTGCAGCCATGGCATGGGCCCCAACCCACTGGGCTGCCCCAGCTGTGCCAGTGAGATTCAGGGGCCCTGCCCAGGGCTGGACTGACCCCAAAAGGGGACTTGAGCCGTCTTCCCAGATTTGCATCTACAGCGCTCTCTTACCCACCTCCACCAGGCTCCCCGTGTGAGCTCTGAAGAATTTCCAGCAGTGCCTTTCCTAAATCAAAGGTTTTGGCATTAAAAAGCAAGAAATTGAAAAGAGGGAGAATTGTAGAAATATGATGGTCTATCTCTGGGGAAGCAAGGCTGGACCCCTGCAAAGTCATCCAAGCACAGCTGAGAGGCCCAGGACTATCAGCCATGGGCCTCCAGTACTCCAGGTCACACCTGTTGGGGTCTGGCTGTCCATCAGGAGATCCAGGTAGCTCTCTGGGGCCTGAGGCTCCCTCCCACCACTCTCCCCTGGCCTCAGTAAAGCCAGGTATCTGCCTGCTCTTCCATCCACTCCAGGGCTGCCCGCCAGCCAATAAGCACCAATGACTCACCTGCAGAGCAGGCGCAAGTGGGGAGCAGATGCAAGTGGGGAACAGGCAACCCGCTCTGCTCCTGGGAGGTCCAGTCAGATCTGCCACATACAGCCGTGCAGGCTGGGCACTGCACAACTACAGAGGCGTGATGTGAAGGGCACTACCCCCCAAAGTTGTGCTAATGGTGACCCTGGATATAATTGTAACAGAGCATGGTGAGTAAATGCTGCATCCGCATGCAGTGTGGGCAGGAACTGGGCCTGGTGGCAAGAATGAATTTTACGGGGCAAGGATTTCCTGTGGCAGAACCGAGATGATGATGATTGTAAAACTAAAGAGTAATAGCTACCATTTACTTTTCCCATGTAGAGAGTACTTACATGGATTGTCTCAGCTGGCCCTCACAACAACCCTATGAGGTAGCTACTATTATTATCTTCATTTCACACGTGCAGATATTGAGGCCCAGAGAGGTTAGGTAACCTGTTCAAGATCACATCACCGGTCAATCTCAAACTCCAGCCAGTCAACTTCTAGAGCCCAAGCTCTTAACTACTGTATCTGCATCCGGGGGAACTTTCCCGTTTGTTCCTCCCACTGTCCCTGAATGACAGAGCCAGAGATAATCCCCACCCTTTGTGCAGGTGGAGAAATCAAGGCAGAGAAAGTATTGACAAGCTCTGGAGGAGGCAGCGGGGAGAGGGAGAGGCAGGAGGAATTCGAGTTTTGGAGCTGAACTGGTCCTCAGGGAGACGTGTATTTGTTCATATGACAAGTATTTACAGAATTCCTGCTACTGTTAGTCCGAAATCTCATGTCACCCACAGAAAACTGAGGCTCCAGGAGGGAAAATGACTTTGCTGAGATCTCAAAGCAAAGCAGGACATCTGTGCCCAGGGCCCCTTCCCATTTCACCAGCTGCTTCTCCAGCCTGAATGGCCCCTCAAGCGAATTCAGTCCACACCACAGCCACTGCCTTCAGCTAATGTTTATTGAGAGTCCATCTGGGGAAACCTGGGGGCAGAACTGAAGCCCCAACAAGCACCATGGCCCCTCTGCCTCCAGCAACCAGGGCCAGAGTTGAGTCTAATCAGCACCAAGGAGTGCAGCAGACCAGCAGCAAAGGCCCCCCTGGGAGTTTGTGTTGATGGGATGTGGTTGGGGCTGGGAGGAAGGGGAGGATAGTATAAGAAAGACCACAAACTGAAAATGAGCCTACAGCAGGTCAACTGTAGGAACCGAGACACCCTCAAAATGAAAAATAAAAAAGCAGGCCCCTGTACCAGGGTTCACCTGCCTCCCGAGGTCACCAACCCACACCAGGGACAGCTCCTATTCAACTCTACTGACCTGAGTGGCCACCACTCGCATTTTCCTCAGTGACCCAGGGAAGGCCAGAAAGAGGTAGGGCCAGGGGCAGGTTCTGTCCCCTTCAGCTGGTTTCCTTTCAGATCCAAAGGAGCCCAAGGCAGAGGGACACACACCCCAGATGTTGAGCAAGAAACCACCAGTTGCCCCTTTGCCCCAGGAGAGGCAATGCAGCAGCCTGGGAGCAGGCACGGGGCTGAAGAAGAGAAGGAAGATGGTGGGGAAATGGGAACAAATAGCCCTTCCTGGCCCATGGGCAGAGGCCAGGGGGCTGGGGATGGCCAGGAGTCATCACAGTAGCACATACCACCTCCTGGCCACCTGCCAGGTGCCAGGCATCCTAGGAACATTGTCCTAACTCTCGTGACCGCCCAAGAGGCAGGCATCCTTACCCCATTTTGCATGTGGAATTAAAGGCTCAGGTTAAGTAACCTGTGCAAAGCTAGTAAGCAGTGGAGCAGAGATTCAAATTTATGCCTGACTCCCAGGTTCGGGAGTTTCCTGTAAAGCCACATGCATCCTGAGCGGCTGGCCTGTCCACAAACTGTCCGGCACACCATCCTCAGGGTAAGGATCATCCAAGCCAGCGCACTTCAAACTAATGTGCTCATGAGTCATCGGGAATCTTGCTAACACACAGATTCTGACTCAGCATGTCCACGGTGGGGGCAGAAGTGTGCATTTTTAACAAACTCCCAGGAGAGGATCCTGATGCTGATGGCCCATAAACTAAGAGGCGTGAGGGATTCAGCCCCACCCTAATCCATCACTGCAGACATAGGCATCCCTCCCTTGCAGTCTGATGGAATGTGCAAACAAGATGATTGTCTTCAGCTTAATCTGAACCAAGAGGTTCTCTTCCCCAATCCCAGAGCCCACCATCCATCCTCTACACACAGCCACAAGTTACACTTGGCAATGGAGCATCTTGGAGAAAACTATCAGAGCCAGGTATTATCCCTCAGGTAGGGGACCTGAAATGGACAGTGAGGGCTGACTCAGTGCACCCCACTGGAGCTCGGAGGGCTCCCAGGAGACCTGCAGCCTCCTGGCCTCAGCCAAGAGCTGGCCCAAAGACTCGGGGACTTGGTTCCATCCAGGCCAGCTCTCCACCAACCAGCTCCAAACCCAGATCAGTTCGGGGGTGCACCAAGAAAATGCAGCCGCAGCTTGGGCTCCACAGGATCGATGTTGAAGAAATTGACCACGGCAGAAGTCTTGGCAGGCGGCAGGGGGTCCCTGGTGGCCTCTCCCGGCAGCAGCAGCTGGGCCCTGAGCTGCAGGCCTGAGGAGCCTCCTGAGCCTGGGTCAGAGTCAGTGTGAGAGGCCTGAGGCAGGGGCAGCACGTGCTGTAGGCTCAGGCCAGGCCGGGTACCGCTGTGAGAGGTACGCACAGAGGGTGAGGCCAGGCTGGCCCGGCGCTCCTGGGGACACTGGGGACATGGCAGAAACCTGCCCAGGGCCCGCTTGAAGTCCCGCATGAAGAGTGGGTAGATGATGGGGTTCATGGTGCTGTTACAGTAACCCAGCCACGTGAGGACATCGAAGAGGCCTGGGGAGACGCAGTCGCACACGGCCTGGAGGGATGGGGTGCATCACGCCTGGTCCCAGGGCAGACGCAGACCACCCCACCCAGCAGGGCTGGGATAGACACAAACACGTACACCATGAGAGGCAGCCCACCCTCCTCCCTCCCCATGTCTGGGCTGGGGTGGGACTTAGGGCCTCCCTAGGAAGGCCTAGACTCACCTGCCCCCTGCAGTGGCATTACCTGGGCTATGTTGGCTAGAAAGAAGGGCAACCAGGTCACAAAGAACATGCCCAGCAGAATGCCTAGTGTCAGGCTGGCCTTCAAAGCCTTCCTGCTGTGCTTGGTGGCCAGACGCCTGCTGTCAGCCGACTCCAGCCCTGGGTGTGGGGTCCCGGGCACCTGCAGAAAGAAAAGCCACATGAGTCAGCTGAGAAAGAGCCCCAGTCTGACCTTGATCTCAGCCCCAGACCGAGCCTCCATCCTAATTCTAGATGGAACCCTAGTACCAGCAACAAACTGAGCCCTCACCCTTGACTGAGCCCCAACCGTAGTCTGGCTCTGAGGCCTGACCCTGACTCCAGACTACGCCCTGACATTGGCAATAAACCAAGCCCTGCTCATGGTCCCAGTCTGATCCCTGATACCTACCATAGACTGAGCCCTATATAACCAAGGTCTCAAACTGAGCCTTAATCCTGGACCAGACTTAGCCCAAGACTGTGCCATCACCCCAACAATAGACTGAGCCTTAATCCTGACCCAGCACTTCACAAGGAGCCCTAGGAAATACAGCAAGACAGAGAAACACTGCCCCAGATATCACCCAGTTCAAAGAATCCACCCTCTATGCAAAGGTCAACTCTATAGGGGCCAACACACACACAACTGTGAGTCCCAGCACCTCTCAAAGCCTTTGGTGCCACAAGAATTAGCTGCAATCGAGTACTTGACAAAATAGGCGCTGTCGCTGTCCAGGGCTTGGCAATCTCTTTGTATATGGCTTCTCTGCATACTTTGGAGTGAGGCTTTTGCTTGCACTATTACGCTCATGCTCCACGATATAAAGTGATTTTTTTAAAACATCCGCAAAGAGCAAATGTTTACAATAAACTCTATTGCGAATTATTAGGGGTGCTAGTGACCTTGGCATTTTACAACTCAGATTATGTGGTGGACTGGCAGACATCTCCATTCCCAAACATAGACTCCAAGGTCAGGAATGTGGAGAAGGAGGAGAAAGAAGCTGCTTCACAGGAGCCATAGAAAGGAGGATATGGGGATGAAGAGCTTAGAGTCTGACTTTTCACCCAGGTGACTAGCAGTCCCAAAACATAGACAGGCTCTCCAAACTAGATGGCACTTTAACCCAGCAGTTCCCATAACGTTTCAACCTCATGAGCCCATTAGAGATCTAATGAAATCTATAAAACTGCTCCCCAGAAAACTAAAAGCTTATAAATTTTTACATACACACACACACGTGACAAATAATTCCCACACTTCCTGAGGGTTCTGAGATCACCTTGCAGTCCATCCGTGAACCCCTATGGGTCCATGAAAGTTGGAATGTGAAGTCCTCCTCTAAACCATGTGCTGTAAACAATTTGAATTTTCATACATAAGACTTACACAAAGAGAGACCCACCAATATTCACGATTTAATTAAATATTGGTGTGCAGAGATATGCACAATTCATCGAGCTACGCAAAGGGTGTGTGCGCTGCCAGGGAACACATCTGGGCTTTGAAAACCAGGAATTCCTCCCAACATTTTCTAAGCTGCGTGAGAGCCCAGCTTAGTTCATGAAGCAACCAGTGGTGGGTTGGGTGGTTGAAAGAATCAGGAGCAGGCAGGAAGGGAACCAGATTCCCTGGCAACCTTCGCAGATGGTAAGGGGGTGGAGGAGGCAAAGCCAAGATGTGTCAGCTCCAGAAAGCACCAAAGCCAAACCCCGCATCCCTCTCCCAGGTGCAGGAGCTCCCCTTCCAGCCCTGCCCTTCCCTCCCGGCCTCCCCAGGGTAGCTGGAATTGGTTTCCTGTCCATGGTGCTGAAACTCCAGCTCCATACTATCTTTCTTATAGGATCGTGGGTCTAACTCTGGGGTGGCCGTGGGCAGGAGCCAGGAGCTGAAGCACACTGTGACTCCCGGCCTTCAGTGTGTTCATCTAGGTGAAGTCTGGTTATATGAATATCAAGGGCAAATTCACAAAGACCAGTCAAAGAGAGCCCTTTGCTTTCTCCCCTGTGTCTTAGTGGGGCAGCACTGTGCAGAAGCAAGAGTTTTTAGAAGCAAGAGGCTTTTTAACACAAGTGATCTGGCCTCAAATCATGCCTCTACCACTCACTTACTCTGTGATCTTGCATGAGTCTCTGTTTCCACATCCGTAAAGTGTGAGAAATAATACTCACCAATGGAGTTGCTGTGAGGCCGTGGATAATAAATGCACGCACAGTGCCTACCGCAGAGTAAAAGCTAAATACTTGGTCGCCCTGATGTTGGCTCAATGGTGTATGTATGAGGTTAGAGAAATTTTAGCACCCTTGGGGGCCCTGTCCTTCTGCCAGCAGCTCTGGCTCCCCAAAGAAGCATAGACGCCAGGGCAAATGCTCCGACTCAACATGCTGTAGCAGGGGAGGAAAAGGAGATCTGCTTTTCTCTCTCCTCCTCTCATGTTCTCTCCTCCAGAGTGATCTCCATATGGCTTCTGTGGCCCCATCGTGGTCAGCCTAGAGGATAAGCTCCTGCTTCAAAATAATCTCAAGGTTTGCCATGGCTTCGAATTGCCATCAATGGGGACAGACAATAGGGAAGCGGGGAGCCACTGTCTCCAGAAGGCCCCACCCATACAGGTACCCCTCTGGCCCCTGACTACCTGAAAGAGGGAAGCCAAGAGAGAGCCTTGACTTTGTCAGAGCTCTAGGGCACTGGGGAACTGAGGCACTTGGGGACATATCTTTGGGGCAGTCGGCAGGGCAGGGAGCTCCAGAGACGGAGTAAAGATAATCTGAGATTCCCTCTCTAATCTTCCTGGGAAGAACCTTGGGTTTTCTTTCTCCTCTTCTCCCCAAAAAGTTAACCCAAGAACACAGGCAAAGGGGAAGAGAGAAGGAAACTGAGGCTCAGAGAAAGTAGAGGACCTTCCCAGGGTCACATTGGGCTAGTACAAGCCTCAGACCAAGACCCCAAATCAGCACTACGATCCCCATTGATTGAGCACTTACTTATGCATCAGCATTTGATATTCGTTATGCCGTTCAGTCTTTATGGAAGGTAGGGATTATCCCCATTTTGTAGATGAGGTTCAGGGAGGCAAAATAACTTGACAGGAGCTACACAACAGATAAGTGTTGAGTCATGGATTCAAAGTCATTTCTGGCTCCAGAAACCAATTCTTCCACTTTCCCATGCTGCTTCCATTTGTGGGGACGGCGCCCATGGGCCACAGTCGGGGTGGGGTTACAAAAACCCATCTCTGTCACTGAGAGGCCTTCATGGAACAGAAGCCAATGGTAACCACCAGCCCACACCCTAGGGTCTGACTAGTGCTAACTTCTGCCTCCCTACTTCTCCCTGCCCTGTAGCCACTTCGCAGCCCCTCGTGACCATGTTCTGTTGTTTGCGTGTCCCTTATACATGTCTATGACACATGTCACTGTCAGAGGGCAGCCACCTGGAGGACAATTTGGCAGTGTCCTTTCAGGAGGCAATTCTGCTTACAGGTTCCTATGTTTATAAACACCTGCGCACATGCCCACGCACGTGGCACACACAAGAATATGCACCATTGTGATAGGAAAAAAATGGAAACCACCTAAATGTCCATCAAAAGGAGAGTGGTTAAAAATCATGGTACATCCCATTACAGAATACTACACAGATGTCGAAAAGAATAAACCAATCCAATGGAAAGATCTCCAAGACCTATTAAGCGATAATGACAAGTTGTAAAACAACACAGCATGATTCCATTTTTGTTTTGTTTTGTTTTGTTTTGTTTTGTTTTAATGCACAGAACACTAAATTTCTTTAGGTATGTAAACAGATATATGAACATATTGGAAAAGGACTGGAAAGATATATGCTAAATTAATGAGTGACCCTGGCAGAGGAAGGTGACTGGATGGCAGTCGGAGAGGTCTTCCATCTCTGTTTGAATTTTTATTTTAAAATATGCTTGCACATTCCCTGTGTAATTTAAAATCTTTATAATCATCTAATCATAGTGTGAGGGTTACAAGCCAGACTGCCTGGCTTCAAATCATGGCTTTGTTACCAACTAGCTGAGGGACCTTCAGCGAAGTCCTTCACCTCACTGTGCCTCAGATTTCTCACCTGCAAAATGACACTCAGAATGGCATCTACCTCAGAGGACTGTAGTAAAGGTTAAGTAAGATAATATAGAGTTACTCAAACAGTGCCTGGCACATAGTATGTACCACATAAGTGTTAGCTATGTTGCCGTTGTTACTCATTGTTATTAGTGTCCAGTTTAGCTCTTTAATAATGGTGATGATGATGCTGGTGGCAGCGATGGTGGCTTTTTTTTTTCCTAGAAAGCCTTAAAAGGGGTGAGCTCCTCAGAACCATATATTTTACCACAAGAAGAAAGGAGAGGAACTAACATTTGTTGAGCATCTACTATGTGCCAGGTTTATGTAGATTATCTCATTGGTTCTTCAAACAGCCTCAAGTGATAAATAGCATTTCCCCTGGAGTACAGGGAGGTGAGGGACTTGTCCATAGTCATCTGGACATGATGGAAAAGAGGCAGGATTTGAAGCTATGACCAGCCAGACACACAAGGTCCTGCACCCAGCCTGGCTGCACCAAGTCACCTTGTTCCCAGCAGCAGCCGAGCCTGCCATGCTCGACATTGCTCCTCTGACAGCCTCTCCCCAGTGCAGCCCTCTCCTTCCCCTCCGAGATATTTCTGTGATCACAGCCTCCTCCTCCTCTAAGGAGGAGGAGAAGGAGGAGGAAGCAGAGATGGAAGGGAAGGTGGATTGCTAAGACAGAATGATGCATAGTTGGAAAAGGCGGTGGGGTGGTGGGAAAAGGCGGTGAGGAGGGGAAGGAGAAGAAATTGATGGAAAAGAAGGAAGAGAGAATGATAGGGGTGCGGAAGGAAGGAAGAGAATAGGGTGAGATGGAATTGAGGGAGAGACGGGTGGGAGAAGGGGAGAAACATGAGGTACAGAAGAGGATGGTGGGAAGAGGGCTATAGACCCCGGAAACACGGGAATCCTGCCAGACAGAGAGAAGCTAAGAAAGCGGAACCCCCAGCCTGGCCTCCTGCGGCTGCTTTTCACCAGGCTGACCCTCCCAAGGATGAGCCCCATTCCCACACGGGCACACACGTCTCTCTCTCTGCCTCTGCCTCTGCCTCTGCCTCTGCCTCTGCCTCTGCCTCTGCCTCTGCCTCTGCCTCTGCCTC
>NW_011888817.1:278506-281443 GCF_000151845.1 Pteropus vampyrus | reverse complement strand
GCCTTTTAAAAGCCTGCTCACATAAATAGGCGGGTGTCGGGGGTGGGGAGATAAAACACTCAAGCCTGCTCAGCTCCCACGTCCTCAACCCCAGAGATGCAAGGACTCCTGGGACCTGTGCCCAACTCCCTTCCTTCTGTGGGGGAGCTAGAGGCTGGATTGGGAAAGGGAGCTAAGGGCTAAATAGGGCTTAAAATAGGAGGAAAGGGGTCCAATGCACCCCGAGTGTTGTTCATTCTTATCAGTTCCTTTAGGTCTAGGTATTGAGAGAGCCTCCCCCATGCCGACTCTAGTGGGAGGAAAAGGGTCACGACACAGGAGACCAAAGTGAAGGCAACGTCCCAGAAGCAAGTTCCCAAACCACAGGCAATTCTCCGGGCAATACGGAAAACGGGCACAGAAGGCTTGCTTCGGAGCCGAGCGGTTTGGGAAGCAGGGTAGGGGCAGGGTCTGACATGCCACATTCTAACCAAAAGTCTTTCCAAAGAGTGGGAGGATTTAGCATAGACACATTCTGGCTTGAGGGGCCCATGGGTCATTCTGCCTTGGAGGCAGGGTGCTGGCCTACATGACCCATGAAGACCCCTCCCAGCATTTGGTTTTAGGGCTCATTATGCCCTCTTTGCTTCAGTTTGCAAACAGACACACATCGAATGATAGTTTCTGAATATTCACTGGGTGAGGCATCCTCTTATAATCTCTATAACCCTCATCGTGACAAGATTTCGTGATCAATGTCTCCCCCGACTAGAACACAGATCCCGAGAGGGTAGGACCTTCTCAGTCCTGTTCACCCCGGTGTCCACAGCCTAGAAAAGCTCCTGCACAAAGAAGGTCCTCAACACATGTACTAAAAAGCATAGGATCCACCAGATACAAGACCTGATCGTGAAAGGGGTAGGAAGAAAGGAAGCAGTGTGAACAGGGATTGACTCGCCAGCTCTGTGAAGCACTGTGTTCATTTCATGTCTTCCATCAACATGCATTGAGCACTTAGGATATGCCAGGTTCTATTTCAGGTCCTGGGAATATAGCAATAAACAAAGTGACAAGTTCCTGCCCTCATAGAGCTTACATTCTAGTGGGAGGAAATAAACAATGGATAAACAAATGGGAAAGTATCTCACATGTCAGGTGGTGGTAGGTGCTGCTGAGAACAGAGACTCAGAAACTTAGGGCTGGAGGAGAACTGGGAGAGTGTGGCGGTTGCTACTTTTGGTCGACAACTGAGCAGAGGCTGGGAAAAAGGGATGGAAATTGCAGAGAGAAGCACGTGGAGCTGTAGGAAAAGGGCGCTCCAGGCAGAAGGAACAGCCGGTGCAAAGGTCCCGAGGCAGGAGTGTGCTTGTGGCTCGAAGAACAGCCCGGAGGCCAGCGTGGCTAAAAGAGAAAGAATAAGGAAGGAGAAGAGGCCAGAGAAGAAGCAAAGGGCTGGGTGACGAGATGCAAGGCCATGGGAGCAGAAGAACGACATGACAGCACTTAGGTTTTGAAGGGATTGCTCTGCCTGCTCCGTAAGATTGAAAGGAAGCAAGACTAGAATGGGGAAGTCAGAGGAAGATTTCTGCAGTAACCCAGGCAGCAGGCGAAAGGGCCCAGCCCAGGGCCAGGGGGCAGTGATGGAGGCGAGAAGTGGCCCCATGTACTGGACGTGGAGACAAGAGGACACGATGTGGGGTGTAAAAGAGGTGCCCAGGCTGCCTTCGAGGTTCCTGGCCTAAGCAACTAGAAGCACAGAGTTGTCATTAACTGATAAGAGGAAGATTGTGAGGAAGGACGAGGGCTGGGGCCCGGAAAACCCAAGTTCTGTTTGGGGCATGTTAACGAAGCAGCCCGGGCTGGAAGCCACCAGCGTGTAGGTGACAAGATGAACTCGCCAGGGATTGAATGTGGAAAAAGAGCAAGGAGGTCGGAGGACTGAGACCCAGGGATGCCACCGCTGGGGGCAGATCAGGAGCACCAGACAGAGGAGACTGAGAAGGCACAGCCCGTGAAGTAGAAGGACACAAGGTGGTGTCCCCGAGGCAGTGTTTTAACAGAGCATCACCGCCAAAAGCAGTGCCACACACACGGACTGAGGCTTCAGCATCGGTCCGATCTGAGCTTGAACCTCACTAACCGACTGTGTGACCTTGGGCAAGTCACCACCCCTCTCCCTGAACCTCAGTTTCCCCATCTGTCAAACAGGGATGACGGTAGTACTTGCCTCGTTGGGCATTTGGGGATTAGCTCAGCTTGGCTCCTGGCACATAGTGAATGCTCAGACTGTGGCGCTGAGCCTGTTAGCACGTGGGGAACGCCTGCCCAGGTTCTGAGGCCGCAAGCTCAGATCTAATCCTGGTACCAGCCAAGTAACTTTATGGAAAGGACATCTATGTGTCACAGACCCTCCTGGATCCAAGAATCAAGACGCCTCCCACCCTGACCTCACCAGCCGACTTCTCCCAACCTTAGTCCCTAGAGCAGAGCTTCCCACAGTGCAATGGGAGATGATTTGAGATGGTAGATGGACGCCCCATAAAATAACCGAATCACAGGGTGGGAACCTTAGCCCTTTATAATTCTCATCCAGGTCTCCTGGTTACATCATGACAAAGTCTCGTGTCGATGCTACCTCACCTTTAGCATCCGTCTAGCAGTTCACAAAAAGGAAGCAGCCTTGGCTCAGTCACGTCAACCATCCCAACTGGACTTCATTAATACTGCCGGGTTCTGCAACCTCACTGAAATTGAGTTTGATCACTTTCTATTTACGGAAAAGATATTGATTTTCCATTTCTGGACAAGAAAGGTTTTCTTCCTAAACAAATCCATGAAAGTAAAAAAATAAGTGAGATGATTCAAATAAAATGCTAAGTACATTTGCACGAAGCGGCTTGAGAAGTGTGTGGGGAAGCGGGTGGAGGGAATAGTAAGCCAGAGAGCCCGAGGTGGTTC
>NW_011888817.1:275204-278456 GCF_000151845.1 Pteropus vampyrus | reverse complement strand
ATCCAGGTCTCCTGGTTACATCATGACAAAGTCTCGTGTCGATGCTACCTCACCTTTAGCATCCGTCTAGCAGTTCACAAAAAGGAAGCAGCCTTGGCTCAGTCACGTCAACCATCCCAACTGGACTTCATTAATACTGCCGGGTTCTGCAACCTCACTGAAATTGAGTTTGATCACTTTCTATTTATGGAAAAGATATTGATTTTCCATTTCTGGACAAGAAAGGTTTTCTTCCTAAACAAATCCATGAAAGTAAAAAAATAAGTGAGATGATTCAAATAAAATGCTAAGTACATTTGCACGAAGCGGCTTGAGAAGTGTGTGGGGAAGCGGGTGGAGGGAATAGTAAGCCAGAGAGCCCGAGGTGGTTCCTTTTGCCTAAAGTTTGGGAAATGGTCCTTAACGAGAACCCAGAGAGAGTGGAGATGGCCCGTGGCAGTGATCCTACCACTGAAGAACAAAGTCAGGGTCACAGCCACCTGCTGAGACTCAAGAATGCTCTCCAGTGAACGGAGATGGGGGAGAGAGCAGGCCTGCAGCCAGGACCTCCTGCCCACCCAGGGCCGTGCTCTCCTTGTCCACAGGCCAGCTGCAACACCGGGTGGGAGAGATAAGCTGCTCCAGGGGACTGCCGACAAGGGTGATAGCCTTTCAGTCCTCAGCCAATTTCCCATCCACCCAGTGACTCACAAGGCACCCCTCCATCCTGCAGAAGCGTCTTCCACCTGAGCTACACCAAGATAGCCTTGAGAGCCCCGTCGGGACCTTCCTCAGGGCCTAATTCTCTGGGGCTCAGGCCTGGTCAGTCTCAAACCCCATCCCTCAGGTGGGCGCTGTGTGGCCTGGGTGACAAGAGCAGGTGCTCCACTTCTAGACACTGCAGGGCCTACCTCATCTTCAGTATACTCGGCCATCACAGAGCTTACATTCGAGCGGGAGCAACAGATCATGAGCAAATAAACTGGGGACTTAGCTAGGGAATAGCAGGGCGGGGGACAGGCGGGTCTGCCGACAGAGTGGTCAGGGACGGCCTCCAGGAAGGGGCGATCTGTGGGCAGCTCCGGGGGAAAACATTTCAGGCAGAGAGAACAAGTGCCAAGACCTTGGCGCAAAGTCAGTCCAGTGCTTTCTAGGAATCGCCAGAAAGGCCTCTTGGCTCGTGCAGAGAGAGGCAGGGGGAAGGATCCTGACTTGGGTCCCCTCTTTATCTTGACAGCAGTGGGGAGCCACTGAAGGGTTTGAAGCAAGGGAGTGATGTGATCACTTTTTTTTTTTCTTTTTAATTGTTCTGGCCCCTGTGCAGAAAATGGATAGGAGTGTGTTCGGAGTGAACGCAGAGGGAGCCAGGGGAAGACTCTCAGAGACTCCCAGGTAAGAGCGATGGTGATTTGGATTAGGAAGGTGGCACTGGAGATGGCAAATGTTTAGGAGGCGGCACCAGCAGTTTTCACTAATGAATCCCTACGTTTCTGGCGTGATGCCGTGATGGTGCTGTTTTCCACCATGGGGAAGACAGAAGAGGAGCAGGTGGGAGAGTTGGAACACCACAAATTCCCTGTTGCATGTTACCTTCCGGAAGCCTGCCTCGCATCCTGACGGGCACTGAGGCTGGAGTTCAGAAGAAAGGTGGGAGCTGGGAATGGCCACTTGGAGATGGCCAGCAAGTGTCTATTAAGTGGTGGACGCCCCATAGGCACCCAATGGCTGCTCATTCCTCTCCATCCCACAGCCCGGGTCTCCCTGCGCACCCCAGATACCTGCAGCGTTTCCAAGGCCTGGCCGGCTGTGCCGGTGGTGAGGGAGGCCACCTGCAAGGCCTGCTTGCGGGCGGCCAGCAGGATCCTGCAGTAGGTGAAGCAAATAGCGCCCGAGGGCAGGAAGAAGGTGAGGCCTGATGCCACGAGGACGAAGGGCAGGCTGGCCAGAAGGCGGCACTGGCCCGGGGCGGGTGCCCGCGCGCGGCCCAGCTCGTGCCAGCCCAGCAGCAGGGGCAGGAAGGAGGCGAGCGCAGCGAGGCTCCAGGCGCCCAAGACGAGCGCCAGGGCGCGTAGGGGCGTCATGCGCAGCTTGTAGCGCAGCGGCGAGAGGATGAGCAGGTAGCGGTCCAGGCTGATGAGGCAGAGGTTGAGGATGGAGGCGCTGCAGCACATCACGTCGAAGGCGGCCCACAGCAGGCAGAGGCCGCGCGCCAGCACCCAGCGCCCGTACAGCGCGTTCAGCATGGCGGGCGGCATCACCACCAGCCCCACCATCAGGTCCGATGTGAAGAGCGACACCAGGAAGAAGTTGGACGTGTTGCGCAGCGCCGGCTGCGTGCAGATGAGCACAATGAGCAGCGAGTTGGCCGCCGCTGTCAGCGCGATGACCACACACAGCGCGGCCGCGACCCAGCCGCTGCCACCGGGGTCCGACGCCGGCCCCGACCCCCCGTCAGGGGTGCTATTGTGGGCAGGGCCCGGCTCTGGGACCATGGGGGCTGAGGGTGGACAGCGAGGCCGCGAGGCCCGAGAGGAGTCCTGAGAATGGGCGGGAAGACACGGTGAGGGACTTGGAGGGGTTCGTCGTTGAGAACAGACCCTTCCCCCAAGGGGAGCAAGTGGGAAGAGAAGGGCGGGGTGGGCGATCAATCAAAGGGCAGCGACCGGAAGAGGATGGAGAGGGGTTACACCGGTGTCCGCAGGTGTGGGGCAGAGACACCTGGATCAAACGGGTAGGAAGTTAGGGAGGGGCACCTGGTGAGGAGCAAAGTGCCTTAGAGGGAGCAGGCGGAAAGTCAGGTGGACGGGGAAGCCAGAGGACTCTTGGAGGTTAGATGGGTGAGAGCAGAGCCTCCTAGAAGAGGCGGTAAGATAGGGGCGAGGGTGCCTGCCCGGGGCAAGGACCCGGGGAGGGGGGAGCAAGAGGCCAATGGGCGCTCTAGGGCGTGGGGCAAGCTCCGCTGTGGCAGGTGGGTGTGTGCGGGCGCTGGGTCGGGAGCCATAGTGCTGGGGGTCGCAGGGTAGCGGCCCACTGGCCAGGGCAAAGCCCGGGAGAAGGCACTTCTCACAGCCGGTGCAAAGGCACCCCCCGGGCTTGGGCTGACACGGGACCTTGCGGCGGGCAGGGGTGGGGGGACGCCGTGCAGACCAGCGGGGACAGAAGGAGCAGCAGCCGCGCCTCCGCCCCCTCCCCACCCGGCCGCCGGGTCGCGGGCCCCACTCCCGCCTGCGCCCGGTACCTGGGGCGCTCAGCGCTGCTCCGCTGCCGGTGAAT
>NW_011888817.1:263197-273409 GCF_000151845.1 Pteropus vampyrus | reverse complement strand
AACCCAGGTCAGAGAAACCTCAAGACCCTACAGTACCCCTTGCTCACTCCCTGAGCCATTATTTGGCACTTAGAGCCCCAGTCTTGCCCACAGATGGGTCTGTGCAGTGGGAGGGGGAGGCCTGTCATCCCTCCCAATACCACCTGCATCATCGTGACAATTTCTGCCAGGCCCCAAGGATCAGGGTGTAGTATACCAAGCATGGGCTGAAAGTCATAAAGACCAGACTTGGGATCCCGTTTCTGCAGCTTCCCAGCTTTGTAGACTTAGGTTCCATCACTCTGGGTCACTCTTTTCTTATCTGCAATAGTCAGCAGAGCAATACAGCTCCCACCTCACAGGGTTGTTGAGGGGATGAAATGACCCTGGTGATATCTGCAAACTTCACAGTGCTGTGCCAGCTATTGGCCTCGGCGTTCCCATTTGTACAATGGAAATGTGTTCAGCTCTGTAGTAACTCCCTCAGCCCAGGATTTACTGGTTGAGCAGAAGCAAACTCGAGAGGTGCTGTGCACAATAGACTTTGGTGCCCAGGGACCTGGATTCATCTTTCCGATTCTGCTACTTGCTCTGTTAACTTGGCAAAGCTCTTAAGTTCTCCACTACCATGAAACTGGGGGAGTGCAGATGTAAACAGAATGAGTATTTAAACTATTTCACACAGAGGACCTGCCCGATAAATTTTAGCTTTGAAAAATTAGTAATATATAGTGGGATAGAATATTAGTCCCTCTGCTTTAGCTTTTGCTGTAATGTTTGATAGCCTTTATTTTAAAAAAAAAACTAAAGAAAATGATAAAATGTTAAACATGTTCATTCTGGGTGCTAGATTCACAGATGTTTGTTATATTATGATCTGTACTTTGCTAAAATTAAAAAAAAAAAAATTCAAGCTTGGGCCTGGGTGGTGATGCCACCTTGTGGCCACACTGTTATTGTCTTGAACTTAAAAATTCAGAAGTTCTGAGAGTGTGCTCCTAACATTATCCTTTCCATCATTAATTAATAATGTCCTAGACTTCCTTAACATTTCAGTGTAGAGAGAGACCTTCAAGGATGCTTAGCCTTTGCTTGGTTACTTCTAACCTTAGGGTGCTCTCTCCCTAGAGGAAAAGTCTTGTGCTACAATGGGCAGCTGAGTCTTAGGAAGTCTTCTGCCCCAGGCCTCTGTTCCTGTCAGTACATAGAGGACCAAGGAGAGGTCCCCACTTCAGAGATGGAGAGACCAAGGTCTAGAGAGTGTGTGAGGACTACCCAAAGCTGCTCTCACAGAAAACATGGACCAAGTAGGTAAACTCCTAGTTCACTCCTTTAGCCTCAGCACATGTTAGGCTGTCAGTAAATATATGCTGAATGAATGAATGAACAAAACTATCAGCCCAACTACCAGCTGTTCTGGGCCAATCATTCATTCTCAATAATTGTAATAATGGCTGACATTTACTGAGGTCTTACTATATGCCAGGCACTGTTTCAAGCTCTATATGTACACTGATTTATGTAAAGCCCACCACAACCCTGAGAGTAAGGAAGGTGTGATTATTATTCCCCATTTTACTGATGGGAAAACTGAGCCTAAGTGATTTGCTCAGGATTACACAGCTAGGAAGTGGCCCCACCAGAATTTGAACCAAGGCAGACTGACTGGATTTTCTCTGAGGCTTGAAGCAGAAGAAAATTAGTTGGAGGTTACTGGCTTCATACAGGCAAACAAGGCAGGGAAGCCGAGACCAATTACCCGCCCATCCGGAGGGGGCCCTGTATTGACAGTGTTGTGTGTCAGTGTTAACCCCTTTTAAAGATTTTTCGTCCCTTGTGGGTGAGGTAGGGGCAATGACGAAGAGGAGCTGCGATTGGGGGAGTGGGCTGTCTTTGTTCATTTTAAGGTTGGCGAAGAGAAAAACTGGCAGTCACTAATCCACGTCTCCCTCCACATTGCAAACTGGCACAACTAATGATGCCTCTCTAGTCTCTCAAATCTGGCTCCGCCCACTCACCGCTCCCACATCCAATCAGCAGTTCCTCTCCCACCGGGCCTCCCCTCCCAGACGCATTGCCCCACCCACATCTCCTGCCCTGACCATTGCAGTTTCCAGCTAGTGTCCAGCCTCCCCTCCTCCACTCACGAGATTTCTTTTAGTCTCGCTAAAACCCAGCTCTGCGCAGACATTTCGAGGGCCCTTACTTCAAAGAGAATGAAGTCTGAACTCTGGCTATCTTTCCAGGCCTGCCACCATCTACGCCAACCCACATTCTCGTTTTCGTTCCAACCAGCTTTTATTTTCTTTATGTTTTTATTAATTTATGCTCTGCCTTGTTCGTTCTATACATAGGATGGAGGAAACCCCTGACCAAGGCACATCCTGCCAAGACAGTGCTCAGGTCTCAGTCCTCACCCGTAGCCAGAGACTTAATATAGCCAGGGCTTTTCCCTACAAGACTGAGGGGGTCACTGAAGTCTGCATGCAGGAGGTACACTTCCCTCCAACCCAATTCCACATCAAGGGATGCAGGGCCACCAAGGGATGGTCATGCAAGTGGTGACCTGCACAACTGCAAGTGCCATTCTGAAGTTGGGAAGTACACAACCTGCAGAATGAAGCAGAGCAGCCATGAAGAAAAGGCTCGGGTACGCTGAGAAAAATCACGTGTGCAGTACACAACTGGTGTCACTAGAGGGCGCTAGATAAGAACCCTGGGGCCGCTGCTTCCCCGCCTGGCCGAATCACTGCTAAGGCACAAAGGCCCTGTTTTCTCATTAGCAAAATGAGGATTTTAAAGGATTAGAAATAATATGTGTAAATTTCTGGTATATGGTGGTGATAGCAATGTGTGCAAGGAACCACCCACACCACCTGCCCTGCCCTGTCTCGACAGACCATTTGGAACCCACGCTCAATCGCAGGGTGGGTAAAGTTATCAAACTCTAGGCTCACTGTGAGAGGGGCAAAGGACGCCAAAGGCGTCAGGACCCCGCCAGCACGTAGGAAGTAATTAACAACCGCAACTACTAAGGTTATACTGGGCGCAGAGCGATTAGGCCAGACTCCCTGGGTTCGAAACCCGTTGGTGGCATTTCTTGACTGCACAACCCTGAGCACATTATGCAATCTCTCAGCACTTCAGACACCTCCTCTGCAAACGAGAGCAATGTCTGTATCACAGGGTGGAGAATTCAGGGAGTTAATTTACGTAAAGTCCTTAGCACAATACCTTAACCTGTGTCTGTTTAGAACCACTGGTTTTGTCCATTTCCCCCTCGCCTGCGCCAGGCCAGGCTGGCGTCCAGGGAAGGACCGATACTGGGTCACTATGAGAGCAAAAAGAGATGGCGTGAGGCAAGCTCAAGGGACCAAGAGTCAAAATCGGAAAAGCCCAGTTGGGGAGGCCCACCCAAAGTATGTACAAGGCCATAAACAGGCACCCCAGGAAAGAGGCAGGAGCTGGGGAGACAGGGGCCAAGGGTGCACTTGGCAGGAGTGAGCGGGTCAGCAGGATGCAGGGAGGGGGCTGCTCCGTGCTGCCTGGCCACTTCCCTTAGGCCCTGCTGCTGGGCCACTACGGGAACTTGGGTCAGCAGAGCCAGCCAGTGAAGAAGGCAACACAGCCATTGAACAAATTTATTCATGAGAAAATTCAGGATCTGTCAGGGAGACAACCTACTGGTTACAAGCTCCAGAAGCTCTTGTCAGAACAGCCGTGAGGGTTGGGGCACCCCCAGGCAGGGTGCTGGTGGGGCTGATACCCACTCTGGGGACAGATGAGCAGACACAGGCAGTTCTGGGTACTGATGTGGAGTTCTTCCTTGCCCACCTGCCCTGCCCCGCCCCGTCCAGTCCCCCTACCCCCTCTAGGGTTAAAGTGCAGCTGGGAGTGGCGAGGCTAGTGCGATGGGGCAGCCAGAGAGCTGCAGTGGACATGGCTGCCCTCAGGAGCCCTCGCCCCGCCTCTTGTTTCTTGAGGCTCAGCCAGAGTCCATCCCACTCAGGACTCTTGTTGGGATCTCTGAGTAAGGGAGACCTCTCCCTACCATTGGACATTTAGAGAGTTCCCCCTACAAGGTAAGGCTGGCTCCATCAGCTGAGGAGCCCAGAACGTGGGGAGCAGCAGGAGGCACCAAGATCTCAGAGAAGAGGGAGGGACACTCTCCGGTGGCCATGGTCTGGGGGTCATTCCCACCCCCTAGCCCAGAAAGGCTCCTCCCACGCCTCCCTCCACCCCCTGGAAGCCAAGGAAGCCAGAGGCCTAAAGAGCCTACCCCAACCCCCAGCTCCAGGGCCATGAGTCAGCAGGGTCCTGCCCAGGCCTGACTCCCAACCATGCATGTAGAGAGGGCCACCTCAGTGCCACTGGAGAAGCTGCCTGGGGTGGAGTGAGGTGAGAGGCCTTTGAGAAAGCCTGTAGGCCTGAGCTCCCTGCTTCTGCTGGATGGTCTTCCTGGCCCGGACCCGGTACCCACCCTCAGCCCAGGGCCCCACTCCACCGTCTGCACCCCAGGGGCCCTGCCCCACTAGAGGCTGCCAGGGACTTAGCCTGGCTCCCGCCATCTTGAATGGCCTCACCCCCACCTCAGCAGCTTAGCCAACTTCCTCCCCCTCCCAAAGGCACATCTCCGGGAGGCAGAAAGGAAGAAACCCCCCCTCTGAAAAAGAACCCTGAAGACCTCTGCTTCCTCCCCCCACTCTTGAATATATTAAATTGTGCAGCTTGGCTCTAACCCCTCCCTTCAGATCTCCATGGCAACCGGGAAGCATTCCAAGTCCAAGTCTGAATCCAAGTCCATCCAGTGCCAAAGGGGGGCTTTAGCCTCTCCCCCCACTCTTCTCCCAGCATTCCACAGGGGACGAGAGGGGAGGTACAGACAGGGGCCTCAGTCCTCGGCCCCCTCTTCCTCGGCGTGGGGGACCCCAGGAGGTTCCTCAGGCTCAGGGGTCTGCCCGCCAGGGTGGGGGTGAGGATGGGGGTGGGGATGGGTGCCCGGCTGGGAGCCTGGCCCATCCTCGCCCTGCACGTAGACACTCAGCCCCTCGTGACTAGGCTCCTTGCCACACGCCTGGCAGCTGCAGTGCAGGATCTTCTCCACCAGCTTGTCCACCCTGGGCACCTCCTCGTGGCCGGGGCACTCCAAGGTTACCTGGGGGCGGGGGGCAGGAGAGAAGGGTAGAGATGTTTCCAAAGGCCTAGGGCAGGCAGGGCGGTTTCAAGGGTAACACAGCCTCATGGGACACAGAATCCCAGAGGCTGCAGAAGCCTGAGTCCACCAGATCGCTCTGGGGGCCCATACCGGGGGAGAGGGAGTGAGTCCCCACAGGTGCCACCTGCCTCGTCTCCTCATTCAGTCCTGCCACCCTCCTTTCCACCCCACCCCCCGCCACAGCAGAGGGCACCCTGAGGGAAAAAGTCCAAAATGTGGCCTGCCCCTGCCTTAAATTCCCCTCAATACTCCCTACTGCACTTGGAGAAAATTCCTGAGACCACCCAGGACCTTCGTGCTGTCCCTAGCGTCACCTCGCTACCCCTGACTCCGCACCATCCCTGCCGGCTGTGCTGACTGATCTTCCTGAGACTTTGCACATGCTGTTCCCTCTGCCTGGAAGGGCCTCACCCGACCCATCCCCTACCACCTGCCCAAACTCTGCCCAGTTTCCTTCTATCCAACCTCTGGGTCTGAGGTCAGACATCACCTCCCGCAAAAGCCCCCCTCTGGAACCTCAGCTCAGCTGCCGCTCGCCCTGCATCAGCCCCATTGACATCTTCTGCTCCTCGTTACCTTCCTTTTTCCCTCCCTTCCTTCCCTTGCCCTCTCTCCTTCCACGAAGCACCTACCCCATGCCAGCTCTGGGAATACAAGGACAGGCATGGGCCCTCAACAGAACTCACGGAGTCAAAATCACCCAAATGCAGATGGAAAACTGTGGATGTGACAGACGCTCAAAGAAGAGGCGCACAGGGCTCAGGGGATCGGGAAACGGGCCCTGGGAAAATGATGCCTGAGCTAAGAGCAGAAGGATGAACAGATGTTAACTAGGTGAGGAGGAGGAGAAAGGTGTTCCAAACTGAGAAACGAGCGTGTGCAAAGGCCCTGTGGCAGTAAAAGCACAGCAGGTCTGAGAAACTGAAAGGAGGTGAGTTGGTGTCAAGTGTCAAGCTAGCAAAGGTGAGAAAAGCAAAATGAAGCTAGAAAGACTGGTGAGCCAGACCACGCTGGCCTTCGTGGGGCATGGCGGGCTTGGCGGAGGCTGGGCAGCAGTACTCACAATCTCCCACATGGACTGGGCTGGCATGCAGGAGTCACAGTGCACCAGGGACTCTGTCGACTGCGGGAAGGTGTTGGGAACACTGTAGCTGAAGCACTGTCCTAGACACGCCCTGTGGGAGGAGAGGTCGCCATGCCATCACCCGGCAGAGGCAGGGGTGGGCAGCCCCGCCCTCTTCCTCCCTTCTGAGCCCCCGTCCTCATCCCCTCCACCCTCCCTTCTGTATCCCACCTGTTCTGGATGGACTTGGCCTCACAGCCGCTGTGGCCCACAATCTGGGTGATGTTCTTGGCCTCGCACCAGGCACTCTTGTCCGGGAACAATGCCAGCTTGTTGATGGGTGGTGGCGCGGCCAGCAGCACGGCGGGGAGGACAGCCCCCACCAGGACCCGAAGCATCATGCTCATGGCCTTTAGAGCCCTAGAACTGAGCACAGACTTCAGGTGAGGCCAGTCAGGCTCAGGAGGCTGGGCAGAGGGGGTCAGCAGTGTTACAAGCGTGGGCTCTGACACCTGACCGACGGTTCAAACCCTGGCTCTACCACGTACTAGCCAAGCACAACCCTGGACAAGTTATTTCTCCCATATGAACTTCAAAACGAGAGCTGCTAATAGTATGTGCATCAGATGGGTATCATAAAGCGGAAATGAGGTGTTATGTGAGAAGCCCTCCATGAAGCTAGCAGATAACACACACTCGGTGCGTGTTAGTTATTTTTAAAACTTACTAGGTCACTTTGAGCAAGTTACTGTTTATCTCTGTGCCCCAGTGTCTTCATCTAAAGAACTGGGACGGTAATAGCGTGCGTGGCAAAGGACTGCTGTTAGTACCAACTGGACACTGCCAAGCATATGCTGACCGCTGACCGAACATCAGCTGCCTCCTCACTCTGATGATGTGGGTCCTCCAGGAAACCCAAAAAACTGCCCAGAGTACCTGCCCTTAGGGGCTGGCCATCCATCACGTCTCCTGGACATGCTGCCACAGTTGTCAGTATCCTGACATCGGGAAAGCTAACCTCCGTGTTCATGTCACTATGAATTCTTGGGCCCCTGTGGCTGCCTGGGCCTCAGGTGAAAAAACTAGCCCCATACTAGACTGTATTTCTTTTTTGGATGCCCCACCCGAGCCTTGAGCCCAAGTGTACATGTATTCAGCATTATCCCCAATTCCATCCTAACCCAGTCAAGCAGGGGACAATCCAAGCTAAGCTCATGCCTCTCTGCAAACTGGCTAGGATACCAGAATTTGCCAGCAGATGGCGCTGCAGGGCAGGGTGTGTGTCCCAAGGATCCCGGGCACAAGGGACTCCTCACCCCAATGTTCCCCAGTTTCATCTTCTCTAGGTTTTGCCCCCTCCCCACCTCAAAAATATGTGGAGAAGGGTGGCTTTAGACAGATTCAGAAAGGAAAGAAATGCCTGCAAGGTGGTCCTCTGGGGAAAGGATGCTGGACTGGGAGGTGTCCGCACATGCTGTGCGACCCCGGATACTCAGGCCTCAGTATCCCCACCTTTAAGATGTGTGAGGTGCCCTGGGCCACTGGTTTCCAAGGCTGGTGGATCCTCAGAATCCCCGGGGACTTGTGGAGAGCAAGTTCTCGCATGGCCGGGAGTTTGCACTTCTAACTAGCTTCCAGGATGGTTGATACGCAGCCAAGCTTGAGAGCCAGTCCAGCTCAATCAGTCTGGGATTCTGTCTTGGGACAATCCCCAGAGGGGCCTCGGTGGGGCTGAATCAGGAGAAGGGGCCAAATAACTGTCCCACTGGTCCCACAGACACCCAGCACTAGAGTCAGGCTGGCTCCAGGCTGGCCATTCCATTCAGAACCCTCAGCCCCCTTTCTGCTAAAAGTAGCAGGTAGTTTGCAAAGTGTCTATGGTCAGGGGGGATGTTGGGGCATCGTGCCTGCTCCTGCAGTGGAAACCTAGGCGGCAGGTCAGCTGGGCTTCTGCGGAGGGCCTGGGCTGGCCTGCAAGGCTGTGACCACAGCACTCAGCTCCTGCCCCTTCTCCTGGCAGTAGGCAGAGATGTGTCCTATCTCACCAGGTCCCAATGCCTGGGTGACCCTTGCTCCAAGCCCAGCAGAGAAGGGTGGAGAGGGGAGAGCAGTAGGAGGTGAGTCTGGACAGTCTGCCCCCATCCAAGATGAGTTCGTCATGGCCCAGGCTCTCACCCACACATTTCCGGTCTCACTCACAAGACGGACAGCAAAGCCTGTGTTTTCAGTACAACCACATCCTAACGAAACAGAATAGACTTGTTCCTAACTAGCAACCTAATTTTTCAACAGGCTTAGTATCCAGGAGGCTTCCTCATGCCTAAGGATGCTCATCTGTCCCTAGGGAATTAGCCTCTGAGTCAGGGTCTGACCATGGCTGACCAAACGTTTGCCATCAGGACACAACCACCTCCTCCAGCCCTCGCACACAGCCCCTAAGAACCCAGGCTGCCCCCCAACCATGCACTCGGGTGGGCTCTTTGCTAATGGGTTTTATTTTTTGTTGGTTTATCTTTTTTTTTTTTTTTATACAGCAGTCAGATCTTCCTGAGACTTGAGAGCCAAACCCACAGATTCTCATGCCCTCCTCCCGCCCTGAAAATCACACAGCAAGTCATGGGACACCCACAATACCAGGGCAGGAAGGGGGCTCCCCAGGTCGATCCCCCTTGCTTTGCGAAGGGGTTGCCCCAGCGAGTCAGGCCAAGCAATGCCCTTCCCCTGAGCTGTGCGGTTTCATTTTCTGAGCATCTTCTAGGATGTCAGAGAAGAAGGCAAGGGGGTGGGCAGGGTAGTTGGAGTCCTCGACCCTGTGCCCACTCAGGAGCTCAGAGCCTAGAGAGAGAGAGGGGAGGGAGCGGGGTTAAGAGGAAGTTGTTCAGAGCAGGGGCAGAGATGGCTGTGGGGGGCGAGGAGTAGAGAGTCTTAATTCTGGGTTTAATGCAGGATCACAACTAGTTACCGAAGGTGGGGAGAGGAAGGGAGCTCCTGGTTGAGGGAACAGAATGAGCGGAGGCCAAGGGGCGGGAATTAGCCACGTCGCCCCACACGGCCGCTCCTTGCCTCACTGGGAGTGGTAGGAGCTGGTTCTAACAGTGCCTTGCACTGGGCACTGTTCTAAGCACTTTCACACACACTCATTTATTCAGTCCTTACAACAACTGTGCCTCAGTTGTAAGGGCTGAATAAGTGAATATACGTAAAGAACCGGTAAGCCCAGTAAGTAGTAGATAGAACAGAGATTTGAACCTGGAGGGCAGCGGGATGACCACCGTCTAGCTACCTTTGCAAATGAAAGGGCTCTCAGGGGAGGAATCAGGACATGGAGGGAGAGATGGCTCATCCAGGGAACAATGTGGAGTGGCCCGAGGCCTGGGGCTCCCTGCCCCTGCCCGGCCCCAGCGGCTGTGTCCCTCGTCTGTGTCCCTCATCCGTGTCAACCCTCCGGTGTTCAGTCTCAGTCCGGCTGGAAGCCTGGGAGCCCCATGAACAGGGTTCAAACCCCACTCCCAACTCTGCTGCAGACTGGGGTGTGGCCCCAGCTCCTCCGAGCCTTGGTGGGGTGACGCTGCCCTTCCTCCGAGTGGAGGTGTGGCTTCAGCGAGCACGGCAGCCCTGGGCGTGGGCCTTCTCACCACCCCGGCGTCCACTCCCAAACCCAAGCCCTCCGGACCCTCAGAGCCCTCGTGGGAACACCCGACGCATCCCGAGGCTGCTAATGACACTGAGTGAGTTTCCCGGGGGACACTGGCTGACCCATCCTGACACGGTGGAGACTGGAGCTCGGATCAAGGAAGGGGCCACCGGCATATCCCACACCAGGAGGAGAAGGAGGGCGGTGAATGAAAACAGGACACCTGCCTTGGCAGCTTCTCCTCCGGAAGCGCCAGGGAGTAGGGGAGCAAGAATGCAGACTTCGGGGCAGGCCTCTGGGGTCCTCTCTGTCTCCACACCG
>NW_011888817.1:260324-262242 GCF_000151845.1 Pteropus vampyrus | reverse complement strand
TGTCGAGTGCTGCCCCGCTCACACACATGCTTGTCAGGGTGGGAGCTGAGAGTTAGATCCCACTCAGACTCTAATTCTTGGGCCACTGACTAAAAGGGACAATGGGGTCCAGGGGAGACCAATCCCTTCTAGAATCCACCTCCGAGAAAACAGGCAGGGAGGACCTGGCTGCCCGGCCAAGGCTGTGCATGCTGCTGGGTGCAGAGGGTGTGGCATTGGTGGCCCTGGGCTCGGGATCAGCAAGGGTGGGGCGATCACTGCAGGTCTTGGACTGAGTGCAGGGACTTCCTTGAATGGTGCAACTGAAAAGGGGGCCTGGTTGTGTCAGACCCCCAGCCCTGGTCAGCTGGGCAGGGTTTCCCAAGCCCACTCTGGAGTCCGAGGGCAAGTTCAGGGCCCAAGCTCATCCACTGGCTCACTGTGTGCCTGGAGGCAGGATCGGCTACTGGTTAAAGACCAGGCCACCGGCCACTGGTCTCACCTCCCTAAGTCTTACGTTTGTAAACTGGGAAGCACTGCCTGGAAAGGTCCATTTTAGCAGATTCCCTCAAAGGGAATCTGGCTCCTGCGTCCTGCTTACGGCCACTGTGATTCCATGACCCCAGCCTGGCCGCAGGGTGGCCTCCTTCCTCCGTCAGCACTGGCAGAGCGAGAACCAACTGTCCAGGGGGCAGACATGCAGAGCCCAGCCCAAGCCCAAAAGGCCTGCCCGCCTCTGCCAGGCAGCTCCCCCTTCCTGGCTACAACCCCCAACCGAGACCGCGGCCCTCCTGCCTGCAGACCCAAAGCTGTCTCCAAAACAAATCTATGCTAATGAGCCGCTGCAAGGCGGGCCCACACATCTGCTGAGCACAAGTACCCCTGCAGACCTCACAGCATCGCCGCAGGTTCCCCAGCCTCTGACCCTTGGGGTTGGGGTTGAGGGTGAAGGGGCTAAACTCAGTCTGAGATTTCACTTTAAAAGAATGAGGATATATCGGCGGCAAATGTAGAGCGCCTACACCCCACCCCACCCCTCCAGCACGCAGGCCCAGGAGAAAAGAGGTCCAGACTGAAGCGGTGGGGGATGAGGGGTGGGGTTTAGCAAGGAAATGCTCCAGTGTCACCTTTTCTTTGGCCCCAACTAAAGGTAAACCACACCCAAGCAGCCCCGGCGTCTGGGGTAGTTCCAAGAGCCCGGTGGTTTGACAGTAACAAAGGATGAGGGGCTTGTTGACAAATTGCTTCCTCACCGCCACCCCCACCAGCTGCCCAGCCTTTGGCCTCGGGCCCTGACCTCTGTTTTTCCTGGGTTTCCCTTAGCTACAGGCTGGTGTCCTCCAGCTGGGCCAGGGCCTCAGAAAGCCTGAAAATGTGCCCTTTTCCCTTGTTGCCCGCCAACCCCCTGGCCACGCCAAAGCAGGCAGCTGCCCCTGTAAAAGACCAGAATCGCCCCGCCCAGGGAGCAGGCGGGCAGGTGGCCGGCAGCAGGGCCCTGTTGTCCAGGCCGCCAAACGGGGATGGAACTCTTAAGAAAACTGAGCCCCCAGAAAGGCTGGCTTCCCCTGCCCCAGACTCAATTCCAGGGGGATGACCCTGGCCAGGCCTCGGGGGCAGGCGGAAGGTAGGGGGAGGGTTTCGCTTCTCTTACCCGGTCTAGGAAACTATTCCGACTACGCCGACACTGGGGGACTATCTGAATTTGAGGTTGGGGGGTCCGGGAGCTGCGCAGACACACAGAGACCCCACAGGGGGGCAGAACGGAGAGACAGAGAAAACATACACGCAGAGACACAAACCCAGGCAAACTCAAAACGGAGAAGCAGAAAGAAAAGGACACAACTAGAGGAAGAGCGGGACGGAAACAGAGATGGAGACAGACAAATGGGGAGAGAGAGAGAGAGAGAGAAACAAAAAGGAGGCAGACGCGGAGCGGAGC
>NW_011888817.1:230408-259479 GCF_000151845.1 Pteropus vampyrus | reverse complement strand
TCCCGCGAGCCCCGGGCCGGCCTTCGGCGCGGACCGACGGCGTGGCGGAGCGGCCGGGGCTGCCTGGCCGGCGCCCTAGGGGCAGAGCAGAGAGCCCCGTGCCTCCGCTCATACGAAAGCGCCCTCCGCCGGATTTCTCTGGCTCCGACTTCTCTCCGCCTAACTTTTCCGGAGACGGGGCTGTCAGGCCGTGCCAGGCCTCAGGGTGGCAAAGATGGAGGTGTTCCTTTAGGTGGGAAACAGGCACTGCAGTCTTGCCCCGAGGGTGTGGTGCTCCAGTCTATCGAGTTCCGACACCAGGAGACTACGCTCCAGTGCAGGGCGCCCAGCCTGACCATTCCCAGGCATGCGACCCGGGTCGGGCCATGCTCTTAGTACCCTGGTGTCATTCGCCCTCTGCCCAGCCACCCTTCACCCCGGGAACTTGGCTGAAGCATCCAGAGAAGGGTCAGGGAGCTCCAGGAAGGACTATTCGGAAGGAGAGCGCCAGGAAACGGACTCATTTCTCTGGCTCCTGGGAAGAGCAGCGCGCCAGGCCAGCGCCCAGCCTCACCTAGGTTGAGAGGCACCCAATTAATCCGTCTGCTCTTGGGCAACTGGGTGGCTTGCACTCAGGCCCTCTCTGTTCTGTATGCCCAGTGGAGTGACAAGATAGCTTTGCTCCTGGAGAGTAGTTGCCCAGGATACAATGCCGGGACTTGGAGATGTGCCCTCTTATCCTAGTTGTCCACGTCCAGCCTGACTGAAAACTCTCAGACTGTCGAAGCCTTGCTCACCTATCAGGAGGTTGCTGAGCATCCTGATTGGCTTCTCCTGGCCCGCTGGTAACTCCGTGATGTACTCCGGCCTGTCTATGCCCTCCAAGCCCAGCATGCATCTCCATGCCTTCTAGCATTTGTTTATGCTGTTCCCTCTGCCTGGAGGTCCCTTCACCTTTCATTTCCTGGCAAAGGCTTTCTTCAAGCACCAGATTGGAAAAGCCTTCCCAGGCCTTCAGGTGGCATTAACTTCCTCTTCTGGGGTGACCCAGGAGCAGGAGATATATACCTCTGTTAATGCTGCTTCTCCTCTAAATTGGTTGAGTAGACCTCTTTCTTCCACTAGACCATGTGCTCCTTAGGGTGGGGATCACAGGGGTCACGGGATTTCAGCGTCCCTAGCGCTTAAGGTGGAGCCAGACAAGGTATACAATGTATCTGACTGAAGAAGTATCCCCTATAGGTAAGTGCTTCCATGAGCATAACTATGATCATCATAACAATAACATACCTATACTGACCACCTCACTATATGCCTGGTCCCGTTCTTGGCACTTTCCGCCCACACACTAAAATCTACGAGATAAACAGTATTGTTATCCCCGTTTTATAAGTGGTGGGGGGGAAGACCTAGAGAGAGGTTAAGTAACTGGTCTAAAGTCACACAGTAAGAGATGATGCCAGCTACTGTCTGTTGGATGATCACATTCCAGAAAGCCCAGCATCATACATAACAGGGGCTCAGGAAATATTTACCGTTTTGCTTACGACCACCATTTTCAATGTGGATCCTGGGTAGGGCGGGGAGGAGATGTCTACATTCTGTAAAAACCCACTCCAGCATGACAGGAAGCTAACTGTATAGCCTAATGAGCTTTCAGATCTCACAGAGCCAGGAGTAGAAGCCCTTGACAGTTCAGCCATCGCGCTCCCAAATGCAAGGAGGTTCTAGAGCAATCCCAACTGCCTAATCAAGGATATAGGCTTGGGGTTGAGTCACACCTGTCTGGCAAAGACTGGTAATTACAGGAGGGCCACAGTGTGGGCAGGGGTCTAGAAGGTGCCTTGTTAATAGTATCAACAGCTGCCATTATGGGCCAGGCATTGTGCTAAGCACTATCAAATCTTTGCCACAGTCCTCTCATTATTCCCATTTTACAGGTGAGAGAAGTCGAGGCATCAGAAAGTGTGGTTCGCTGCCCAAGATCACGTGGCTAGTGACTGACAAAGTCTAGACTTGAACCCAGTCAACTCCAAAGCCTGCCCGCCACACCCTCCTGGCTGCCTCAGAGCCCCTCCCCGTGCAGGATGCTACACCGCTGGGACCCGGTGTGGTGGAGCCCCAGCAGGAAAGGCAAAACCTGTCACGTTACAGTGGAGTCTCCGAGCTCATGGAGATGCACCTGGTTGGCAGCGGTACGCCAGTTGCCCCGACAGGCCTGGCTGGCACAGGGCACGGGCCTGGAGCCAGAGCCTGCTGGCCCTGGGCCAGCCTCTTGGGGCCGAGGTAATGTGGGGCCCAGAGCTGGGGTGGAGGGCCGAGAGCCTCCCTCCCCAGCTCATTAGCAAACATCTGGGCTCAGGAAAATGACCGACCTGGAATGTGACTGGGCTGTGGGGAGCTGCTCCCTCCCAGAGGCAAGGGAATGCGAGCTCCCTCCCGCAGGGCACGGGCTCAGGCCAGCTGTTTCCTCTAATCCCATCAGCCCGGCCTCGACAGGGGTCCAAACCTCTGCTCTCTCCTGGAGAAAGAGTGAAAACAAGCAAAACGCCTTCCTTCCCGGTCTGCCCCACTGAATCAGAGGGTTGGTACTGGGGCCCAGAACCACAGCCCCTCCCTCTTCTGCAAGGTGAAGACCAAGGGTGTCCACACTTCCAATTCTGGAGCTGGGAGGAGCCGTTAGGGCTCATCGCGGAAAGTTCTGAAGTCTTCCTGCTTGGGTTTGAATCCTTGTTCCATAACCCACTGACTCTGGGACTCTGTGCAAGTTATTTCACGTCTGGGCCTCGGTTTCCTCTCCTGTAAAACACAGCTGGCATGGTGTATATATACTCTACAGGGTTGTTACCAGGAGTCACTCGTTTACTTAACAAATATTTATCATGCCTATTATGTGCCAGATGGGCACAAAGGTGTCAGAGACACAACAATGGACTAGACCCATAAGGTCCCAGCCCTCGAGAAGCTTAAGTTCTGCAACAGGTAGGCAGAGAGTGTACAAGCAAGCAGACAAATGGGTTTCTCATAATCAAAGTGTTTGTTATGAGCTAAGTGAGCCAGTGGTTGAGGTGCTGGGAGAAGCCTCCAAAGACATCTCAAAGAGGTGACGGTTAAGGTAAGATGATGAGAGAGCGAGCCAGAATCCAAGGAGATAAATGGATGCAAAGTGCTTGGCACAGTTCCTGGAAAATAGCACATGTTCCAGAAAATGAAAGCTATTTTAGGGAGGTTTGTGTATAGCAGAGGGAAGGAGGTTGAGTCAGAGTCCCGGGATCAAGCTCGGGCTCTAGCACAAAGCTTTCTCACCTTACTCAAACAGTGCACTTCCTGAGCCTCGGTTGCTTCATCTGTGAAATAGGAATTTTAATAGCACCCAACTGCAGGCTTACTTCAAGAATTCACTGAGATGTGTACAGAGCCTGGCTGCTAGGCTCTCAGGAAGTGGTAGCTACTATTGTTGCATTATCCTTTCCCATGGTGGAAAAGGATTTGCCTAAATTCACTCAGCAAGAAGGCAGTAGAATCAGAAATTCTGTCTTACCCCATGGAGAGGGTAGAGGGCACACAGTAGGAGGTAGAGATAGGAGCGAGCTGGTGGAGAGAGCCTTGAATACCAGGCTAAATAATTTGGACCTATAATCTGTACATTATTGGGAAGCCACTGAAAATTTCTGAACAGGAAACAATGCACATAAAACAGTGTTAAGAATGATAACAGTGTTTAAGGCTGAAGGCTGGCAGGCCATTGGTAGACTTGTAGAGATTCTGGTAATATGGAAACAGTCCTCCAAGGTTCCCCTTCCTCCACTGAACTGGGACTTTACAGGTCACAGGTCCAGGCCCAAAAAAAAAAGTTTTATGGCTGCTTTCTGGGGCCCAGGAAAAGAGTCAAGAGGCCTTCATAGATGTAGCTACTGATTGACATGTTCTGTGCCTTGCCTTCTGGGGCTCTATCTCCTGGTCTTCAAGAAGTGTATCTCCGTGGATAAAGGAAAGACCTATAATTACATTTTTACTCCTTGACAGGAGAATTTTTCCTGGTAAAACAAGTAGAACTTGGTTTTGATCCATGAAGTCCACCATAGAGAGAAGAGGAAGTCTGCGACAGTGTAGGTCTTTATTTCTGTGATACAAAAGAGTCTGTCACATGGTACCACAATTGATATACTTCCAGTTTAGATGGAGAATTGTTCTTTTGATCATAATTCGTTGCACAAGTGATTATATCATAATCTTATTTTGATATAATCTACTTCCCTCTTCTCCTCAATAAGTGTCTGACCTCACAGCTGTACTGTGAGGCAGGAAGGGATCACTACAGCCGCCTCACAATGAGGCCCAGAGAGATCAAGTGACTTTTGCAATGATTACACAGTGATCCAGGGAAGCAGTGCAGATAGTAACAGTGGATGCTGTATAGTAAGAATGTGCGGAAGCCTTTCTTTGGATTGAAAGTCACTGACCCATAGAAATGATCAGTCTGGGCCACCCATTTAAACAGGAAGTTCCTTTAGGAGTTTTAAAAATATAGAAAACATTAAACCACCTCACTGGAAAATAGTAAGGATAAAACTAGGCCATAAATATTATAATAAAAATGTACTCTGGGTCTTGATCAGAGATAGAGGCAGCAGAAAAGACAGAAGGTGAGGACGGAAACTGGAAGACACATGTAGCCAAAGACTGAGCGAGACCGGAGAGCACACACGCACACTGACCACCTGGCAAAGCCCACAGAACACTTCCATTCATCAACACACACAGGGGCCAAGATCTCATTTATAAATATTCTCTTTAGAAGTTAAATTCCTAAAGCCAGGTTTCTCATTGTTAGATGAGGAACTTATGGGTGGGCGGGGGGAAGGCCAGACTAACCCTCGGTTTTGGATCTAAGATGTCGGTACAAACTCGAGGTCACACACACATACACAGACACACATCCATATACACACACCCATTTCCTAGCTCTTTCTGCTGAGAGGCCTAGAAGCAATGAGCACACTTCCAGATCTTGGTTTCTAACTATCTACCACTCTCCACTGAAAGAACTAGCTCCTTGGAGAAATGGCTGATTCCAGGGCTGGGGTAAAGCAAATGTCCAGGGCTTAAAGAATGGAGTGGATATGTCAAAATGATATGGACGCCAGCTAGAAAGGGCACCTATTAAAAAAATCTGGACAATCTGAGTAATAAATATCGACAGTAATGGCTTATAATCAATTTAACAAAATGAAAATCCATGAGTCCATAACGATATCGATAAATGAACAAATAAATGGGAGAGAAGGGCAAGTTCTTCCTCACAGAATGTCAAGTAATAAGGAATGATGAATTCAGAAGATCATCAATGGACGCTAAAGCTCATAATGCTTTGATAATAGGACATTTACAGTCTCGAAAGTGTCTCCCCACAATTTTCCTTATTCGTTACAAAGAGAAAAATTATAAATTTACAGTGGAGAAACCAGGCAAGCACCACTCTAACCAAGTGACTAAGGTTCTCATCACTTACATTGAGACAAGTGGACATCATGATACACTGAAAAGGGCACATCAACATCTCTGCCAAAACTGCAGAACCTGAATCCAATCATGAGGAAACCTCACATAAACTCAAACTGAGAAACATGCTACAAAATTACTGGCTTGTACTCTTCAAAAATGTCAAGATCAAGGAAGAAGTCTGATGAACTGTTCTGGATTACAGAAAGAGACTCAACAAGTAAATACAATGCATGATCCTGGACTGGAGGAAATAGCCAGACCATATAGTATTTCGACAATTTACAAAATTTGAATATGTACTGTGGATAATACCATTGTATCAATTTCCTGATTCTGATCATTGCACTGTGGTTATATAATGTTCTTATTCTTAGAAAATGTACATTAAAGTATTTAGGAGTAAATGGGCATGATGACTCCAATTTACTCTAAAATGGCTCAAAAATACTATACACATACACAGGAAGATAAATTAAAAATATATGAACAATTGGTAAACATGGATAAAGGTTACAAAAGAGTTCCTTGTATTATTTTCACAACTTTTGTGTAAAATTTTATCAAAAACAAGTTACAAAAAAATTTAACCCCTTAAAAGTAAAGTATAAAAGTGTAAATATTACCACTATACATTATAAAAAGAGTTTTCATTTTCTACCTAATGGTGGGTGCATTTTACTGTTTGTAAACCATGTTTAAAAAAAACCTAATGGAAAAGTGTGTATGGTTTTTAAGATGCACAGGTTAATAAAATGATGCTTTACTACATTTACAAAGATTTGGCAAAATTCATCAGTAACAATGACCTGAAGCTCTGGTTGACAACTATGTTTCTGATTAATAAACACAGGAATTATTATTTTTATTTTTTAACAAATACAGCTGACTTAAAATTGGATCAACTTATTCTTATCAATTTAAACTCAAACAGAACTGACTGATCAATTTTAACTAGTCCAATCAGGTTTGTGTCAAATCAGATTTAAACTGGGTCAAACCATTCCGAATGATCCTTCCCAGTTTAAACAGCTTTCTACCACCACAGGGAGTAGGTAAGTGTCTGGGTTCGAGAATCAGTAAAAATCCCACCTGTATCACCTCTTAGCTGTTTGTCCTTGGGCAACTTAATTTATCCTTTCAAAATCTGTCCGGTCTATAAAATGAGAATAACAGTACGTCTCTCATAGAATTATTATAAAAATCAGGCATCACAATGTATGTAAAGCCTTAGAACAGTAACTGGCATAGAGTATGTGCCCAGTAAATACTATTACTATATAATATTCATCATTTGAAGTGATCAAATTAAGTTCTGCTTGGCTCCAACTGGCTAGACCAGGAATAGAGAAAGATGACTGATAATGAGTTCCTTTTTCTAGTCCCAGTTTCTTCTCTATTAAAGACTAACCCCTGGCCACTCCTGAATTCCTCCTAGAATTCTCGACATCACCATCCCCCACTTACATCTTCTAGCTCTGAACCCCCTATGTGAGGACCACATAATTGAGCCAATTATCCTGAATGCAAATGTTCAGTCATTGTCCTGTTTCCTACCATGCCAGAAGCTCCTTGAGGAGTTTCTTGTGTCCTCCTCCCCTCTTCCCCTTCTGACTCCGAATGCTATGCTCTTCCCACAGTATAGCCCTGCCTCTCCCTGGGCCCCCGTCTGTCCTCTGTCCTCTTCCTTGGAGGCACTTTACCACTGTAACTGTTATCACTGACTCTCACACTTGCTTCATACAGAGGCTGCTCAGTGAACATGGGAACTTCTGCCCTGCTCCTGCCCAGGTCTGTTTACCCTGAAATCATCCTTTGGTGTCAGAGGGGAAGTGGTGCTTGCACACACTTAAAGAAAAAAGTGGTGATAGCTTCCAGATGAGTTTGTTATTCTAAATTTAACATTCCTTTTGGTACTTAGAATTTCCACTTTCTCCTTCCCAACCCTTTGCATTTATGTAATTAGAAAGCATGCATCAGGAAACCAGTTGTATCTCAGTATCATTAAGAAGGAAGGCTGTTCCAGCCCCATGGCGTCCATCCTTGTGGAAATACTTTGCAGAGTTTATTTGGACAGGTTCAAAAATAGTCCTGCAACAATACAATCAGATTGCACCACAACAAGTAAAATGTAATTATAGCTTGGTTACATAAAAAAAAAAAAAAAAAATGTAAACAGTGAGGTTTGAAAAAACTCAAGGCAAAATACATAGACTTTCTCTCTCATGTCCAATATCCGCATTTCCTACAAGCAGGATTTCAAGACTGCATCCTTAGATCTTTTGAAATGGATGAGAGAAGATGCCACTAAAGGAGACAGCTCAATAGAGTGTGTTCTGAGGCCATTTCTCAGAACAAAGGCAGACTTCTGCATAAGGCAAATGCAGCCTGATAAAGGCTCCCCCGGCGGGTACTCAGATTGCCAAAGTCATTCACCTAAATGAGTTCAAAATACATATTGTTCTGGGCCAAATTATACAGTGTCAGGCTCAGACTGTACATATTTATGTATGTTGGCAGAGCAGGCCACTTTTGGGGCGCCACAGTTTTATCCTAGTATCCTGTGCCCAGTTGGGTTCCCATCACTCTCTTCCCAAACTCATGAATTTCCTTGTATTTGGCTCCAGAAGGGCAGACAAGAAGCAAAGTCAAAGTTTCACTATCCCACAAGGGAACAGGGCCCTAGAGGACTTGAATTTCTACTGAAACTTAGAGTGCAACAGAATGTGCGCCTTTGCCAACAAGCTACAACTTTCTGAAGGTTGGTTTGAGATGGGGGCAGGGAATGGGGACGAGACCTAGCATTGTGCTTTGGGCCAGTCTCCGCTATGAGCCACAAGGCGGGACTAGAAAGTACTCTGGAATTAAAACAAACAGCCAATGCTTCCTTTGGCTGGCCTTTGCCCAGAACTGCTCCCTCACAGAGCTGACCAGTTTCTCAAAACACATAAGTGGTATTTCAAAGATGCTGGGCAAAGGGATCCATCCAAATAAATGCCTAAAACCTAATAACTAATGAGATGGAGAAACCTGATTCTAGTGTCCATTTCCACTCCATATTCTTATGACATATCTAGAGAACTAGTGGGCATGTTGTGTTTTTGTCTTTTTTCTTTTTCTTTCTTTCTTTTTTTTTTTTTGCAGGGACCTGTTATTCTTTTCTCTGCCTGGAAAAATTGGAGGGAAATATTAACTTTTAAAGCAAATATGGAGAAGATGAGTGTAAGGGATGAAACAGGTTGCAAGGCTTTTACTTTCATTACATGGGTTGTCCTGATCATAGAATGAAGAGGGCAAAGTGAAAAACAGAGTGGCTGTAGCAAGCCATAGCCATGACTTATATAATCCTGGGCTCAGGCCCATCTTTGGGCTTTAACTGACCCAAAGAAACAAAAAAGCCCAGAGAGCAGAGGATCCTGGACAGTTTGTAGGGCAGGGAGCCACTGTTGCCTCTTGTGGTCCAGAGCTTAGCACACCTTTCAGGAAAGAGGAGTGAAGTGAAGGATGAGGGAGAGAAAAATGAGCGGGCATTTCTACCTTCAATCTACTCATTACAACACTTGCAAGAACGGTCTCGTCGCTGTTCCAGAACTGGGGTCAGACACTAGTTCTACCCTGGTGCCAGCCTCGTCCCTCCACACCTCTCCCCATCCCTCCCACCTCTCCCTGTCCCTCCACACCTCTCCTCATCCCTCCCACCTCTCTCCATCCCTCCACACCTCTCCTCATCCCTCTCACCTGTCCCTTGCCCCTGCACGCTCTGGCTATACTGACCTACCTGTAGTTTCCCAACTATAACAGGCACTGCCAGGATTCCAAGCCTCCACATAAGCTACTTTCCTTCTCTCTCTCGTCTGCCTGGAATGTCCGAGTCGACTTCAAGTCCAGTCCACGTTATTCCCTCCTCCGCCAGGCCAACCTAAGGAGACTCGGTTCCTTCTCCATCGTTCTCACTGCACTTGGTCTACAACCCTCCTCTCTTCCGGTGCCCAAAGAGTTGGCATGTCTGTCTCTCCATCAAACTCTAAGCTGCTGGAAGGCAGGGACTTGTGTCTTGTGTTTTCATCCATTTATCTCTGCTGCCTATAACAGTGACTAACTCATGGCAGATGCTCAATCAACATTTACAGGATAAAGGGACAGGTGGGATCAAGGTCTGTCCATTGTAATTTCATTATAAAGAGAGAGAAATGGATAGGAAAGACTGAGTTCTGGGGCTCTGTCTATTTTCAGAAGCAATCGCTTCAACACTCCTTTTGTGTCTAGCCTCCCTAGTCCAAGTGGAACCAAAGGAATAAACTCAAAGAGGGCATTAGCAGTGGCCCTTTTGTCCTCAAACTTCACTGCTATACAAAGATAAAATCAACCCCAAATGTGGGCCTCCAGCCAGATGAGTATGCCACACACTCTGCCTAGCCCTCAGGACAAAGCTCCCAGCGCTGAAGCTTGGACTGTGTCAAGCTCCATGAAGCTGCGGGTAACTGGAGTGAATATCAATGGAGTGAGCTGTTGACAGTCAGGTGGCATACCCTGCCAACAGGGCCAGCTAGCTGACCTCGGCGCAGTTGGCACAGCTGAAACGTGCCCTGCCAGGCCCACTGGTAAGAACAACATACAGGTAGTAAAGAGCTGCTAGAGCAAGGCAAGGCTCCTCAGGACATCCTTCACCTTCATCAGACAGCACAGGGGCAACCTCCAACCTCCGATTTATGAGGTGGAAGCAGTTCTAAAATTTACACATTAGGGGGTGAGTGGGGAGGGGTGCACAACGGCTGTGGTTTCAAGAAGCTTCTCAGAGAGATTGGGACCAGGCGGTTACAGCTGCTGGCAGTTCAAATATCATCTTCCTCATGCTCACAGACCAAAGGCGAAGAAATGCAGGCAACGCACTGGGCTGCCTATTTTTGTTTAATTTATTTCTTTTAAGACCACCTCCTTGCAATTTCCAGAGAGAAAATACAAAACAAGAAACAGACTTGGTTTCAAATACATAAATAGTGTGCTGGAGTTTAAAGCACTGCTGATAACATTGGTACAGAAGAACATCAGCTTACTCCAGGGCACTTCAGTATTCCTGAGGAATAAACATGATTTCTCCTTTCCTCCCACTGGGATGTTCTCAGGTGTAAGTCATTGCTCCTGTTCCTGGTAAAGAAAGGACACTCAGGTTAGAACTGTGCACAGTATCTGACAGCCCTCTCTAACTTGTTGCTGCAGGTCAGACCCCAGGGACCGATGGGCTCAAAACTTTACCACCCTGTTTGCTTTCAAACCATCTCACAAGAGGACTGTGTATACCCCACCCAGGTGCTTAAGACTGACTCCCCAGTCTCTGAGGGAGGAGAGTGGGAAAGGGGCAGAACAGGGCTAAGCCATCGGTACTTGGAAAACGATATTCCTAAAACCCATAGAAGGGATGGATCACAGGTGAGTGGAAAGAGCATGGGTCTAGAATCAGCCTACTAATGGTAGGGTCTTGGGCAAGTTTCTTAACCCCAGTTAAGATTCATATTTCCCATCTTCTGAAAAGATAATAAAACCCCTCACAAATTTACTGGGGGTGGGGAGGTCTAAAGAAAGAATATAAAGCACCTAGGATGATCTACAGGGCATAGCAGGGCACACAACAAGCAATTGCCATAATATAACTACACTGAAAAAGCCCCATATTGAGATTTCGCTCCCTTCTTTAGAGAATGGAGGATGACAACATCAAGGCACAGACTCAAGTTCAGATAAAGTTACAAGGCCATTTTGGAGCAGTACACACAAGGCTATAAAAAAAATGTTAACAATATTTTCCACAGTAACTCCCAGCCATTAAGTATATAATATGCATATAATCACCCCTGAGCCATTATCCATGGCAACTCAGTTTGGAACAATGAAAACATTTAAACAATTAAAAGACCTGAAGCTCCTCTCCCTGTTCCTTCTGATCTCCCCCATATTCGGCTGCGATGACCAAGAAAGTGAAGAGCTGGGGAGCAGTGGGAACTGCCTGCCGTCAGCGTCGGTGCCCTGCAGCTGCGCGTCTCCTTGCACTGTCCCTCTGATTATGTCACCCTGGCTGTGGCGCAGAGACGGTTCATTAACGTGGAGGGTGGCGAAAGGCCTGCCAGGCTTCCTAACTGGCCAACTCTCCCTGCTCTCAATTCTCTCTCCACACATGTACAGGACGGGCAGTGGGCAGCTGACATTCTGAACAGGTTCTAAGATAGAGGCTATGAGCTGTGGTGGGATACTGTCATTTGAGATTTGGTGAAAGCTTCTGACCAGAATTGGGACACTCATTTGTACCACATTTTCTGCTCTACTTGTTATTATGATGGAACAATGGACAAGCCGATCACCCTTTTTTGGTTGGCCTCAGCTATAATAACCTACATTTGTATTCGTATAGCACCTCGCAGCTTAAAAACAGTTTCACATTTAATTCTCGTAACAACTGTGTACGTAGAAATAATTAACCTCATTTTATAGATAGAAAAACAGAATCTCAGAAGTAAAAAAACTCAAGATAACATAGGAAGCGACTGAGGGACCAGGACTCACATCCGTGTCTCCTGGCTGCTGTGCTCTGTCCACCAGCTTCCAGCCCCTGCTCAGATCATAGCAATTCCAGCTCAAGGGTAACCTAGATAGTACGATTGATTCTACGTGTCCAGGGCATGTGAAGTTCTTCAGTGAAGTTAGTATTGCTATAAAGGTTATACCTTAGTAAGCCTGAGGCCATTACATCTAACAGGATGTATCATTTACTTCATTCATCCATTTTATATTTGAATGCTTACTTTGCTCCAGGCCCTGGGGATATAAAAATAAACACATCCCTCTGTCCTTGAGTCCCCAGCTTCCCATGATCCCTTCACTTAAACCCCATGGTTCAAGTGAAATGGAAAACGCTGCTACACACAAAAACTTTGGGAAATTTTTCGTCTGGTCTGCATCAGTTAAAAACCATCTACAGACAAGGACTCCAGCAGAATTATGTGAGGCTTCCGGTCAAGAACCTGCCCTCGTCAATAAAAAGTAGAATGATGGCCGAGTCCCAGAAGTCTTTAGGTTTAGCTTCAGTGTGTGAGATGCTTACAGGGTGCTCTGAGATCTTGAACAAAAGTGCTACTTACAGATATTTAACACAAGTCTACTTTACCACAATATAACCTTCCGGGCAGGTCTGTCAATTCCAGTCTGTTAACAGGTGAGTCTGTATCTGAATGCACATACGCATCTCAAGGTACAGGGGAGGGGAGAGACGTTAGGCACCAAAGCCGAGTCAATATCACTAAAGGCCAAAGAACAATTAGGATCTCAGTGGTGCCACACGACACACAGTTTATTAATTATATATACTATAAAGAATTCTTCGAGGACTTAGGAGAAAACTGTTTTTCTTTGGAAAGAAAGAGAAATACCAATTCTGTACATACTTTGACATATTTTCCATGTAGAAGATACGGAGCCTGGAAATCATGCTGACAGTTGGAGTAGGCCATTCCCAAACCCATGCCAGAACCAAAGGCTAACGGCCACATTTTTCCTAGTGAGCAGAAAAAGGAAAATCTCAATAGGGAACCATTAAGAGAAGAGAGAGCTTTTTCTCTGGCTTAAACTACATTTGCTTAGGATTCAATAAATATTCAACATACATCACACAGATGACTATACTATGCCACATTTTGCCAATATTTCATCAATGGTCAAAAAAAGGGAGCAGGAATCTATGAGTAAACTCATTAGTTTAGGAAGTATCTATTAAGTACCTATGCTGCCAAGTTTAACATATTAATAATGGTACATCTGAATGTTATATAATGGTACAATGTGAAAACAGTAGACGTTTAACTTCCAATCATTTGTTCGTTTTAACTATGTTCTTAACATTAGCACAAATAATACCGCCTTTCAGTAAGGTACTTGAATTTTTAAAATATGTAAGAATTTAACTAATATTTACATATTTTGATTACAGTGTCATGAGGTTTATTCATGACAATACCGTAAATGGTTATTTCACATCGGCACTATGTGTCAGTTGTGATTCTCTCGCTATGCATTCCCCACCAGTTCTTCAGGCAAAGAGGTCAATATCCAAACTTCAGAAGTCCTTCCACAGAATGAAAGGGACATCGCCAGCCCTTTGCTTAGGAGAGTTTTTGGCCAAAAAGCATGTGTGTTTCTGGTCCACTTATTTTTATTACCAGCAGAACTCTCATTTTCAAGTCCCTTTAGAAAAAATTATAATTAATTAGAAATATATGAGCATGCAGATTGGGCCAAATGACTCACTGGCATAAACCACAGTCTTTTAAAGTGATATCATATTTAAGATATCAGGCACCCTGACTCAATGCCCGGGGGGAATTCTGGAGATGTCCAACCCATTCTGACCTCTTCTGAGTCCAGGTTCTTTGTCTAGCTCATTTACAGTGGCCTACCTAAACCCATAAATGAATGGGTTGGCAGCCATGTAGATGTAACTTCCAGAAGTGTCCCTGCTATGTGTATATACACACTAGGACATTATATTGAAAAGGTAGTAGAGTCACACTTACTTTTAAAGAAGGTAAGTGAGAAAACAAGTCCTAATCCAAAACCAGTACCTACAGAGAGGGAAGAAAAACAAGTTCAATCTCATAATAGTAACGACATAAATAAAATGAACATTTCATAAATGTGAACATCTATAAAATAGATGCTCCCCACCCCCAACTTGGCACAGAGTTGATTTTCTCATTTCTAACCTTCCTTCCTTCTTATTGTCAGAGGCTTCACAGATGCCTTGGTCCCTTGCCCACAACAGAGGATAAAAACTTTATTCCCCATCTGTCTAGACGAGTCTTGGGGTTGGGAACAAGCCAAGAGAGGTCCTGAGGAAACACTCTCTGCTCTGCAGTGAACGGCCAGCCTCCGGCATCTCGGGCTCTCCTACCCGTCTTCAGCAGGGGCGTCACAGCCAGAATATCACATAAAGAGTGTCAGCGGAAGCTCCTCTCGTCATTTCAGCACTCTGAGTGATGGCTACTTTCTCAGGAAGATGGAAAGGAGTGATCCAGAACAATACTTAAAGGCTGTCACAAGTCAGAGTACCCAGAGGGAAAGCACTTTCTCAAAAGTCCCAAATGTAGAGGTTAATCCCTCCCCCCATTTAACTCGCAGGGCATTTTCAACCACTATCTTTCAAAATAAAAGCACACACACACGAGCCTATTTTAATGGCCTGGTAGGAAAAAATCGTAAATACCTAATTTTAAATTAAACTTCAAAGGAATCTGAGCTTGGATAAAAAGACCAAATCCTCATTTTTACCAGTATTTATTTCTCAATCCCTGATTTTCTAGTGCTACCATCAAAATTTTTGCTAAATCTACACATCACCTGCACAATTATTTAATAGTTTTCTTCAAAAAGAAAATCAATGCATGTATTTAATTAAATAACTTCAGCCTCAACTTAAATAATAATATTGATGTAGTCATAGGTTTGAAGCTAACTATATTTTTTCCATGAGTTGTGTTAAATCAATGTACAATCGTCAAAATATTTGCCTGTGGTACCACTTCAGAAAAAAGAAATCACCTCACATACTGTAGTGATACATATCCCAGACTTTGAGATAAACTTATTTCCCATTATCAAAAAAATTATACATGCCAAAGAAGAGAACCAAATCCGATTCTTATATTCTTCAGCCCTGACAACTGTTTTCAGATCTTTCAGAGCATTCTGATGCTCTTTACCAACTGTCTGTTCCATAGTCCAACAGAGCTCCTTACTAACGTCTTTACAATTAAGCACCAGATAAAAGTTCCAGTTCTCACTTGCCTTAATGATTTTCAAATCTGTGCTGTTGAATTCCAAGAGCTTCTCTGTCTAACCATGACTTTGGGGCTACTACACTGTGAATATTCAATGTATTCCCTGTCAACCGACCTGAACTTCACTGCTCCCAAAAACACATAGAGCTTCCTCACCAACAAGCAAGCTAAACCACGTTTTTCTTGATCCACCTATGAAACAATCCAGCTGATGTTGGCCAGAAGAAAGTATTTATGCTCCTTACCCAGAGTGATTTCTGATAATACTCCCCTACCATATACACGTGGTCATGATATATGTTTCTTTCCTAGGACTATATCCTATACTAATATAAATTTTAACTAAAAAGCATTTCTTTGTCCTGTATAATAGACCCTGCATTATTAGGTACTAGTTTGGTAGCCAACTTTAATATGCAATATCTGAAAATTACTCATGCCACCCCAATTTCCACTAATTTAATAAAATGGTAGAAAACTAATCAGTTTATAGACCACAACAGTTAAGCCATTCAAGGCTGGTATAATGAGAAGGAAAAGGAACTAACATTTCAGTATTTCCCGTGAGTACCCAGCATCCCCCATTTTCCACGTGCAGTAAGTAACTTGCTCAAGGAAACTCTGTTTAGATAATGGAAGAACAGTGAACTGGACCCAAGTATGCCAGACTCCAAAGCTACTATACCCACTATGTCATGACGCTGGATTCCCCTACAATTTCAACCCCTAAACAATCACTATTTCCCAAAGGAAACTGGAACATCAAGATGTCTACTGCCAGTACAGTAAGATACAGACAAAAAACAAACTGTGCTTCCCATTTAACAACCCAGAACGCTAGGCAATAAGGGTAGTAACGAGTCTACACCAGGCCAAAAGGGCTTGTTCAGATCCATTTCTAGACTAATCCAACCGCATGGGTCACAGACACAAGTCTACCTGGCAAGCATGATTCAAGAACTTCAGAGAAATGAGAGCTATCACAATTGACATTCCTGAGGAAGGATTTGCTGCTGCTTGGTTTATAAAATGGCACAGGGTTCAATCTCAAAGGGATTTGCCTCACCCCCTTGCAGCTGAAAGATGAGTAAGACAGTAAACTGGTAACTAGAAAATGAGGTAAAGGATTTGGACTGGCTTACAGATTTCAAACCAGGCAATGGGATGGGGAGATAGGCCAGTAAAAACATAATGGCTTACAATCAGAGCTTTCGGTCTTTTCCATCTGGAAGGCAATAGTTTGGCAAACGAATCAAAAGCCCCAAAGGAAAATATTTCAGCTTTTTTCTTGTCCCTCTAACTCCACGCCTGTCTCTTCTATCCACGCCCCCCCCAAGGAAAGAAAGCTCTGATGCTCCACTTTCCCTAGCAGTAGACGAACATGATGCTACGTCCACTGCTACCAGTATCGCTCAACCACGAAGATGAGAGATGTTTCGACATCAATCGATACAGAGTTAAAAACCTTTCATCTCTAGACTTCATTTAAGTTCCAGTACATGCCCAACCACCTAGTTTTGCTCCTACAAAAGGCACTTGTCTGCAAAGATAAATATGAGATCAAAAATCACAGTTCAGACTAGCCAATAGGCAGAGTGTACGCTACGATCTTAGTTAAACTGGGCTGCTGCATCTTCGACAATTGTTAAGAGTGACGCCCCATTTCTATATTTTTTAAGACACAAAATAACAAGATAATTCTCTTCAGAAAAGAAATAATACAAAAAAAAAAGAATTTTTAAATGCCAATGTTTTACTTAAAGTTAGCTATCTCAGTTATTTAAGAGATAAACAATGGTGGGACTGCTGATGAGTTTTACAGGTTCAAGTTCTCACATGCTCAATTTTCTTTTAAAAGGCAACATGTTGCTTCAAAGAAAGTCCCACTTGATCAGGGGACACCAACTCTGCAGCTGTTTCCACTAAAGATTGGCACCTCTAGGCCAGGCTTAAACTTTAGAACAATAAAACTTGAAAGGTTTTGTCTTATAATAAAAACAAACCAACACGGATAAGAGAAGAGTTTTCTCTGACTTTGGTCACTTTTTTCTGTTGCTGCACGACAAGCTCCCTTAGAGGAAAAAAGCCAAAGGAAAAAGTACAAAGCATTTTTCACCTTCCCTGGAAGCAAATATTTAACTATGAATACAGTTTATATAACTTTGCCTCCCCCCACTCAAGCTATTACTGTTCTTTTGGTCCATGCTGTCTGGGATGACAAATAACACTAAAGTAAAGAAATACCTGATTATAGGTACACATCTTCCTCATGGCAAAGTCCAGATATGGAGGAAGTAGGGGGGCAAGGCAAACACACACACACACACACACACACACACACACACACACACACACACGGAGGAGCCTTATGGAATTGACATTAGGCAAGGAGCCCACGCTCTGAAACCATTTCTTTGGAGAGGAAAAAGAATTGGCACAAATTCTTTCAAAAAGAAATTACTCCAAATCAATCTAACCCTGCTCTTTAATGCATGCTTAGTGCCCAAAAGGACATCATAAAACTGGCTAGTAGATAAATACACATTTTTAGGAAAGAACAACTCCCTAACAGTTCATCTGATACTATTTCAATAACAAAACAACAGAACTCACTCCCACTAACTACATATAAAATATTGTCTTATCTTATGCCTAACTGGATTTTAAAAGGAGTTTAAAAGAATAACAACTAACAGTATGCCACTGTACACCTTAAGCCACACTTTATGTAAGAAAGAAAGGGTAATATATGTTGACAGCTATTACTGTTTCATGTGGACAATTTCCAGTTAGTCAATGCAACTTTATTTAGAAAAATCTTTGCACTGACCATGCCACATATCATAAAGCTTTACTTCACTGAAAACAATTAGGAAGCAAACATAATCAGCAAGAATTAACAAGCAGGCTACATAAACTGATTGCAGTCTTGGGGTAGAAATGTACTTTGGATGCTAAGCTCCTAAAAAGAACAAGTCAGTGCAATACATGTTCCTGCGAAATCAACTTTGTAAAAGTTGCAGTTGCCAATGACCTTTCAATTAAGAAGGAATAACTTGATGTTTGGAGAGGCACAGAAAAAACAAATCCTCAGAAATTCTCTTCTCTTAGAAAACATTTCTACAAAATCTCAGAGGGGCAAAAAAACACAAAAAAACAAAAAAAAACAAAAAACCAGACCACAGACCCATCTTATTGGTCTATTTAGTATGTCATTTATGTGATGATTAAGATCTCATCCCACCTTACATTTAACACTTTAAACCAAGCTCCTAAATTTATAAGCTTAAAGTTGATCTGCATCTAAAAATTAAAATTGTGAAGCAACTTCATTTTAATTTGTATAACTTAAATCAAGATGTATGAGCAAAAACTATACCATGTTCAATTGGCAGTTTGTAAATATGAGAAGCTACAAGAATTACAAGCCAGTTTTTAAGATCCTAGAAGCCCTATGCCAAAGAACTTTATTCTTAAATGCCTGTAAGAAAAGATATAGCTTCCAAAAACTAAGGAACTTTCTCTGCTGCTATGTGGAATGGCAAGAACACTGCTTCCAGCCCCTGCTCCACTCCTTACCAGCTAGCTCTTCCACCTCAGGTCAATGGTTTAACCCCAGCTGGCCTCCATGTGCTCACCTGGAGAGTGAAAACAACCTTATGGGGTTGCTATAAAAGGAAAATGTAAGGTATCTAGCAGGGTCTGACACAATTCAGTAAGTGGCAATTTAGTTCTGCTACCTCTCTAAAAAAACCCAAAAGACGTCAAATGTGTAATCATCATGGTTAATCCTTTATTAATATACAACTCATTGGTTTGCTTAGGATCCCACTGTGGGCAAGCCCTAGATGAAAATCACACAGCTAAAAATCAGAACCCTTTTTGCCACTCTTTGCATAGCTGATTATATTTTCGCTGGCATTAGCAACTGTTTCCAGGAATGTCAGATTTTGAGAGATACATATTTATATATAGGGGATTGAGCTTTGCGCAGCGGCAGTTTAGTAGCCAATGAAGTTTATCTGAGGCACGATTATTGCTAATTAAATAGGAGATTGATTCCTTCAGATTCATTGCTGAACTACATTTTGCTTTAAAAAATAATATTTTCCTAGAGCTGTCTTGTGTTTAATAAAGTTATTTTTACGCTTTGAACATGGATTAATATCAAATTGACCTATTTATAATGGGCATGTTTTCCTGTTCAATCATGTTTCTATTAACGCTATTACAATCATCAAGTGCATTTGTTACGACAGAACAAACAAGAATGTGCTTTTATAGAAAAGTACCCTTGGGACTGAGTTTAGTGAGAATTACATTTCCAAGAAACATTCCTGATTTATGAAAGATGCTCGGGGCCCAATTTATGAGGGAAAAAAATAGTTTTAAGTCAGCTCCAAACTGTGTTACTTAATCCTTTGAGGCAGAGACAGATTGTCCCAGGTGTCCGTGTGCAAATGCCAAGTCATGTGAATTAACCAAGAACGCGTGCCAGACCAAAGACCCAGAGATGGTAAATTCAGTCTGTGTTATTCAGCTTCTCAAAAGTCAACATTGCTGCAGGGAATAGAGGAAATAGACTAAGAAGGTGGCTATTTTACAAGACCATAACCTTCCTATGGCTATCTACGCTAGACAGAGGCTGGAACATCTGTAGGAATTTCTCGGGTGGACATCAATCGCCATCAATCTGACCAGAACAAGCAAACCAGTCAGCAGAAAGGAGTAAAGATAGGGAGGTAAATGTGGAAGGCATTACTGGTGTGCTCTGTTTCAAGAACAGCCAAACTCATAAAAGAGTCCTTTTAAATGACTGTGTATAGCACATGATCCAACTTTCAGAATTCTGACGGCCATACAACTTTCCAAAAATGCACAAAAGAAACACGGTTGTACATATTTTACTAAAATATAATGTTAATTCACATGTAGGCATAGTATGTAGAAAATGAGCTCTGAAAACTAATTATAAAAGGGAGACTGGAAAAATGCAGAAATAAGTTTCAACAAACACAATAAAAGACAATGCATTTACATTTATTTGGGGGGGGTGCTTTGGAGATGCTAATATTTATAGTGTCAGGCACTGTATTCCGTTTCTACATTTCATTTGATCCATAGAATCACCTTTTAGGTCTATCACGATCCTGTCTTACAGAAGTAACAATATAGAGAGGGGTTAAGTGACTTACCCAAGTACACACAACTAAAAAAGGAAATTCAAACCCAGGCTGTCTGCGTCCAAAGTCATGGCTCTTCCCTATACACTGGGATAAACCTCATAGAGAGGTCAGCATAGCAAATGGGCTAAGGGCTGATAAATGACTCCAGGTGAATCCAAACCACTCGAAAGGGTATTCTGCAGCGAGCCCCTTCCCTCCCAGCACCTCCGATACCTCTAGCCCTCTTCATTAGCGTCAGTAACTGGATTCTCCTTATTCTTGTGAAAGCAAATATAAGAATTAGGGATCCATTATACCCTATGTACACATCACCATAGCTATAATGTTGTCGTCTATTCCTGATTCAAATGAAAAATTCAATGGAGAAACAAGTACCAATGCCTTTTCCTTACACCTTTACTTGACTGACATTTATTAGCATTTATTAAGCAGAAGGCACTAAGCACAGACTTCACTACTCTCGGAGCACATTCTTTAAAAAGTGGAAGTATTACGTAGCAGTTATACTTCAGTTATAAGGTTCTGTGGACTTGGGGGTAAGACAAGTTAAACATGATTGAGAATATTGGTTAGGTTACTTCCTGTGTGTCTCAGTCCTTGGGTAAGTTACATAGCATCTCCAGGTACCAGTTTCTTCATATGAAAAATAATACTGACATTAATAGTGTCTAGCCCTGACTGGGGAACAGCGAGGATGAAACAGCATAACGTGCAGAAAGCTTAGAAGAACAATATCTTGCACACAGTAACTATACTGGTCTTCTACAAAAAGCATTTTAAGAACACACTATAAGTTTAAATATTTACTGAACATTGAAGGGCAAGAACACTGGGTTCAACAAGGGTCAGAAGTAAGACAAGTCTCTTCCCTGGGGAGCTTGTGATCAAGAAGGGATAACAAGTCAGGTGTCCAGAAAACTGTGCAGACAGGTCTTCGGCGCCCTGAGGCGAGTGGGAACACATTTAGCTGGGAAGATGTTTTTAATCTTCAAGAAAGTTTAAATTAATTTAATATTAATTCAATTTACTATTAAAAAAAGAGGTGGCATTTGGGTTGTCTTAACAGCCAGAGTTTTGGGGGGAAAGGCACGCACTCTATCCGGTGGCAGAAAAGCAGGGCTTGTGCAGGGAAACGAGGGGGCGGGGGGCAGAGAGTCTAGCTGAAACATGAGGCATGTCCTGGAGAACAGGAGATAAGGCTAGAAAGGGGCGGGGGCCATTCCGAAGGCACCAGCAGCCGGCCAAGGAGCCTACACAGCGCTTACTTAATTCAGTAGGCAGGGGGATTCCACGAAGAGTTTTTAAAAAGGCTCACAAGACTGAGGCTACGCTTTAGGAAGACTCATCTGACTGAGGTGTGCAAGATTACTTGGAAAAGAAGAGACATTTTGCTGGCAGAATTTACAGGACTTAACTGATTAAGTGTGTGGATGTGTATCTGAGGTTTTAGAGGGTGCGGGGGGGAAGGCTGTCAAAGAAAATGCTGAGGACTTCTACCTGTATAACTGTAAAAACATTGGTGCTATTCATAAGTCATCAAATAACCTTTTAATACCAAATTCCTTTAATAAATCTAAAATGTAACTTGGTTGATAAAAATGTAACATCTAGTTGTTTTTCGGAACACCAGACAATAGTAAACAAAGAACAGTCACCAAGCGCTTATGCTTCAGGACTGGATTACCTCCTTTCGGTCCTCACAGCAAACTTCTTTTATTAGCCCCATTTTATAGACCAAGAGACGGAGTCACAGAAAGGTTAAGGAACTCGCCTCAGGTCACACGACTGGGATGTGAACCAGTCTGATTCCAGAGGCCTACTGCTCTTTGGTCTCCATGCTACACTAGTGCCAGTGTCGCTTCCTCACAGATAGGTGAAGATATTACAATCATTAATTTTGACTTACCAAAGGAAACTACTTTCCAAAATTCATCCTGGCCAACACTATGTGTGGGCATTTCCTTAATTATACAAACTGAGTGCCTACTGTGTGTCAGGCACTGTGCTAGGCCCTGGGCAATAATAAGCTCTCGCATTCATTCAGTTCGCTGTCTAGTGTTGGAGCCAACTGATAAAATATAAGGCAAAATGACAGAAATCGGAAGTACTAGAAGCACTGAGCAGGGTACCCAAACCGTCCTGGAGGGCTAGAGAAGGGAGCGGGAAAGAAGGCAGCAAGAGAAACGGACCACAAGGAGCTCAGATTCTCTTCCTACCCACCTGACTGAAAAAAAATGTTACCTTACATACTTTGGTCTCTCCTCAGCAGCCCTGCCCTCTATCTTGCCTGTATTCCATGCCAGGCAGAACTGAAAGAGACGGTGTTTAAGGTAAGCAGTACAGGTTAAAGCGTGACTTTAACCAAGGATTAGGAATTTCTGAGCAGTGCGAGTGAGGACACTTATTGATGATTCTGAGATAATGGATCCCTAGGTCAGATCCATACATAGGCAGGAACGAAGACAAAAAGAAATAGAAAAGAGGGTCAAATATTCTTAAAAGATATCAATGGTTTTGCATTTAAGGTATTGTTGGTTCTAATGGTGAATATCTCAAATCAGTACTGCAAAGGTGTTGGAAGGACTTGCCTGAATTTTGGGGCTTTCTGTGAGCAAGCAATGTTTTCTCTGCTATTTAAATCTGGTTCCAATAAGGGAGGTGCCCGAGACTATAAGGCTAGGACACAGAACCCAGATGACTTTCTCTTACGGTAGCATTCCACAGTCTTTCTTAAAGGCATCACGATTCTCTAAAGCCCCATAAATAAACCTCTCCAAATCAATGGACTTGCATGCTTTAAGAAACCAAGAATTCAGTTTTTATAAACTGAGTAAAGAAAAAATCTTCTAAAAAAGAAATTATGAGCTGAAATAAAATAAATTTCAAGTTGCAGCTGGAACAAGGAGAAAAATAAGTTATTTTTTCAATGGTCACAGCCAATCCTTTCTGGGAATACATAAGATTAATAACATTTATTCTAATGTCAAGACAATATATGATTGGAGCAGTAATACGCTGTACTTTTGCTTCTCATCAGAGTAGGATATTTATGAGGGTTTGTCACATATAGGCCTATGCTGAAATAGTAAAAAAGAAAAAAGAAAAATTCCTGCAACTAATGGCTTTCAATTCAGTTATCTGAAACGATGCCAAGAAACTAGCAGCTTTCTTAGGACTACCTTCTTAGTAAAAAGTGAATTATGTTGCTTAAATCATTTGCTTCACTTAATCATTTAAAATCTATCGAACAGGAATTTTGAGTGGTTTATTTGTGCAGGTTCTGACAATCAGAAACATTTGTTATAACTTGTAAACATTTGTCAAAGTTAAGTGAGTCTACAAATCCATCAACAATTATGTCAGTGTCAACAATAATTCTAAATTATCCTAAGCATCCTAATGCAGGTTTAGGATGGATAGAGAAAACTGAAGTATAAGCACTGTATACTGTTAATCAAGTGTCTTTAAAAATTCTACCTGAAGATGCATAACTGAAGCAACCTGGAGTCTATGTAATCTCAAACGAGCCCTCAGCCACATTGTTATCGGCCTGTCCACCCGCCCTCTCCCCCAGACGTGCCCTGTACTACCTTTTCTATTCAATGCCACATTACCCATTGATACTGACCCATATTCTCACATCCCATATCCTTCTACTATCTTTCCTAATTTGTACTCAGGTTTATCCTTTATTTCTTGTTCCTGTCATGCTGTCTAAAGAGGATTTCAAATTCACTTTCTCTCTTACTTTTTTAAATGACAAGTTAAATTGTTAACTGTTAACAGTTATCAATTCCAACAGACTTTCACTTTATAAGTAATACAGTTCTTTTTTGTCTTTTTTTTTTAATAAGCATACATTTGGTTTAAAAAAAAAGACCTTAAAATTATGAGCTACACTTTTTTAAAAGTCATTGGAATTATTCTTTTTGTTCCTTTTTCTTTTCTCCTTTACTTCATTTCCCACTTCATTTTCAGTTGCTGAAAAAGTATGTGCATATAGATATATGAATATATGACCCTGTGTTATGTATTAGTCTGAAAGGGCTGTGGCTGGAGAGTCATAGAGAATAAGCTTGGGAAAGTTACATTTGTCTAGGGTAGGATTTCTCAACTTCAATGACTGACATTAACGCTTTGGTGCTGTCCTGTACATAGTACAATGTTTAGCAGAATCCCTGTCCCCCACCCACTAGATGTCAGTAGCACCCCCACTTCCCCATCCTCCAGTATGACAACCATGTCTCCAGACACTGCCGAATGTCCCAAGAGTGGGATATGGGGGATAGATCATCCCCAATTGAGAACCACTGGTCTAGGGGTTTAAAATTTATAAAATGCTTTCCCGTCCATCTGATTATTATCTTATCCTGGGTTTCATCAAAACCATATAGGGATTAACATCCCAAGTTTACAAATGAGGAAACCGAAGCTTAGAGGGGCCAATAACTGTCCAAGCTCACTGGGCTCCAGCTAAAGGAGCTTCATATTGCAGGTCCTCTGTTTCCTCATCCCTTCGGCGAGAGGCTGGGCTAAACCAGCATTATTCACAATTCCCTTCATTCTTCTCTTGCCGTCTTTCAAAGCAGAAAGACTTTCTCCCAGAGAAATCTTCTGCGGAAGCCCAATATATTCAATAGATAAAAACTAAGCTTCTACTTGAGGAGTCCAAGTATCATCCAGGCCCTGCCTCCTTAAACCTCATACTTGTCCCAGAGGGACTCCCAAACTCTAGGCTCTATAGAGCATACTGCAAAAACTGGTGATAACTTTAAGTTATGATTCTAAACAGCATCTCTCAGTTAAGATGGTTTCTAGCTGAAATAGGAACCAGGTACATTCAGTAGAAATAGTATCTTAAACCATGATACAAACTAAGTTACAGATAAGGTAGTAGGGGAATGGAGAGGGTATATGTTTGTGCCAAGTGTGTGGAACGATAGTTGGGTAAATCTAGGAGAGCTATACGCAGATATCAGAATATCAGTAAGCAGCAGTCTCATGGACAAATCTGTCCAATAACCAGAAGAGAAAGAAACAGGTTCCAAACAAAGTACCCTACTTGAATGGACCTAAAAAACATGTATTGACCTCCCCAAGCATCAATTTTCCAATCTGTGAAATGAGAGGGTTGAAATAAGTTAGTGGTTATCAGTCCTTTTTCTCCCCCTAAAACAATAAAATTATTTTTTCAAATAAAATATTATACATACAGAAAATAGATAAACAAATCAAAGTAAAGCTGCTCTGTTTGGGCAGGGGGAAGAGAGAGGGTTGGAGACCTGACTAGAAATCCACTTGCTCAGCCTTCCCTCACTCTCCTCTCCATACCTACCCCCACCCACGGGCAACCTCCAGGGTACTTTGGAACACATTTAAAAATCACTGGACCAAAGGAATCCCTCAGGTTCCTTCCAGCTCTAATGATCTGTTGTTCTGTAAGTCTATGAATTCATGGAGGTTATTCAATTGGGGCCAACCAAGGAAAGCAACAATAAGACATCACATCCACCAAGGACAAACAAATCCCTGTAACTTGCTGACCAATGAGAAACTTCATTAATAGATACCAATGTAATATCAAAGTTAGTGAAAGCTTAAAGAGATGTTCACATTAAACTACTAATCTATTTAATAAAACTAGATTCAACATATTTATGTAAAGATTATTCATAATCTTCAACTATAAAAACCGAAAGAACTCAGTAAACAATTTTTTGAATAGAAACTGTTCTCATTTATTTATTTGCTTACATTATAAAAAGAGCAAAGTTAATGATCCTTCCCACCAAGTATCATTATCATTTCCAAGAGTTACTTTGGATTAAGTTTATTGTTTACCATTCCATTTATATAAGTGGGATCATTTATCACATATGTTCTACAACTTGCTCTTCTCATTTTATAATTATGAAAGACACTTTTCTGTGACAGTACATGTCTTTTTTAAACTCTTCACTGAAATGTATATACAGAAAGCTGCACAATTAAGTGTACTGCTCGATAAACTTTCAGACTACACACACCCATGTTACCAGCAACCAGAGCAAGACACAGAAGATTACCGACATCCCCAGAAGCCTGCCTTGTGCTTAGTCAAAACTCTCCATTCAAGGATAACTATACTGACTTCCAATAGCACAGTTTTGCCTGTTTTTAAACTTATATCAATGGAATCGCACAGTAAGTACTTTGGCCCAACACTGTTGTGAATACCTGTACATAGCTCATTCATTATCAGTGTTGTATAGTATTCCATTACAGTAGTATACCACGAGTTACTTACCCATTCTGTTGATGAGCATTTGAGTAGTTTCTAGTCAGTGCTATCATGCAGAGTGTTCGGTGAACTTTCTAGTACAAGTCACCTGGTGAAATCGATGTATGCATATCTGCTGGATACATATCTAAGCATGGAATTGCTGTGTCACAGGGTATACATGTATAGTTAGCTTTTTTTTAGTAGACATGCCACAGTTTTCCAAAGTGGTTACACCAATTCATACTCCCATAAGCTGAGTCTGAGGTTTTGGTTGCTTTAAACCTCACCAACACTGAGTATTTTTCATCTTTTTCATTTTCATTTCATTTTTCACCTTTTTGGTTTTAAATAAGTTTTTGAGGTATAATTCATGTAGAATAAACTACACCCATTTAAAGTGTAAAATTCAATGAGCCTGATAGATGTACATACCTGTGAAGCCACCACAATCAAGAAATGGAATACTGCTATCACCCCTAAAAGTTTCCTCGTGTCCCTTTGCAGTCAGTCTTCCCTCCACCCTTGGGCCCAGGCAACCACGTATCTACTTTGTCATCATAGATTGATTTGCATTTTCTAGAATTCTTGATATAAATGGAATCGTTCAGTATATACAGGCATACCTTACTGAGCTTTGCTTTGCTATGTTTCACAGATGTTGCATGAAGGCAAGACTCTCCAGCAACAAAGATTATGACCGGCTTTCCGATACTCACTTTATTGTGGCGGTGTGGAACTAAACCCACAACGTCTCTGAGGTGCGCCTGTACTCTTTTCTGTTGCTTTGCCTGTTTGAGTTTTTGTGCCGAAACCCAGGACAACATACACTCTTTTGTAACTAGCTTCTTTCACTCAACATGATTTTGAATGTATGTTGTTATGTGCCTCAAGTTTGGGGCATTATGTATAGAGCTGGTATGAACATTCATATAAAACATATTTTCATTTCTCTTGGATACTTAAGGGTAGAATGACCAGATAGTATGTTTAACTTTATAAAAAACTACCTAAACGTTTTATGAAGTGGTTGTACCATTATACAGTCCCCTCAACAGTATACAAGAGTTCCAGTTGCTCCATATTCTAGTCAACCTTTAGTATTGTCAGTCTTTTTCATTTTAACTATTCTCATGGGTGTGCAGGGGCATCTCATTATGATTTTAATTTGCATTTCCTTAATGACCACTGATGTTGAATATCTTTTCAATTACTTATTTGCTGTTAGTATAAATTCTTTTTGTGAAGAATCTTTTCAAACATTTTCCCCATTTTCTTAAATGGTTGGTTGTCTTATGACTAATTTTAAGATTTCTTTATTTATTCTGGAAACAATTCCTTTATCAGATATATGTACTGCAAATATTTTTTCTCATTCTGGAACTTGCTTTTTTGTTTTCTTAATGGAGTTTTTCAAAGAGCAAGAGTTTTAAATTTTTAAATCAAATCCAGTATATCAATTTTTTTCTTTGTGAATTTTTGCTTTTTTGTGACCTAAGAAATCTTTTCTGAACTCAAGGTAACAAACATTTCTCTCCTATGTTTTCTCCTAGAGGTTTCATACTTTTAGCTTTTAAAATTAGGTCTGTGACCCTTTCAAGTTAATTTTTATGCATGATAATGAGGTTTATTTTTTTCCTCTATATGGATACTCTGTTATTCTAGCACAATATCTTGAAATTGGTATCTTTGTCAAAAATAAATTGGCCATATATTTACGGGTCTATTTCTAGACACTAGCAATTTTACTGAACTATATATGTATCCCTTCCCCAATACCATACTGTCTTATTTACTGTAGCTTCGCAGTAAGTCTTGAAATCAAGTAATATTATTCCTCCAACTTTGTTTTTCTTTTCAAAAAATGCTTTGGCTATTTTGGATTGTTTACATTTTCATATAGTTTTTAAAATCAGCTTCTCAATTTCTATAAATATCTCAGCATTATTTTTCTTGCTGGGAGAGTAAAAAAGGGATTATGTTAGTATCCTAAATATGGTGGCACATAAGAGACATTCAATTAATGTTAGCATCCTCTCTTTTTCCCTCTCTTGGCCTTTAAATAAACAGGATCCAATCTAGCAATGCCCTAACATTTCACTAAGTTGGTCAATGGCTGCAGTAAAAATATTACCACACCAAATGACTTTTATAAGTAAATATTTGTATTTTTACTTGGATTCGATACTAAAACACACTTGCCAGAGAAAGCAATTCAGCATATTTACTAATAAACTGTTTCAGGCCACATTTTAGGAAAGCATAAAACCACAGTTAGACAAAAATTTAAATATTTTCAAGTTCCATATAGCGCCTAATTACAT
>NW_011888817.1:228080-230358 GCF_000151845.1 Pteropus vampyrus | reverse complement strand
GTATCCTAAATATGGTGGCACATAAGAGACATTCAATTAATGTTAGCATCCTCTCTTTTTCCCTCTCTTGGCCTTTAAATAAACAGGATCCAATCTAGCAATGCCCTAACATTTCACTAAGTTGGTCAATGGCTGCAGTAAAAATATTACCACACCAAATGACTTTTATAAGTAAATATTTGTATTTTTACTTGGATTCGATACTAAAACACACTTGCCAGAGAAAGCAATTCAGCATATTTACTAATAAACTGTTTCAGGCCACATTTTAGGAAAGCATAAAACCACAGTTAGACAAAAATTTAAATATTTTCAAGTTCCATATAGCGCCTAATTACATCATTCTATAATACTAACAAAAATTTTCCTCTAGCAAGATTACAATGTTCCATTATTCATATTGCTGTTGCAGATGGAAAATGTACTTTTGCATTTGTTTAGAAATACCTACAAACACTGTTTAGAAATACATGTAACAAACAAAATATGGCTACTAATTCAACAATTAACATGTACTAATTTGGAACCCAAACCTATAAACAACCAAAATCTTTGAAGTATTTTAGTTTAGTGTAATTGATATAACTCCATGAAATGGAGAGGTATCAGTTTGCAAACACAGGCCACCAAAAGGCAATTTTTGGTGAGCCACCAATACTTTGTGGCAACCCACATTTATCAGACGATAGTTAAAGAAAAACAGTAATTTGCTTTCTTTTTCCATGATCTTATTCAAGGCCTCTTTCAGCCTAGTATTTTTTAACATTAAAATGGCCTGAAACAAGCAATTTAACTACACTTAATTGATTAATGGACGAGTAAACAAAATCTAATCTGCTGGTTAATTTTAGGCAGGTCGGCCGCTAAGTCATTCACTGTCCTATTTTCTTAACAAGGAAGGAACAAGGCCAAATCCTTTCTTTTCATGAAGATGAATGCATGGCAAAGCGATAACTTTCATCCTGTTGACTGAGCTGCATAGAACCGGTGACCTATCTCAAAACACACCAGAAATTAATAAACTGCAAAATGTTACTGGAGCTCCCCTCCTATCTCTCTCATTTGTCAATCACAACACTATTCTTCATTTACACAGGCTTGGCATCACCCCTGACTCCTCCCACTCATGAGCCTGCATTTCAAGTTCTGTAGATGTTACCACTGTACTGTCACCATTACTTCTGTCTCCATTCCGCTCCTTCTGCTCTCATCTTTTTTCTGGTTTCCTTTAAACTGACCATCTTTGGCATGATTCTGCAATAATATACTAATCCATCTCTGCCTTCATTCTGGCTCTTTCCAACTCAATTCTCCCCAGCTAATTCGGTGATCTTTCTGAAATCAGAAATTCAACAATGTCACTCTTCAGCTTAACATTCAATGGTTTTTTTCAATGCTACACAAAGAGCTGCCATACAATCCAGCAATTCTACTCTGAGTTATATATCGAAATGAAAACCCATCCTGATGAAAACTGTATACTTGACCTTAGTGACATAATTCATAATAGCCAAAAAATGTGAAACACATAAATGTCCATTAACTGATAAACGAATAAACGAAATTGTGGTATATCCAATCCATAGAATATTATTTCTTAACGGATGTCAATACCATCCAAAGTGATCTACAGAGTGAATGCAATCCCTATCAAAATCCCATGACATCTTTTGCAGAAATAGAAAAATCCATCCTAAAATTCATATGGAATCTCAAGGGATCCTGAATAGCCAAAAACAATCTTGAAAAAGAAAAACAAACCTAAAGGACTCACCCTTCCTGATTTCAAAACTTACTACAAAGCTACAGTAATCAAAACAGTGTGATACTGGCATAAAGACAAACATATAGACCAATGGAATCGAATAGAGAGCACAGAAATATACCTTTGCATATGTGGTCAAATAATTTTTGACAAAGGTGGCAAGACAATTCAATGGGGAAAGGATAGTCTTTTCAAGAAATGGTACTGGGAAAACTGGATGTCCACATGCAAAAGAATGAAGCTGGACCCTCCCTTACCTGACACCATATACAAAAATTAACTCAATACGGATCAAAGATCTAAATATAAAACCTAAAACTGTAAAACTCATAAAGAAAACACAAAGCAAAAAGTTCATTATTTTGGATCTAGCAATGACTTCTTGGATACAATACTGTAAAAGAGTAGAAAAAACACATATATTGTTCTCTGTCTCCAGGTCTTGACATAGAGAGCTCTTAAATCCCTTAGGATTTCCTGGGTGATATCAGTGTCTTTTGTTCTAATGAGGCT